>NC_083227.1:369523-669523 GCF_032191835.1 Heteronotia binoei
GTTCCAATGTTGTTCGCGCCAGGCAAAGTATCCTTTCTCGTCCCATCAGTGTAGAGCAGTTTGTGTTTCTCCCCCTCTTTAGTGTATCCTCACACCCACCCGGTGAGTGACTCAGTGAACTTCCACTGCAGAGTGGGGATTCGAACCCAGGCCTCCCCAGTCTAGTCTGATGCTCTAGCCTAGAGGTGGCAAACTCATTTTCTTATGAGGGCCGAATCTGACATAAATGAGACCTTTTCAAGCCAGGCCTTGTGCGTACCTATTTAAGATTAGTAGCACAGAGATTACCTATAAAAGACACAGACAGTTATTTTTTTTTCTAAAAAAATCTTATGCTTAAAACTTTAGCAGTCATTGGTCTGAAAGGTGCTTTCTTTGTATCTCTCCCCTGGGATCCAGAGAACTGGACAAAGGAAGCTCTGGCTCTTTCCTTCCTTCCCCAGGAGGAGGAGCCTCAGCCAATAGAAGGAAGAGAGGCTTGGCTCAGTAACTCTGCTGTGCAATTGAGAGAGCTTGGCAAGGCAAGCTCTGCCTCCCCCCGTCCTCCCCCAAGGGAAGAGCCTCAGCCAATGGAGAAAAGAGAGGCTTTGCTCTGTAGCTCCTGTACGATTGAGCAAGCCTTGCAAAGCAAGCTGCTTTGCAGAAGGAAGCAAGAGAGAGAGAGAAGGAAGCAGATAACAGCCAGTTGCTCAGGCCCCTGATAGGAGCAAGCTCTCCCTCTCCCCCCTTTTCTTCCCCAAGGGAGGAGCCTCAGCCTATGGAGAAAACAGAGGCTTTGCTCTGTAGCTCCTGTGCGATTGAGCAAGCCTGGCAAAGCAAGCTGTGATGCAGAAGGAAGCAAGAGAGAGGGAGAAGGAAGCAGATGACAGCTAGTTGCTCGGGGGCCTGATTCGGCCCCCGAACTGCATGTTTGACACCCCTGCTCTAGCTGCCTCTCGCAGCCAGCCTGCCCACCCCTTTCAGAGCCTGGGGGGCCTTATTCCTGAGGTGCCCCCGGGGAGGTTGGGGCCAGCGGTTCCTTCCGCAGCTGGGCTGTGCAAACGAGGACCTCTTGTTACCAGCGGGCAGCTGAATTCGGGCTCCGTGCCAGGGCTGCACAGTGGCAAGCCAAGGGGTGGCCCTGCCTGTTCCAGCCTCTTCCCTCCTCTGACCTCTCCAGCCCCCCCCTTAGACCAGCAGCCCCCTCTGCAGGTCAGAGGCCAGCAATGGGCCAGCCACCCGGCTTCCCGAGCGCTCTCAGGCCTGGGATCTGCTGGCAGGGGTGTGTGTGTGTGTGCACAACACTCTCCCCGTCTCACTGCCCCCCCGAGTCCGGCTTCTTTGGGGCAGCGGCAGCGCACAGGCCAAGGGTGGGCCACCCAGGCAGGCTCTTGTGGGAGGGTCTGGCCTGGCTGGCAGAAGAGGGCCTGGGCTTGGGCCCCGAGTGTAGGCCGAGATGGGCCCTTGGCCTGATCCAGCAGGGCTTCTCTGATGCTCTTCTCCCATTGGCTGCCTTGCCACCATCGCTCAGTGGGCAGGCCTCCTGTTCCCTTCCCCCATGGAAGAGGGACTTTGGGGGCGGGGGGGCTCCTGCCTTCCAACCCCGGCCAGGTCCTCAGTGGGGGGAGATGGGGCTGGAGCAGGAAGTGGCCGGTTCGGTTCCCAGCAGCAGGGACCCCAAAGAAGGCCTGAGGGGTGAAATGCCAGGGAGGGGAGAAGGAGCCAGATTTTTTTGGGGGGGGGGGGTCAGCACTGTGAGGAATGGCTGCCAGGTGTAACACGCACAGTTTCACTGCAACTGATTCTGTAACGACCAAGATTTCACCACAGTCGATGGGACGTTTTAGCAAAACGGAGAAGAAAAGTCGCAGCAGAGCGGCGTCTGCAAGGAGTCCCCGCAGAGATCCCTTCTGGCTGTTCAAACCTTTGAACCGACGAAGAAAAGGGACAAACGGAACATCTCCCAGATTTGCAGTGTCCACTCGGACTGTCCCTGTGACGTGGGTTCATGCTGAAAGTCTGGTCGAATTCCTGTGTCTCTAAGCTCTTTGTTTTTCTAAACCCAGTAAGAGGTCAGTCGCTGCATCTCGGGGAGATCGGAAACCCCGGCAAGTGTTGCTGGTAATTGGATTGATTTGGCTAAAAGGGCATATTGAGAAGCCCATGTTAACGCCTTTCTGTCTATCTTTTTAAAATAATTGAATGGATTACTTCTTGGGACCAGTTGGGCTCTGTTTCTTGTCTCTACAGCAGGGGGGTCAAATGTGCAGTCCATAGGATGGATCTGTCCCACTCAGGACTCGAATCCAGACCCCAAGCAAACCCCTCCTCCTGCTTCCTTTCCAGGGCTTCTCCTGCAGCCACACTGTAGCTTGGAGCAAGTCTGCAATCCTGACTCAGGATGCGAATTAAGTACCAGTGCCGGGCAAGGAAAGCCCCCAACACTGCGGGAAGAGCTCTAGGACAAGGTGACGTAGTGGTTAAAGGGAGCCAGTTTGGTGCAGTGGTTAAGTGTGCGGACTCTTATCTGGGAGAACCCGGTTTGATTCCTTACTCCTCCACTTGCAGCTGCTGGAATGGCCTTGGGTCAGCCAGAGCTCTAGCAGAGTTGTCCTTAAAAGGGCAGCTGCTGTGAGAGCCCTCTCAGCTCCACCCACCTCACAGAGTGTCTGTTGTGGGGAAGGGAAAGGAGATTGTAGGTTGCTTGGAGACTCTGTCCCTGAAAGGGCAACTTCCGGGAGAGCTCTCTCAGCCACACCCACCTCACAGGGTGTCTGTTGTAGGGGAGGAAGGGGAAGGAGAGTGTAAGCCCCTCTGAGAATGTCCTTGAAAGGGCAACTTCTGGGAGAGCTATCGGCCCCACCCACCTCACAGGGTGTCTGTTGTGGGGGAGGAAGGGAAAGGAAATTGTAGGCTGCTCTGAGACTCTGTCCTTGAAAGGGCAACTCACAATCTCCTTTCCCTTCCTCCCCCACAACAACACCCTGTGAGGTGGGTGGGGCTGACAGAGCTCTCCCAGAAGCTGCCCTTTCAAGGACAACTCTTGCAAGAGCTGTGGCTGACTCAAGGCCATTGCAGCAGCTGCAAGTGGAGGAGTGGGGACTCAAACCCAGTTCTCACAGATAAGATTCCACACACTTAACCACTGCACCAAAATGGTTCTCTCAATAATCAGATATTGGATGTATATCCTGCCCTCCACTCTGAATCCTAGAGTTGGAAGGGACCTCCAGGGCCATCTAGTCCACCCCCTGCACAATGCAGGAAACTCACAAACACCTCCCCCTAAATTCACAGGATCTTCATTGCTGTCAGATGGCCATCCAGCCTCTGTTTAAAAACCTTCAAGGAAGGAGAGCCCACCACCTCCCGAGGAAGCCTGTTCTACTGAGGAATCACTCTAACAGTCAAGATGTTCCTCCTAATGTTGAGCCGGAAACTCATTTGATTTAATTTCAACCCACTGGTTCTGGTCCTACCTTCCGGGGCCACAAAAAATTCCACCCAGTCCTCTAGATGACAGCCCTTCAAGGACTTGAAGATGGTGCTCATATCCCCTCCCATCCACCTTCTCTCCAGGCTAAACATCCCCAGCCCGGAGTCTCACAGCTGCTTACCATCTCGTTTACCTCCCCCCACATAATAAACATCCTGTGAGGTGGGTGGGGCTGAGAGAGCTCTTCCAGAAGCAGCCCTTTCAAGGACAACTCTGCAAGAGTTGGCTACCCAAGCCATTCCAGCAGCTGAAGGCCTGCTGGAGAAGGGAGGGGGAGGCATTTAAGTGCCACCCCCCCTCCCTTCTCCAGCTGGCCTGCAGCAACAGCAAGGCTGGGGAAGGGGTGGCCAACTGGCAGTTTGGAGGATGCATTTAAAGTTGCTTTCTTTCCACCTCCCCCTTCTATTTGCTTGCCTTCCTGCTCTCAAACACCTGCCGTTTATTCTACGTAGCATTTACATTAAGCAAGTTTGGCCAGCCAAACTTGTTTATTGTAAACATTAAGTCAACAGTGTGATGCGGCGGCTAAAAAGGCCAATGCAATTTTGGGCTGTATCAGCAGAAGTCGAGTGTCCAGATCGCGTGATGTGATGGTGTCGCTTTACTCTGCTCTGGTAAGACCTCCCCTGGAGTCTTGTGTTCAGTTTTGGGCACCACAGTTTAAGAAGGATCTAGACAAGCTGGAAGGGGTCCAGAGGAGGGCGACGAAGATGGTGAGGGGTCTGGAGACCAAGTCCTCTGAGGAAAGGCTGAAGGAGCTGGGGATGTTTAGCCTGGAGAGGAGGCGGCTGAGAAGTGATAGGATCACCATCTTCAAGTACTTGAAGGACTGTCATCTAGAGGATGGGGTGGAATTGTTTTCTGTGGCCCCAGAAGGTAGGACCAGAACCCATAGGTTGAAATTAAATCAATAAAGTTTCTGGCTCAACATTAGAAAGAACTTTACCGTTCTGATTCCTCAGTTGAAGAGGCTTCCTCCTCGGGAGGTGGTGGGCTCTCCTTCCTTGGAGGTTCTTAAACAGAGGCTAGATGGCCACCTGACAGCAATGAAGATCCTGTGAATTTAGGGGGAGGCGTTTGTGAGTTTCCTGCATTGTGCAGGGGGTTGGACTAGATGACTCTAGAGATCCCTTCCAACTCTAGGATTCTACCCCTGTTCGAGACTAACCACAGTGGTGGGCGGGGAGTAGCTTTAGTGAGCCACAGCTCACTTTTTGAGATACCTTTTGGCCTTCATGGAGAAAGTGAGGAGGCACATAGGTGGTGGTGATGACCAGTGTTCCCTCTAAGCTGAGTTAGTGTGAGCTAGCTCGCAATTTTTTGTCTCAACTCAAGAAAAATGTCCCCAGAGCAAACTAATTCTTGCAGCAGCTCACAGCTTTAATGCCAGTTGCTCACAGAGTGGAATTCTTGCTCACAAGACTCCACAGCTGAGAGGGAAGATTGGTGGGGGCCCCCAGTGGGCTCGGCCTGACTCTAAAGGAGCAGGTTTTTGAAGAGGGCAGGCCTGGGAGTGTGCGTTTGTTTTCAAATCTGCAAACACGCCCATGATTCTTACTGTATCAGCAATGTTCTTGCTGACTCATCCTTGGGAATGAATCTATGGCCTCGTGCCCAGAAGAAATACAAGCACGAGGCAGATGCAAAGCAAGTCTAGCATTCTTTGGGGAAATGCCAAGCAAGTGCCTCCAGGGATCTGACCTCCTGGGAAGAGGAGGAAGCTGCATTTCGACCACACCCTTCACTGAGAGTCTCAGAGCAACTTCCAGTCTCCCCTCCCCGCAACAGACACTCTGGGAGGGAGGCAGGGCTGAAAGAGTTCAGACAGAAACTGCTCTTGAGAGGAACAGCTCTGAGAGAACGTGTGACTGACGCAAGGTCATCCCAGCAGCTGCAAGTGGAGGAGGGGGGAATCAAACCCAGTTCTCCCAGATGAAAATCCACACTCCTAACCACTGCACCAAACTGGCTGTCTCGGAGGAAACCAATTGGTTTTAAGTCATGTGACATTTACAGAACTGAGGATCTATGATAGCCACACCCTCTCCCCCCCCCCCCGCTCCGAATTCTGAGACTGAGGTTGCTGAAAACACTTAAGAATGCCAGAAACTTTTATTTTTTGAATTTTAAGACAGGATATGGAATGACATATACATTTTTATTTCTAATTTCCTTGACAATAGACAAGTGTTTCTTGTATCATTATTCTTTATTGAAGCGTTTCAATACTGCCTTTAAATTAAAATCTTAACAAGTAACACTGCGCGATCTTTGGTTGGGATACAAGTTTTTCTTTTCCCTTTCCACCTGGAATGAATAAACTCCTGCCTTCTCTTCAGTCAACCTGTTACGGATTGATTCTTAGGCAGAATATCTCAGTTCAGCCCAGAGGCTGAATGCATTGTTTTCAAACCAATGAATCCCAAGAGCCCACTTTGAGTGGGATAGAACACTGCGGACATTATGTCCATGGGCTCTCAAAGGACTTTTGACATGGCCAAGTTTCCAGAGATGGCACAAAAGTATTCAGGACAGCAGAAACCCCTGAGGCTGACTGTGAAGACCCCCCCCTGCTGTCATACTGTGACTTCGCCACAAGTCACCTCCAGCCGGGCTCCGAAGAAATATAAACCAATCACTCCAGGAGGGTCTTCACAGGTTGGGCGCTCAGCCCACCAAGCGGCAAATGAACGTCAACATCGCGTGAGGCGCTGCACATGGGGAACCCCAGTCTCAACTGTACATGAATGAGATCTAAACTTGCTGAGACCGAACCAGGAAAAGATCTTGGGGTCGTAGTGGACAACGCAATGAAAGGACCAAGCCAGTGTGCTGCAGCGATGAAGAAGGCAAACCCTAGCGGGGATTGGGAAAGGGACAGAACACAAAATGGCTGACATTATATTGCCCTGGTATAGCTCTACGGTGCAGTCTCTGTGGATAAGGGGTTAGAGCAGCTTCTTTAAGACTCTGGGACTCTTCCGTTTGGAAAAGAGACATAAGATAAGAGAAGCCATCTTGGATCAGGCCAATGGCCCATCCAGTCCAACACTCTGTGTCACGTAAGAACATAAGGGAAGCCCTGTTGGATCAGGCCAATGGCCCCTCCAGTCCAGCACTCTGTGTCACATAAGAACATAAGAGAAGCCCTGTTGGATCAGGCCAATGGCCCATTCAGTCCAACACTCTGTGTCACATAAGAACATAAGAGAAGCCATGTTGGATCAGGCCAATGGCCCCTCCAGTCCAACACTCTGTGTCACATAAAAACAGAAGAGAAGCCCTGTTGGATCAGGCCAGTGGCCCATCCAGTCCAACACTCTGTGTCACGGAAGAACATAAGAGAAGCCCTGTTGGATCAGGCCAATGGCCCCTCCAGTCCAACACTCTGTGTCACATAAGAACAGAAGAGAAGCCCTGTTGGATCAGTCCAGTGGCCCCTCCAGTCCAGCACTCTGTGTCACATAAGAACATAAGAGAAGCCCTGTTGGATCAGGCCAATGGCCCCTCCAGTCCAACACTCTGTGTCACATAAGAACAGAAGAGAAGCCCTGTTGGATCAGGCCAGTGGCCCCTCCAGTCCAGCACTCTGTGTCACATAAGAACATAAGAGAAGCCATGTTGGATCAGGCCAATGGCCCATCCAGTCCAACACTCTGTGTCACATAAGAACATAAGAGAAGCCCTGTTGGATCAGGCCAGTGGCCCATCCAGTCCAACACTCTGTGTCACATAAGTACATAAGAGAAGCCATGTTGGGTCAGGCCAGTGGCCCATCCAGTCCAACACTCTGTGTCACATAAGAACATAAGAGAAGCCATGTTGGATCAGGCCAATGGCCCATCCAGTCCAACACTCTGTGTCACATAAGAACATAAGAGAAGTCATCTTGGATCAGGCCAATGGCCCCTCCAGTCCAACACTCTTGAGTCACATAAGAGAAGCCCTGTTGGATCAGGCCAGTGGCCCATCCAGTCCATAAGAACATAAGAGAAGCCATGTTAGATCAGGCCAATGGCCCATCCTGTCCAACATTCTGTGTCACACAGCGGCCAAATATATATATATATATATATATATATATACATACACACACACACACAAACACAATGTGGCTAATAGCCTCCATTTTTTTATCTAACCCCCTCTTGAAGGTGGCCATGCTTGTGGACGCCACCACCTCCTGTGGCAGTGAATTCCACATGTTAATCACCCTTTGGGTGAAGAAGTACTTCCTTTTATCCGTTTTAACCTGTCTGCTCAGCAATTTCATCGAATGCCCACGAGTTCTTGTATTGTGAGAAAGGGAGAAAAGTACTTCTTTCTCTACTTTCTCCATCCCATGCATTATCTTGTAAACCTCTATCATGTCACCCCTCAGTCGACGTTTCGCCAAGCTAAAGAGCCCTAAGCGTTTCAACCTTTCTTCATAGGGAAGGTGTTCCAGCCCTTTAATCATTCTAGTTGCCCTTTTCTGAACTTTCTCCAATGCTATAATATCCTTTTTGAGGTGCAGCGACCAGAACTGCACACAGTATTCCAAATGAGACCGCACCATCGATTTATACAGGGGCATTATGATACTGGCTGATTTGTTTTCAATTCCCTTCCTAATAATTCCCAGCATGGCGTTGGCCTTTTTTATTGCAAACGCACACTGTCTTGACATTTTCAGTGAATTATCTACCATGACCCCAAGATCTCTTTCTTGGTCAGTCTCTGCCAGTTCACACCCCATCAACTTGTATTTGTAGCTGGGATTCCTGGCCCCAATGTGCATTACTTTACACTTGGCCACATTGAACCGCATCTGCCACGTTGACGCCCACTCACCCAGCCTCAACAGATCCCTTTGGAGTTCCTCACAATCCTCTCTGGTTCTCACCACCCTGAACAATTTAGTGTCATCCGCAAATTTGGCCACTTCACTGCTCACTCCCAACTCTAAATCATTTATGAACAAGTTAAAGAGCATGGGACCCAGTACCGAGCCCTGCGGCACCCCGCTGCTTACCGTCCTCCACTGTGAAGACTGCCCATTTATACTCACTCTCTGCTTCCTATTACTTAGCCAGTTTTTGATCCACAAGAGGACCTGTCCTTTTACTCCATGACTCTCAAGCTTTCTAAGGAGCCTTTGATGAGGAACTTTATCAAAAGCTTTCTGGAAGTCAAGGTAAACAACATCTATCGGGTCTCCTTTGTCCACATGTTTGTTCACCCCCTCAACACTCTGAGTCACATAAGAAAAGCCATGTTGGATTGGGCCCATCCAGTCAAATGCTCTGTGTGAGGAAAAGCCCCCTACCTTTCATACACATGGACATCATGATCACCAGTATGGTTGCCAGGGTGCCTGGAGATTTGACTCTCACACATCTGCTCTAAGAAGTGGACTTTGCTTACAGTTTCTAAGGCTTATGTGGCAGCTTTGCATTCTACATCTCTGAAGGGTGTGAGCCAGAACTACAGACATGCTCCAGCTGCTCCTTGTGTGCCCAGTCTTGGCCACGGCAGTGGAAGAAGCCAGGCCACCATGTTTCCAGCCTGTCTCCATGAACCAAAGGCTAACAGCAGAATCCATCTTGCTTTCCTGATCCAAGCATACTCTGCCAGGCTGGACTCATTCCTTCTCAGTGGGAAGATCACGTAATCACCCTGTGTCACCCTTTGCCTGCAAGCAACCCATTTGCCTCATGAATGGATTAATAGCCCAACTGTTAGTCCTGATTGTTTAGCAGAACCCTAGACAATGGATCCTGCCAGCAGAAGATGAGATAAGAGGAGGAACATCTCCTGTCTTCATCAAGTCTTTTGTCTTACCCGGGTGGTACCTAGGCCAGTATTTGATTCCCTATTGTCACCTTCCCAGATAATCCCATTTAACCTTAAGTATCCAGCCATTCCCATTCTCACCCTAGTCTAATACCTTGGAGCCGCCCCAGGCAGCATTGCAGCTTGGAAATTTCCAGGTTCACCGGACTCAGGTGAAGTTCATTGGCCCAAACTGGCATCCAATTAGGTGTCAGCAAGGGACTCACCATTGGCTCTGCTAATGTCCTGCCTCCTTGGTCATCATAGAGACTCCCCCTGCTCCTCCCCAAGACCTCCCAGCCCCTGTAGGGTCTGAGGGAGCCTATTTAACCTCTGACCCAACTCCACTCATGGGTGCATCTAACAGTATCCCAGGTCCGCTGTCTAGATCCATCTCCAATTCTGGCCACAGTTTTGGGTCCATTTCCCCTGTCCTCTTATGTCACCATTGGAAACCTTCCCTGAAGTCTACGATGGTAAATATGACCCTGTTTGTCTACCCATATATGTTACCCCTATCAATCTATCTGTATTTCCTTAGACCTGTGTGAATGTGTGATTGTTTTGTATTTTTACCTTGTGTGAAAGAACTATTATTCTAAATAAATTACAATTGGTTTTTATTAAATTAGAGTCCTTTTATTGAGCATCACTCTCTGAATGGTTGAGCCTGGTATACATTGATAAAAAGATTCCTATTAAAGCCAAGTGTCCATTAAACTAATTCCCCAACCTCGTTTTGAGGGCATTTGGCCTAACATCTGTGTCACACAGGAGCCAAAAGGTTCCCACTAATGGCCACTGATGGACCTCTGCTCCATATTTTTATCTAACCCCCTCCTGAAGCTGGCTATGCTTGTAGCCACCGCCACCTCCTGCGGCAGTGAATTCCACATGTTAATCACCCTTTGGGTGAAGAAGGACTTTCTTTTATCCGTTTTAACCCAACTGCTCAGCAATTTCATTGAATGCCCACGAGTTCTTGTATTGTGAGAAAGGGAGAAAAGTACTTCTTTCTCTACCTTCTTCATCCCGTGCATAATCTTGTAAACCTCTATCATGTCACCCCGCAGTCGACGTTTCTCCAAGCTAAAGAGCCCCAAGCGTTTTAACCTTTCTTCATAGGGAAAGTGTTCCAAACCTTTAATCATTCTAGTTGCCCTTTTCTGGACTTTCTCCAATGCTATAATATCCTTTTTGAGGTGCGGCGACCAGAACTGCACACAGTACTCCAAATGAGACCGCACCATCGATTTATACAGGGGCATGATGATACTGGCTGATTTGTTTTCAATTCCCTTCCTAATAATTCCCAGCAGGTGGGACATGATACAGGTACATAAATGGCACATACAGCAGAGATCGTGGACTTTTCGTCCCTCCTGAATCCTAGGGGTCAAGGGCAGCCCATGGAGCTGGTGGGTGGGAGATCCAACGGGAGGAAAAAGAAATACTCCTTCACACAGAGAGTGATTAAAATGTGGGATTCGCTGCCAGAGGCTGTAGGGACGGCATTAAAAGGGGGTCCATGGAGGAAAAGGTCTATCAGTGGCTACCAGCCACGGTAACTAAAGGGAGCCTCCACCTTCAGAGGCAGTCAATCTCTGAATCCCAGAGCCAGGAAGCAACCTCAGGGAAGGTCTCGGCCTCTCTGCCCCATTGTTAGCTGTCTAGAAGAACTGGGTGGCCACTTTGTGAGCAGGAGGCTGGACTAGATGGACGCCCCCTGGTCTGACCCAGCAGGGCTCTTCTGAGGTTCTTCTCAGGGGAAGGCCTCGGCCTCTCTGCCCTGTTGTTGGCCCTCCAGAGGAACTGGTTGGCCCCTGTGTGAGACAGGATGCTGGACTAGATGGACCCTCCCTGGTCTGACCCAGCAGGGCTCTTCTGATGTTCTTCTCAGGGGAAGGCCTCGGCCTCTCTGCCCTGTTGTTGGCCCTCCAGAGGAACTGGTTGGCCACTGTGTGAGACAGGAGACTGGACTAGATGGACCCTCCCTGGTCTGACCCAGCAGGGCTCTTCTGATGTTCTTCTCAGGGGAAGGCCTCGGCCTCTCTGCCCTGTTGTTGGCCCTCCAGAGGAACTGGTTGGCCCCTGTGTGAGACAGGATGCTGGACTAGATGGACGCCCCCTGGTCTGACCCAGCAGGGCTCTTCTGAGGTTCTTCTCAGGGGAAGGCGTCAGCCTCTGCCCTGTTGCTGACCCTCCAGAGGAACTGGCTGGCCTCTGTGTGAGACAGGAGGGTGGACTAGGTGGACCCTCCCTGGTCTGACCCAGCAGGGCTCTTCTGCTGTTCATCTCAGGGGAAGGCCTCGGCCTCTGCCCTGTTGTTGGCCCTCCAGAGGAACTGGTTGGCCCCTGTGTGAGACAGGATGCTGAACTAGATGGACGCCCCCTGGTCTGACCCAGCAGGGCTCTTCTGAGGTTCTTCTCAGGGGAAGGCCTCAGCCTCTCTGCCCTGTTGTTGGCCCTCCAGAGGAACTGGTTGGCCACTGTGTGAGACAGGAGACTGGACTAGATGGATCCTCTCTGGTCTGATCCAGCAGGGCTCTTCTGAGGTTCTTCTCAGGGGGAGGTCTTGGTCTTTCTGACAACCAGTTTTTCTGGGTAGGGTTTTTTGAGAGCCAAGGATTCCTTAGTTAATAATAATACTTTTTATTTATATCCCGCCCTCCCCGCAAAGCAGGCTCTCTGCCCCATTGTTAATACTAGAGTTTCGACTCTGGAGAACTCCTACTGTTGGTTTCTTAAGGTGCTCCTGAACCAAATCTCTCCAGCTTGGAGGAGTGGACTAGGAGGGAGGGGTATGTCAAAACTCTGGATTCTGTTCTTAATCTTGTGGGGCTGTGTGAGACAGGAGGCCGGACTAGATGGACCCTCCCTTGTCTGACCCAGCAGGGCTCTTCTGATGTTCTTCTCAGGGGAAGGCCTCGGTTCTTCTCAGGGAGAGAGGTCTTGGTCTTTCTGACAACCAGTTTTTCTGGGTTGGGTTTTTTGAGAGCCAAGGATTCTTTTGTTAATACTAGAGTTTCGACTCTGGAGAACTCCTACTGTTGGTTTCTTAAGGTGCTCCTGAACTAAATCTCTCCAGCTTCGAGGAGTGGACTACGAAGCTGGACTAGATGGACCCTCTCTGGTCTGACCCAGGAAGAAGCTCCAACTTCCATCCTCCAGGGCTTTGGAGGTGGGAAGATGTGAAAGGGCTTAGATGGACTCTCTGGAGATCATTTGCTGCTCTGGACAGACGGTGTCGGCCTCAAGGAACCTGCAGCCAGACTAGGTAGAAGGCAGAATCATGTGTTCGTGTGGACTGCTGATTCCCTCCCCCCCCCCATCCAGTAAAACTCAAAGCTGCATTAAACGACTGTTCTCATTCACAGAATACCTGCTTGTGCCAGTTGCTTCTTTTTGTAAAAACATGAGAGAAGCCACGTTGGATCAGGCCAGTGGCCCATCCAGTCCAACACTCTGTGTCACACAGTGGCCAAAACCCATGAGCCATCAGGAGGTCCATCAGTGGGGCCAGAACTGCAGAAGCCCTCCCACTGTGTCCCCACAAGCACCAAGAATACAGAACATCACTGCCCCAGACATAATAACATTAGAAAAGCCAGGTTGGATCAGGCTCCTCTAGTGGCCAAAACCCAGGAGACATCAGGAGGTCCATCAGTGGGGCCAGGACTCTAGAAGCCCTCCCACTCTGCCCTCCCCCAAGCCCCAAGAATACAGAGCATCCCTGCCCCAGACAGAGAGTTCCATCTATACCCTAAGAATTTAAGAGCAACCCTGTTGGATCAGGCCAGTGGCCCATCCAGTCCAACACTCTGTGTCACATAAGAACATAAGAGAAGCCCTGTTGGATCAGGCCAGTGGCCCCTCCAGTCCAGCACTCTGTGTCACATAAGAACATAAGAGAAGCCCTGTTGGATCAGGCCAGTGGCCCCTCCAGTCCAGCACTCTGTGTCACATAAGAACATAAGAGCAACCCTGTTGGATCAGGCCAGTGGCCCATCCAGTCCAACACTCTGTGTCACATAAGAACATAAGAGAAGCCCTGTTGGATCAGGCCAGTGGCCCATCCAGTCCAACACTCTGTGTCACATAAGAGAAGCCCTGTTGGATCAGGCCAATGGCCCATCCGGTCCAACTCTCTGTGTCACATAAGAGAAGCCATGTTGGATCAGGCCAATGGCCCATCCAGTCCAACACTGTGTCACATAAGAACATAAGAGAAGCCATATTGGATCAGGCCAGTGGCCCATCCAGTCCAACACTCTGTGTCACATAAGAACATAAGAGAAGCCATGTTGGATCAGGCCAATGGCCCATCCAGTCCAACGCTCTGTGTCACATAAGAGAAGCCCTGTTGGATCAGGCCAATGGCCCATCCGGTCCAACTCTCTGTGTCACATAAGAGAAGCTCTGTTGGATCAGGCCAATGGCCCATCCAGTCCAACACTGTGTCACATAAGAACAGAAGAGAAGCCATGTTGGATCAGGTCAGTGGTCCATCCAGTCCAACACCCCGTGTCACATAAGAACATAAGAGAAGCCATGTTGGATCAGGCCAGTGGCCCATCCAGTCCAACGCTCTGTGTCCCACAGTGGCCAAAACCCAGGAGACATCAGGAGGTCCATCAGTGGGGTCAGGACACTCGAAGCCCTCCCACTGTTGCCCCTCCCTCAAGCACGAGCATCACCAATGTTCCCTCTAAGCTGCAGTCTGCTGAGCAAAAATTCTACTTTATGAGCTACTAGTATTAAAGTTGTGAGCTCCTGCATACATTACTGTGCTTTGGGGTCATCCCAGCTATGACAAGAATGTGTGAGCTGGAGGCTAAAAATCTGTGAGCCGGCTCACGCTAACTCAGCTTAGAGAGCACACTTAGCATCAGTGCTGCAAATGTACCATGTTGAATAGGGCCAAGTCCAGCACTCTATGTCACACAGTGGCCAAAAGGCAGGTGTCAACCGAGTGGGGCCAGGACACGAGAAGTCCTCCCACCGTTGCTCCCTCCAGCACCCAGAAGTCAGAGAACAGAAAGAACATAAGAGAAGCCATGTTGAATCAGGCCAATGGCCCGTCCAGTCCATCCCTCTGCGTCATGCGGTTGTCCAATGCCAGATGCCATCCAGAGGTCCTCGCTGCAAGCAGCAGGAAGACGGAGCCTTCCCTCTGTGGCCCCCCAAGTGGAAAAGAAGACTGGGACCAGCGGCCCTTCCAGTCCACCTCTCTGGGTCATGTTGAATCAGGCCAATGGCCCCTCCAGTCCAACCCTCTGCATCATGCGGTTGTCCAATGCCAGATGCCATCCAGAGGTCCTCGCTGCAAGCAGCAGGAAGACGGAGCCTTCCCTCTGTGGCCCCCCAAGTGGCAAAGAAGAGAAGCTGCGTTGCCTGGGACCAGCGGCCCTTCCAGTCCACCTCTCTGGGTCATGCGGTGCCGCAAGGCCAGGTGCCATCCGGAGGTCCCCCAGGAGCCCTCGCCTTGTTGCGCCCTCCAGCACCCAGAAGCCGGAGCAGAAAGAAGCCGAGAGAAGCCACGTTGGGCCAGGCCGACGGCCCCTCTGCGTCTTGGGCGGTCCAAGGCCAGGTGCCGTCTGGAGGTCCCCCAGCGGGCCAAACTGCAGCAGTCCTCCCGGTGGCCCCCCACGCGTCAAAGAGGAGAAGCCGCGTGGCCCTTCCGGGCCAGCCCTGGGCGCCAGGGGCCGGCGGAGGTCCAGCAGCGGTGCGCCAGGCCGGGCGTCTCGTGGTCCCCCGACGGCGGGCGCCTGCTCAGGGGGGCGCGGGCGAGGGGCTGCTGGTGCGCCAGGCGAGGAAGCGGCAGCGGAGGAGGCCGAGGGCGCGCTGGAGGGGGCTGCAGGCGGCGGGGCCGTCGCGGGGGCTCTGCTGCCAGGCGCGCTGCATGGCGCGGGGGTCGAGGCCGTGCACGCTGAAGAGGACGTGGCGGTAGCAGCAGGGGTCGGGCGGCAGGAGGCGGGCGGCGCCGGCCATGCGGGGCAGGTGGCGGGGGGCGAGGCCGGCGCGGCGGGCCAGGAGGCCCACGAAGGCGTCCTCGACGGGCACGGGCGGCAGGCGGGGGGCTGCGCGCAGCAGGGCGGCCACGGCGGGCGCCGAGAGCACGTAGGCGGTGCCGGAGCAGTAGGGCGGGTAGGCGGCGGCGGCGAGGAGCGCGGCGGGCACGTGGTGGCGGCTGGCGGGGCGGCGGTCGGGGCGGGCGCGCCAGTGGACGCGGCCCAGGTAGAGGGGGCGCGCGGCGTCGAGGGCGGCCAGGTGGCGGGCCAGGGCGGGCACGTTCACGAAGACGTCGTCGTCCGCCTTGAGCACGAAGCGCGCGGCGGGGCAGCGGAGGGCGGCCCAGCGCAGCAGGCAGAGGGTCTTGCGCGTCAGGTTGCCGTAGGTGTCGGCGAAGCGGCCCTGCAGGAGGTCCCCGTGCCGCCGCGCCTCGCCCTCCAGCGCCGCCTGCAGCCCCTCGGCCTCGCCCACCACGAAGAGCGGCCGCACCGCCCCGCCGCTGCCCCAGCTGCCCCGCACCGCCGCCCGCGCCCGCCAGTGCCCCGCCGCGCTCGCCACCAGCGCCAGCAGCAGCGGCGCCTCCCCCGCGCCGGCCCCCGCCCCGCAGCCCGCCGGCACCGCCGGCTCCAGCGCGAACCACGACGACGGGGACACCGACGGCTCGGGCGGCCCGGGGGAGGCCTCCACCGGGGCGGCCACCCAGAGCGCCAGGGCGCGCGAGAGCAGCTCCTCGTGCGCCCCGCAGCCCACCAGCGCCCCCGCCGCCCCCAGGCCAGCCAGCGCCGCCGCCAGCGCCCCCCGCCACCCCCCGCGACGCCCGCCCCACCAGCAGCAGCACCACCACCAGCAGCAGCAGCACCAGCGGCCCGCGCGCCCCACGGCCAGCGCCATCCCCCGCGCCGCAGAAAGCGAGAGCGACCAGGAGAGCAACGGCCGTGCAAGAGGCGGCGTCTGCAGCTGGAGCTGGAAGCAGCAGCAGCGGCTCTCCGGAGGATGCAGGCAAGGCCGGGCGGAGCTCTCCTCTACGCGCTCCGGCCCTGCGCGCCGCCGCCTCCACCGCCGCAGACTCGCGCAGATGCCCGCCCAGCCCCCCTCCCGGGCGCGCTCCCGCCCTGCTGCAGAAAGGCCTGGGCCTGCCCACTTCGGCGCCGGGAGGGGGCTCCGGCCAAAGCTCGCCTCGCAGGAAACGGGCCCATCCTCCCGCCCTCCCTGCCCCCCTCCCACCGCTGGGGGGGTGCCTGGCCCAAGGGCCCCAAGCAAGCTCCCCCCTGGGCAGAGTGGGATTCGAACCTGGTCCCCAGGCACTCCCTCCAGCGCTCTGCCCTGCCTTGCCGCTCCACCAGACCAGTGGGAAGCAGAAACCACGGGGGGGGGGGCGGGAGCAGACTGAAGAGCCCCTCTGCTCACCCTCCCTGCTAGGAAACAGCCCCCCTGCCCTGAAGATAGTCAGAGCTTTCAGCAGGCAGGAGAGAGCAGCACCAGCTCCCTGGGTTTTTCTCACTGGGGGGAGAAAGAGGCCTCATTTCCCATGAATGCCGACAACACACTCGCCAAGCAGATGTTTCCACAACAGCCCTTCCCCCGAAATTGCTCGCCACAAATCCGGATGATGAAACATCTTCTCCATCCCTTTCCTGCAAACAGCCCCCTCCCCTCCCCCCGCCCCGCCACACACAAGCCGCAGGGAGACCAGGCCTCCTTGCTCAAGGAGCACAACAATGTCAACTGAAGCTGGCGGCAGGAGCCCGCTTTCCCCTCCTTTCCTCCAAAGGGCTACTCTGCAAACCCACCTTCCAGCTCCGCCACCTCCCACCAGGCGTATAGAATCTGAGAAGAGTGGGAAGGGACCTCCAGAGTCATCTAGTCCAGCCCCCTGCACAATGCAGGAAACTCACAAACCCCTCCCCCTAAATCCACAGGATCTTCATTGTTGTCAGAGGGCCATCTAGCCTCTGTTTGAAAACCTCCAAGGAAGGAGAGCCCACCACCTCCGAAGGAGGAAGCCTGTTCCACTGAGGAACCGCTCTAACGGTCAGGAAGTTCTTCCTAATGTTGAGTCAGAAACTCTTGATATAATTTCAACCCTTTGGTTTTGGTCCTACCTTCTGGGGCCACAGAAAACAATTCCATATCATCCTCTATATGGCAGCCCTTCAAGGACTTGAAGATGGTGATCCTATCTCCTCTCAGCCGCCTCCTCTCCTGGCTAAACATCCCCAGCTCCTTCAGCCTTTCCTCATAGGACTTGGCTCCCAGTCCTCTCATCAGGCAGTGGGTTTTCACTCGTCAAGAAGCAGCGAAGCTCTTCTGAAATGGCCCAGTTCCTTCCCCCTGCCCTCCGGGGGGTGCCCAAGACCCCCGTCCTTCCCCCTGCCCTCCGGGGGGTGCCCAAGACCCCCATCCTTCCCCCTGCCCTCTGGTGGGTGCCCAAGACCCCCGTCCTTCCCCCTGCCCTCTGGTGGGTGCCCAAGACCCCCGTCCTTCCCCCTGCCCTCTGGTGGGTGCCCAAGACCCCCGTCCTTCCCCCTGCCCTCTGGTGGGTGCCCAAGACCCTCATCCTTCCCCCTGCCCTCCGGTGGGTGCCCAAGACCCCCGTCCTTCCCCCTGCCCTCTGGTGGGTGCCCAAGACCCCCATCCTTCCCCCTGCCCTCCGGTGGGTGCCCAAGACCACTGTCCTCCCCCCTGCCCTCCGGTGGGTGCCCAAGACCCCCATCCATCCCCCTGCCCACATGATGTCTCCTCACCAGCTCCCCTGCCCAGGAAGAAAGTGTGTCTGGTCCCTGAGGTGGGAAACCCAAATTTTCCCTCCCCCCACCCCCAGTAGCAATGAATTGAGAATGAACCTGAAATAGTTCATGAGAATGAATTGTAAATTGTAAAAATGTATGTTGTTAGCCGCCCTGAGTCCGCTTGCGGAGAGGGCGAGATAGAAATTTAAAGTAATAAATAAATAATGAAAGCAGAAATCGTTTTTAGCTTCGTTCTCTCCCCTCCCCCTGGTCATAAGAACATAACAGAAGCCATGTTGGATCAGGCCAATGGCCCATCCAGTCCAACACTCTGTGTCACATAAGAACATAAGAGAAGCCCTGTTGGATCAGGCCAATGGCCCATCCATTCCAATACTCTGTGACTTAAGAATATAAGAGAAGCCCTGTTGGATCAGGCCAGTGGCCCATCCAGTCCAACACTCTGTGTCACATAAGAACATAAGGGAAGCCATGTTGGATCAGGCCAATGGCCCACCCCATCCAACACTCTGTGTCACATAAGAACAGAAGAGAAGCCCTGTTGGATCAGGCCAATGGCCCCTCCAGTCCAACACTCTGTGTCACATAAGAACAGAAGAGAAGCCCTGTTGGATCAGGCCAATGGCCCCTCCAGTCCAACACTCTGTGTCACATAAGAACAGAAGAGAAGCCCTGTTGGATCAGGCCAATGGCCCATCCAGTCCAACACTGTGTCACAAAAGAACAGAAGAGAAGCCCTGTTGGATCAGGCCAATGGCCCCTCCAGTCCAACACTCTGTGTCACATAAGAACATAGGAGAAGCCATGTTGGATCAGGCCAATGGCCCATCCAGTCCAACACTCTGTGTCACATAATAACCGAAGAGAAGCCCTGTTGGATCAGGCCAGTGGCCCCTCCAGTCCAACACTCTGTGTCACATAAGAACATAAGAGAAACCATGTTGGA
Organism: Heteronotia binoei; assembly: GCF_032191835.1. Lineage (NCBI taxonomy): Eukaryota > Metazoa > Chordata > Lepidosauria > Squamata > Gekkonidae > Heteronotia > Heteronotia binoei. The sequence goes on from NC_083227.1 coordinate 388,521, forward strand.
TCAGGCCAATGGCCCATCCAGTCCAACACTCTGTGTCACATAAGAACATAAGAGAAGCCATGTTGGATCAGGTCAATGGCCCATCCAGTCCAACACTCTGTGTCACACAGTGGTAAAAAAAAAATTATATACACACACACACTGTGGCTAATAGCCACTGATGGACCTCTGCCCCATATTTTTATCCAAACCCCTCTTGAAGCTGGCTATGCTTGTAGCTGCCACCACCTCCTGTGGCAGTGAATTCCACATGTTAATCACCCTTTGGGTGAAGAAGTACTTCCTTTTATCCATTCTAACCCGACTGCTCAGCAATTTCATTGAGTGTCCTTTCCTGCTCCTCTTCTTCCTCTTCTCCATGAATGTCAAGCTCTGTAATGTCATTATAATATCAATGTAGAATACTAACCATATGGGACTCTCCATACTAACCAAATGCTTTTATTATTCTGTAACCACTGCGCATATCAAAGAAGTTAGCAACTGGTGTGTGAACTTTGCTTGTGTTATCATAGAACAAAAGAATGCGACCGTTGGTAGATAACATGCCCCCAGGCATCTTCCCAGGGCAAGAAGATAAGCTGGAGCCCCTGTGTGAAAGTTTGCACCTTCCCTCCCTTCGTGTTTTGGGAATAGTGGCTTTGTTTAGAAAACCCTTTGATGTAGATTCCTTAAGACTAGAAACCGCCTGGTCCCAGGCATTAGTCTCAATTTTTGTATCCAGCTATGAGTTTCCAATAAAGTATACATTGTTTCAATGAATACCACCTTGAGATTCCATCGCCTGACATTTTGAGACTAATCCCTTAAAAAAGGGGTTTATCTGAACCGGCCACTTTGAAGTCAAATGGCTGAAAAAGTTCCGGGGAACGGAGAACCTCCAGGGGAACCGAAAACTCCTCCGTGGCACATCCTTGGACCGAGGCGCGCTGCGGGGATCGATTCCCCCTCCTACGTCCAGACACTGTTAATCAGCCGCAAGCAGTGGAAGCCGAGAACCTCCACGGCACTGATGGACGCAGCCTCAGCCCGTCACGAGAACTTCGGAAGAGTCGGGGGAAGAGGCCGATGCCTCCCGCGTAAGCTCACCCGATTCGGAGGAGGATGGAGGCGAGGGCCCTGGGAGAGAGAGTGAGGCCGCCCGGCTAGAGGAAAGAATCCTAGGGAAGGTGAAAACCCAGATGAAAGGATTGGCGAAGGACCTCCGGGGAGAGATCCAAAGCAACACCGAAGCAATAGCCAGGGAGGTGGGGCAACAAATCGACCGATTGCAAACCCTGTGGGAGATGGAACGGCGGCAACCCCGTGGACCAGACTTGCCCGCTCAACCACCGCCGGTACCTGCACCACCTGCCCCACCTCCAGGGGGCCCAGCGCCCCGGGATCCGGGAAAGTCCAGAGAACTCGACCTCAAGTACGATGGAGACCCGGAGGAAGTGGAGTACTTCACCATCCAAGCCACCAGCTACATGCACTACTGGGGGAACACTTTCCCCGACGAGCCGAGCCACGTGGACTACTTGGGATCAAAGTTGACGGGAGTGGCCAGGAGATGGTATGTGAGCCTGTACGAAGCCAGGGGTCCAGAACTGGGGAGCGTGCGTGGGTTCCTGCTAGCAATGCTACGCCAATACGAGGACCCCCTCCGTGAGACCTGGGCCTTCACCGCGCTGAAAGAGCTGAAGGGGTGGGCTTCCCTGGGGACCAGAGGAGAGGGCCTCTTGCTCAGGGGCCTCAGGTTGTGAGGGCACCTGGGGCAGCAGCAGGGACCCAAGGGCAGGGGGCTCTCAGAGGGCAAACGCCTCCAGCGCAGAGAGAGAGGAGGCCACGCAAGAGCCTGCAGCTGGCTGGCTGGCTCAGGGTCTTGCCGCCTTGCCTAAGCCTGTCTTTTGGAGACCTTTTCTTTCTTGCCTGCCTGCCGGCGATGGCTGGGTCCCCTTCCTGGCTGCTTCTTCAGCTGAGAGAGCCCTGGGCACCGGCTGTGGCCTGCAGGAGCACACTCACCAGCGCCAGGCCAAGGGACTTGGGAAGGTGCCCTCTGGAGAAGAGGTGGCGTATTCACATGAGCCCTCGGGGCATAGTGGTCAGACCATGGCACCGCCTCGGCAGAAATCTGATCCACTCCAACTCCCGCCGCAAAGACCAGGTCTAATGTATGCCCAGCCTGGTGCGTGGGCGCTGTTACATATTGGAAGAGTCCCAGTGCTGCCATGGAAAGCACTAGGTCAGTTGCTCGAGTGGACGCTGCGTCCTCGGCATGGACATTGAAGTCACCCAAGACCATAAGCCGAGGGTGCTCCAATGCCCAGCCGGCTACAGCCTCCATAGGGACGGTAGGGTACCGTGCGCTAGGCGGACGGTACACCAGCCAGATTGCTAAACTCTCCCCTACATCCCACACCAGGCCAGCACTTTCCATGCCTACGATCTTTGGCGGAGGGAGCGCCCTGAAGGAGCAATCCTCCCGTATGAAAATAGCCAGCCCTCCCCCCCCACCCGCTAGTCCGAACCTGATGAACTACGGAGAACCCTGGAGGGGCCACTTGGGAGAGAGCCACTGTCTCCCCTTCTCGCACCCAGGTCTCCGTCACGCAAGCCAGGTCCATGTCCTGTCTGATAAAAAAATCCTGCAGGACTGAGGTTTTATTATTTATGGACCTGGCGTTGCACAGTATCAGGGACGGAGGCGAGTGTTTCCACTTGGCCCTTCTACCTGCTATCTTTGGGGTGGGACAGGCTGGAAGGGGAACGAGCCCTCTTGTGTCTCAATCTCCTTCCGTTCCAATTTCTGCATGTTCAACCAATCATACATGGGCTGCCAAACCTCTTTACATTGATTTAACTTGTAAACAATTTGGTTGAGAGAAAGTCCATTTCAGCTCTTTCCAACACTTTTTGCACAAATTCTTCCTTCTTAGGTATTTGTGGTGTCTTCCAGTACCTAGCATATATCATTCTTGCTGCCGTAGCTGCATGAACCAAAAATCTAGCTCGTGTCTTAGAAATGGGGTTTTGACATATACTCAAAAGATAAAATTCGGGTAGGTGGTTTATATTTATTTTAAGTATTTTTTTGTAGCCAGGTGTGTATTTGAGTCCAGTAACTTCTCGCCCTTTCGCATCGCCACCACGTGTGATAAAACAAGCCAATTGTTTTCTGGCCTTTCCAACATCTCTTAGAGGTGTTCTGATATATCTTGTAGAGCTTCTGAGGAGTAATGTACCACCTATAAATCATCTTATATATGTTTCCTTTGAGAGCAGACGGGAGGCTTACTTTAGAGTATGCATCAAAGACGGAGATGAGTGGAAACCACCTTCAACACCCCCTTCGGCCAGTTTGAGTGTTTGGTCACGCCGTTTCGGTGGAGGGGCGCTCTGGGGGTGTTCATGGACCTTATCAATGAAGTTCTACAAAAGCACTTGTTTAAGAATGCGCTTTGTTGCTTGGATGATGTTTTGATTTATTCCAACGACCTCCCTTCCCACGTGGAACAGACCCTCTATGACAACAAACTTTTTGCTAAACTCTCCAGATAGGAATTCCATCAAACAGGACTAGACTTCCTGGGCTACTGAGTCTTGGCAGGGGTGTTGGGAAAGGACCCTGCCAAAATCCAGGCGGTAGTGAATTGTCCCCCCTCCAAAAAACCCAGAAGCAGTTACAAAGTTCCCTCAGTTTCACAAATTTCTACAGAAATTTCGTCAGCAACATTGCAACCATTGCCCTTCCCCTCACAGACTTGTCGAAAACGAAGGGGGAGGGAGCAGAAGCTAAGAAGTCCAGAGTGCACTTGGACCGGTCACCAGAATGCCAAAGGGCATTCCATGAACTAAAGTGCTTATTTACATCCGAACCCAGCCTTATCCACCCTGGTGAGAACAAAAAGTTTGTTGTCCAATGTGCCACAAACAATGTCGCTCAAGCTGGAGTATTATCACAGGAAGGGGAGGGTGGGCATACCTGTCAAAAAAGTTTTTTGCCACTGAGGGCAACTGGTCACCGTGGGATAGGATCATAGAATACTAGAGCTAGAAGGAACCTCCAGGGTCATCAATCCAATCCCCTGCACAATGCAGGAAACTCACAGACACCTCCCCCTAAATTCACAGGATCTTCATTGCAGTCAGATGGCCATCTAGCCACTGTTTAAGAACCTCCAAGGAAGGAGAGCCCAACACCTCCCCAGGAGGAAGCCTGTTCCACTGAGGAATCACTCTAACGGTCAGGAAGTTCTTCCTAATGTTGAGTCGGAAACTCTCTTGATTTAATTTCAACCCCTTGGTTCTGGTCCTACCTTCCGGGGCCACAGAAAATAATTCCACACCATCCTCTATATGACAACCCTTCAAGTACTTGAAGATCGTGATCATATCACCTCTCAGCCGCCTCCTCTCCAGGCTGAACATCCCCAGCTCCTTCAGCCTTTCCTCATAGGACTTGGTCTCCAGACCCCTCACCATCTTTGTCGTCCTCCTCTGGACCCCTTCCAGCTTGTCTACATCCTTCTTAAAATGCGGTGCCCAAAACTGAACACAAGACTCCAGGTGAGGACTTACCAGAGCAGAGTAAAGCGATACCATCACTTCACGCGATCAGGACACTCGACTTCTGCTGATACAGCCCAAAATTGCATTGGCCTTTTTAGCCACCGCATCACACTGTTGACTCATGTTGACTAATATGTCTGCCACCTACTGTTACATTTTATAACACATGTGGCCGAGCCCGACAAAGTCTCATTTATGTCAAATCTGGACTTCATAACAAATGAATTCGACACCCCAGCTCTAGGCTGACCCTGCATTCATAATGATATTGGATTGATATCCTGCCCTCCACTCAGAGTGGCTCACACTCTCCTTTATCTTCCCCCCCACAACAGACACCCTGTAAGGTGGGTGGGGCTGAGAGGGCTCTCACAGCAGCTGCCCTTTCAAGGACAGAGTCTCAGAGCGGCTCACAATCTGCTTTACCTTCCTCCCCCACAACAGACACCCTGTGAGGTAGATGAAGATATTGGATTTATGTCCCGCCCTCCACTCCGAAAAGTCTCAGAGCGGCTCACAATCTCCTTTTCCTTCCTCCCCCACAACAGACACCCTGTGAGGTGGGTGGGGCTGAGAGGGCTCTCACAGCAGCTGCCCTTTCAAGGACAACCTCTGCCAGAGCTATGGCTGACCCAAGGCCTTGCTAGCAGGTGCAAGTGGAGGAGTGGGGAATCCAACCCGGTTCTCCCAGATAAGAGAGCTCTGGCTGACCCAAGGCCGTTCCAGCAGGTGCAAGTGGAGGAGTGGGGAATCCAACCTGGTTCTCCCAGATAAGAGAGCTCTGGCTGACCCAAGGCCATTCCAGCAGGTGCAAGTGGAGGAGTGGGGAATCAAACCCGGTTCTCCCAGATAAGAGAGCTCTGGCTGACCCAAGGCCAATCCAGCAGCTGCAAGTGGAGGAGTGGGGAATCAAACCCGGTTCTCCCAGATAAGAGAGCTCTGGCTGACCCAAGGCCATTCCAGCAGCTGCAAGTGGAGGACTAGGGAATCAAACCCGGTTCTCCCAGATAAGAGAGCTATGGCTGACCCAAGTCCATTCCAGCAGCTGCAAGTGGAGGAGTGGGGAATCAAACCCGGTTCTCCCAGATAAGAGAGCTCTGGCTGACCCAAGGCCATTCCAGCAGGTGCAAGTGGAGGAGTGGGGAATCAAACCTGGTTCTCCCAGATAGGAGAGCTCTGGCTGACCCAAGGTCATTCCAGCAGCTGCAAGTGGAGGAGTGGGGAATCAAACCCGGTTCTCCCAGATAAGAGAGCTCTGGCTGACCCAAGGCCATTCCAGCAGGTGCAAGTGGAGGAGTGGGGAATCAAACCCGGTTCTCCCAGATAAGAGAGCTCTGGCTGACCCAAGGTCATTCCAGCAGCTGCAAGTGGAGGAGTGGGGAATGAAACCCGGTTCTCCCAGATAAGAGAGCTATGGCTGACCCAAGGTCATTCCAGCAGCTGCAAGTGGAGGAGTGGGGAATGAAACCCGGTTCTCCCAGATAAGAGAGCTATGGCTGACCCAAGGCCATTCCAGCAGCTGCAAGTGGAGGAGTGGGGAATCCAACCCGGTTCTCCCAGATAAGAGAGCTCTGGCTGACCCAAGGCCATTCCAGCAGCTGCAAGTGGAGGAGTGGGGAATCAAACTCGGTTCTCCCAGATAAGAGAGCTCTGGCTGACCCAAGGTCATTCCAGCAGCTGCAAGTGGAGGAGTGGGGAATGAAACCCGGTTCTCCCAGATAAGAGAGCTATGGTTGACCCAAGGCCATTCCAGCAGGTGCAAGTGGAGGAGTGGGGAATCAAACCCGTTCTCCCAGATAAGAGAGCTCTGGCTGACCCAAGGTCATTCCAGCAGCTGCAAGTGGAGGAGTGGGGAATGAAACCCGGTTCTCCCAGATAAAAGAGCTATGGCTGACCCAAGGCCATTCCAGCAGGTGCAAGTGGAAGAGTGGGGAATCAAACCCGCTTCTCCCAGATAAGAGAGCTCTGGCTGACCCAAGGCCGTTCCAGCAGGTGCAAATGGAGGAGTGGGGGATCAAACCCGGTTCTCCCAGATAAGAATCCGTGCACTTAACCACTACACCAAACTGGCACTAAGCAGGGGGTTGGACTGGATGGCCCCTTCCAGCTCTGTCCCCCAGCTTCTTTCGAGTCCGTATTGTTACAGGGGGGTCTTGGACCCTCCCCACAGCCCCAGAAAGCAAGATAGGTTAGGGGTCAGGCAGTCTATCATCCCCCCTACCTACCCCAGAACCAAAATCGAGCCCCCTTCTGGCCTCACCAGAAGGATCCAAGTGCAAATTGGTTTATCCGGAAGCCACAGAAATCCTATGAGGCAGGCATGTCGGGTTAGAATCATAGAATCCTAGAGTTGGAAAGGACCTCCAGGGCCATCTAGTCCAACCCCCTGCACGATGCAGGAAACTCACAAACACCTCCCCCTAAATTCACAGGATCTTCATCGCTGTCAGATGGCCATCTAGCCTCTGTTTTCAAACCTCCAAGGAAGGAGAGCCCACCACCTCCCGAGGAAGCCTGTTCCACTGAGGAACCACTTTAACCGTCAGGAATCCTAGAGTTGGAAGGGACCTCCAGAGTCATCTAGTCCAACCCCCTGCACAATGCAGAAAACTCACAAAGACCTCCCTTTAAATTCACAGGATCCGCATTGCTGTCAGATGAGAATCTCGCCTCTGTTTAAAAACCTCCAAGGAAGGGTTTGGGTCACGTTGTCTGGAAGAGGGTCTCCCCCTCCCCCAAGGCCACAGCCAAAGAGAGACCCCCAGGCTTGCTTTCTGGAATGCCCCCCCAGCCACTTTGCACATGTCGGCTGGACACAGGGCCTCCCTGCCCCCAACCCTGAACGCCCGATCCTTGGCTGTGGGGTCAATCCCCTGCCAGCCGCTGCCCCCAGGTGGCACTCTGGAATCTGGGGTGGGCCCCATTCACTGGCCAGCCGCCCAGCAACGCAACAGGGTGCAATGACAGAACACTCCACTGTTGATTTTGCAGTCAGGCGGGCAGCCGTGTTGGACAAGAGGGAGAGCAAAGTTTGCATCCAGCCGGGCACCGGGAAGGTCAACAAAGTTTCGTTTTGGGTAGAAGAAGCTTCCATGGGGGAGGCATGCTTCTTCAGAGCCATGGATCCCGATGGGCGGCCGTGTCGGTCCAAAACAGCAGGACAAAGTCTGAATCCAGTCAGACACCCGGAAGGCCCACAAAATTCTATTCACTGCACTGCAGAAGAAGAAGAAGAAGACTGCAGATTTATACCCCGCCTTTCTCTCTGAATCAGAGACTCAGCTTACATTCTCCTATATCTTCTCCCCCCCACAACAGACACCCTGTGAGGTGGGTGGGGCTGAGAGGGCTCACACAGCAGCTGCCCTTTCAAGGACAACTCTTGCGAGAGCCATGGCTAACCCAAGGCCATTCCAGCAGCTGCTAGTGGAAGAACAATAAGACTGCAGATTTATACCTGTCAGAACTTGTAACTTTTCTGTATGCTGTTAGCCAAACCAACGCCATGCTGTAACTTGATACTAACACAGGATGCTCTGCATTTCAAACACCCTGTGTTCACTGGAGGGTGACAGATAACCTCTGGTCAACATCTGCAGGTGGCCTTTGAAGGCAGGCCGAGCAGGCCTTCTCAGCGGGACTGCATCCTCCCTCCTGATAACAAGTCCTGGGAAAGAGACACTTGTCTGCAACCGTGTGAAAGATCGTTTTATTATTGTTACTTTGACCACATAAAATGTATCTGAATGCCAGACACTGGTATCAGTGTTATCCTGTACCTTCAGCTCTGCAGTTCTCAATAAACGCCTATACTTTGTAATGAGTTTGGGTCTCGATTGAAGTTCCTCCAGTTCTGCCCTTCTCTCTGAATCAGAAACTCAGAGCGGCTCACAATCTCCTATATCTTCTCCCCCCACAACAGACACCCTGTGAGGTAGATGAAGATATTGGATTTATATCCCACCCTCCACTCCGAAGAGTCTCAGAGGGGCTCACAATCTCCTTTACCTTCCTCCCCCACAACAGACACCCTGTGAGGTAGATGAAGATATTGGATTTATATCTCGCCCTCCACTCCGAAGAGTCTCAGAGCGGCTCACAATCTCCTTTCCCTTCCTCCCTCACAACAGACACCCTGTGAGGAAGATGAAGATATTGGATTTATATTCCGCCCTCCACTCCGAAGAGTCTCAGAGCGGCTCACAATCTCCTTTCCCTTCCTCCCCCACAACAGACACCCTGTGAGGTAGATGAAGATATTGGATTTATATCCCACCCTCCACTCCAAAGAGTCTCAGAGCAGCTCACAATCTCCTTTCCCTTCCTCCCCCACAACAGACACCCTGTGAGGTAGATGAAGATATTGGATTTATATCCCGCCCTCCACTCTGAAGAGTCTCAGAGTGGCTCACAATCTCCTTTCCCTTCCTCCCCCACAACAGACACCCTGTGAGGAAGATAAAGATATTGGATTTATATTCCGCCCTCCACTCCGAAGAGTCTCAGAGCGGCTCACAGTCTCCTTTCCCTTCCTCCCCCACAACAGACACCCTGTGAGGTGGGTGGGGCTGGAGAGGGCTCTCACAGCAGCTGCCCTTTCAAGGACAGTTCTTACAATCTCCTATATCTTCTCTCCCCACAACAGACACCCTGTGAGGTGTGTGGGGCTGAGAGGGCTCTCACAGCAGCTGCCCTTTCAAGGACAACCTCTGCCAGAGCAATGCCTGACCCAAGGCCATTCCAGAAGGTGCAAGTGGAGGAGTGGGGAATCAAACCTGGTTCTGCCAGAGAAGACTCCATGCACTTAACCACTACACCAAACTGGCTCTGTGCAGGCAGACTTTAAGAACATAAGAGAAGCCTTGTTGGATCAGGCCAATGGCCCATCCAGTCCAGCACTCTGTGTCACACAGTGGTCAATATATATGTGTGTGCGTTTGTGTGTGTGTATATATATATACACACACACACATATACATACATACACACATACATGCATATACACACACAAACACACACACACACACACACTGTGGCTAGTAGCCACTGATGGACCTCTGCTCCCTATTTTTATCCAGTCCTCTCTTAAAGCTGGCTATGCTTGCAGCCGGCACCACTTTGTCAGAGTCAATGGGCCAGAAGCTACTCAGTTTATTTTAGAGTTCTTCACGCAAGAGTAGGGATCAGAGAAGAAGATGAGGGATCGAATCTGTGGCAGGGAAAGAGTTTGTTCCCTGAGCGTCTCTGCTCACTTCTTTTGTTAGTCTTTAAGATGCTGCTGGAGTCTTTTCTGCTTCTGCCCTGTGCAAGTCTTTTAATCATGCACCCACCCCAGGGATTAGAAAAAAAGTCAGATTGTCTGCAGTAGAGCCATTAGATATCTGACAAAGGGAACTTTGACTCTCTAGAGGTCTTATAACGCCCCCCCCCCCCACACATTTCGCAGGCCTCTAAAAAGGCTCCTGGGGCTGGATTCAGAGGAAACGGGTCAAAGAAATTTTCAATGCACACGCGCACCATCTGGTGGCAGGAGGAAGTAATGCAAGCAAAAGATCGAAACTCGAAAGGCAAAGCGAGACTCCCAAAGACGCTCTCTGGTGTGCGGGTGTGAGCGGGCCACGAGGTAGCTGTGCGTTTCCTGCGTCGGGCAGGAGGTTGAACGAGGCAGCTCCTTTCCAGCTCTGGGTTCCTATCCTCGCTGCAACACCGGTTTGCATAACTTCTATCCTCTTCATCGGGTCCCAACATTGTTCTTCCATTCAATCTTTTACCATTAACAGATGCTGAAGCAGGAAATAATAATAACGGAAATTAGATTCTGGTGGGGTAGCCGTGTTGGTCTGAAGAGCAAAATAAAGCTGAGTCCAGGAAGGCACCTTGAAGACCAACAAAGTTGGTTAGCATTGGAGAAAGTCCAGAAAAGGGCAGCTAGAATAATTAAAGGGCTGGAACACTTTCCCTATGAAGAAAGGTTGAAACGCTTGGGACACTTTAGCTTGGAGAAACATCGACTGCGGGGTGACATGATAGAGGTTTACAAGATAATGCATGGGATGGAGAAAGTAGAGAAAGAGGTACTTTTCTCCCTTTCTCACAATACAAGAACTCGTGGGCATTCGATGAAATTGCTGAGCAGACAGGTTAAAACGGATAAAAGGAAGTACTTCTTCACCCAAAGGGTGATTAACATGTGGAATTCACTGCCACAGGAGGTGGTGGCGGCTACAAGCATAGCCAGATTTAAGAGGGGGTTGGATAAAAATATGGAGCAGAGGTCCATCATTGGCTATTAGCTAAAGTGTATATGTGTGTGTGTGTGTGTGTGTGTGTATATATATATGTATATATATGTATGTACACACACATATATTAGCCTGTGACAGACAGAGTATTGGACTGGATGGGCCATTGGCCTGATCCAACATTGGCCTGATCGCCTCATTGGTGGATCTGTATAATATGGGATGTAAAAGGAAGATACAAATGATCCTAAGGGACCCTTCACATCTGGGCCATTTGCTATTTGAGATCTTACCGTCAGGTAGACGATATAGAGTGTTGAAGGCTAGGACAAACAGATTTAAGGACAGTTTCTATCCAAGTGCTGTGGTTAGGTTAAATGCAGGATTATGAAGGATTATCTGTTTTAGATGTATTTAATGGTTTAAATGGTTTTAATGGTTTTATGAATGTTTATCTGTTTTAGATGTATTTAAATGGTTTAAGATGTATTTAAATGGTTTATGAATATGTGTGTTTGATGTGTTGGTATGTTTGTGGAAGAGCACCTCATTTCGTTGCTCTCCTTTTGTTGAGAACAATGACAATAAATTTATCTATCTATCTAACATGGCTTCTCTTCTGTTCTTATGTGAGACAGTGTTAGACTGGATGGGCCATTGGCCTTATACATAAGAATATAAGAACATAAGAGAAGCCATGATGGATCAGGCCAACGACCCATCAAGTCCAACACTCTGTGTCACACAGTGGCAAAAAATTTTATATACACACATACACTGTGGCTAATAGCCACTGATGGACCTGTGCTCCGTATTTTTATCTAAACCCTTCTTGAAGGTGGCTATACTTGTGGCCGCCACCACCTCCTGTGGCAGTGAATTCCACATGTTAATCACCCTTTGGGTGAAGAAGTACTTTCTTTTATCCGTTTTAACCTGTCTGCTCAGCAATTTCATCGAATGCCCACGAGTTCTTGTATTGAGAGAAAGGGAGAAAAGTACTTCTTTCTCTACTTTCTCCATCCCATGCATTATCTTGTAAACCTCTATCATGTCACCCCGCAGTCGATGTTTCTCCAAGCTAAAGAGTCCCAAGCGTTTCAACCTTTCTTCATAGGGAAAGTGCTCCAGCCCTTTAATCATTCTAGTTGCCCTTCTCTGGACATTCTCCAATGCTATAATATCCTTTTTGAGGTGCGGCAACCAGAACTGCACACAGTACTCCAAATGAGACCGCACCATCGATTTATACAGGGGCATTATGATACTGGCTGATTTGTTTTCAGTTCTCTTCCTAATAATTCCCAGCATGGCGTTGGCCTTTTTTATTGCAAACGCACACTGTCTTGACATTTTCAGTGAGTTATCTACCACGACCCCAAGATCTCTCTCTTGGTCAGTCTCTGCCAGTTCACACCCCATCAACTTTTATTTGTAGCTGGCATTCTTGGCCCCAATGTGCATTACTTTGCACTTGGCCACATTGAACCGCATCTGCCACGTTGACGCCCACTCACCCAGCCTCAACAGATCCCTTTGGAGTTCCTCACAATCCTCTCTGGTTCTCACCACCCTGAACAATATAGTGTCATCCGCAAACTTGGCCACTTCACTGCTCACTCCCAACTCTAAATCATTTATGAACAAGTTAAAGAGCATGGGACCCAGTACCGAGCCCTGCGGCACCCCACTGCTTACCGTCCTCCACTGCAAAGACTGCCCATTTATACTCACTCTCTGCTTCCTATTACTCAGCCAGTTTTTGATCCACAAGAGGACCTGTCCTTTTACTCCATGACTCTCAAGCTTTCTATGGAGCCTTTGATGAGGAACTTTACAAAAGTTTTCTGGAAGTCAAGGTAAACAACATCTATCGGGTCTCCTTTGTCCATATGTTTGTTCACCCCCTCAAAGAAATGTAACAGGTTAGTGAGGCAAGATCTTCCCTTACAGAACCCATGCTGAGTCTTCCTCAATAAACCGTGTTCATCAATGTGCCTACTCATTCTGTCCTTGATAATGGTTTCTACCAACTTTCCCGGTATTGAAGTCAGACTGACTGGCCTGTAATTTCCCGCATCTCCTCTGGAACCCTTTTTAAAGATGGGGGTGACATTTGCTACCTTACAGTCCTCAGGAACGGAGGCAGATTTCAATGAAAGATTACAGATTTTTGTTAGAAGATCCACAAGTTCAACTTTGAGTTCTTTCAGAACTCTCGGATGTATGCCATCCGCACCCGGTGACTTATTAGTTTTTAATCTGTCTATCAGTTGTAGGACCTCCTCTTTTGTCACCTCAATCTGACTCAAATCTTTCAAAACCCCTTCCAAAATTAGTGGTTCTGGGGTGGGCAAAAAGTTCTCATCTTCCACAGTGAAGACGGAGGCAAAAAATTCATTCAGCTTCTCAGCCATTTCCCTATCCTCCTTCAGTTATCCTTTTACCCCATGGTCATCCAAGGGCCCCACTGCCTCCCTGGCTGGTTTCCTACTTCTAATATATTTGAAAAAAAAATTATTGCTGGTCTTTATGTTTTTTGCAATATGCTCCTCATAGTCCCTTTTTGCCTGCCTGATCACAGTCTTGCATTTGATTTGCCACAGCCTGTGTTCCCTTTTACTAATCTCACTTGGACTGGTTTTCCACCGCTTAAAGGAGTCCTTCTTACCTTTTACAGCTTCCATTACTTTGTTTGTTAACCATGCAGGCCTTTTCTTATGCCTGTTTGTGCCTTTCCTAACTTGTGGTATGTATTTTATCTGAGCTTCTAGGATTATAGTTTTAAATAGTCTCCAAGCTTCCCCAAGGGTTTTGACTGTATGTACCTTTCCTTTCAGTTTCCTCCTCACATGCCTCCTCATCTCAGTGTATTTACCCCTTTTAAAGTTAAACATGGTAGTAGCGGTCTTTTTGGACAACTCCCTATTTATACAAATGATTTGATTCCCCACTCCTCCATCTACACCTGCTGGAATGGCCTTGGGTCAGCCAGAGCTCTCTTATCTGGGAGAACAGTTTGATTCCCCACTCCTCCACTTTCAGCTGCTGGAATGGCCTTGGGTCAGCCAGTGCTCTCTTATCTGGGAGAATCGGGTTTGATTCCCCACTCCTCCTCTTGCACCTGCTGGAATGGCCTTGGGTCAGCCATAGCTCTGGCAGAGGTTGTGTTTGAAAGGGCAGCTTCTGGGAGAGCTCTCTCAGTTGCCTGTTGTGAAGGAGGAAGATAAAGGAGATTGTAGGCCACTCTGATGCTCTTTCCTTGAAAGGGCAGCTTCTGCGATAGCTCTCTCAGCCCCACCCACCTCGCAGGGTGCCTGTTGTGGAGGAGGAGGAATAATAATAATAATAATAATAATAATAATAATAATAATAATAATAATAATAATAATAGATTTTATTTCTATCCCGCCCTCCCCGCCTAGGCGGCTCAGGGCGGCTCACAACAATTCATACATTAACATAGATGATAAAACATTGAATTTAACAATTAAAGTTAAACATATAAAAGGAAGATAAACATATAAAAGGAAGATAAAGGAGATTGTGAGCCGCTTTGAGACTCTTGAGATTCAGGCAGAGTATAAATCCAATATCATCATCTTCTCTGGTGGGGGAAGTCATCCACAGTGGTTAGGTCACCCCCCCTCTCCCTCCAGGCAGAGCTGTGCACACTTTTGGGATGCCTTCCAGATCATGGTGGTGGGGGAGTGTCCTTCCCAGGTGTAGAATAGCCAAGCCCCAAACTACTGAAAACTTTCAGAAAAGGAACTAACCAAGTAATATGACTTTATAAATCCAACCATGCAAAAGGGGAAGAAAAGAAAAAACAGCCAATCTTTCCAGTAGGCGTAACAACAGCCTCTTGGGGAGGGAAAAATAATTGGATGATTTTGCTCCACGGAAGTGAAGAAACCTTCAGGTAAGCAAATGTTTCGTTTTCAGAATTCCTCAATAACATTTTCTTGTTCAAATGCTTCTTGCACCAGTGTCTGAGAAAACCAACTACATGGAAAGTGCTGTAAGAGAGAGGTTTATTTTTTCCCACCGACATGTCTGAGAGACGGGCTGCTTCGCTGGAGATGAAAGTCACTCCTTATCAAGAGCAGTGGAGCACTCCTCTGAAGTTTAGGATGGGAGGAAGGGACAGGCTGCATTCCCACCCTCCCCCAAAAAAGACTCTGGCAGGGCTCTGAGCTGGATCATAAATCTCACATCTCCAGGACTCTAGTCTGAGGACTAAAACAAGGACTCTGTAGGAAAACCCGGGGAGCTCCTGACGCTGGACAAAAGGAGCCAGCTTTTCACCATCTCTTAAGACCCAGAGAGATCAATCAACAGCTGGGGGATTCCTCCAAACTGGACTCTTGACCGTGTCGTTCCTCAATTCAGCCCACCCGCATTCCTCAACGGAGGTCCCCATGATGAATCTTTTGATGTGCTCTTAGGCTGCCATTCCGAGAGAACCTCTTCCCACACTCCAAGCATTTATGTGGCTTCTCCCCAGTATGAATCTTTTGATGTTCTTTTAGGGTACCATTCCGAGAGAATCTCTTCCCACACTCCAAGCATTTATGTGGCTTCTCCCCTGTGTGAATGTTTTCATGTGACCTTAGGTGGCCACTTTGAGAGAAGCACTGTCCACACTCAAAGCATTTATATGGCTTCTCCCGAAAATGAATCTTTTCATGTTGTTTCAGGGTGTTATACCGAGAGAAGCACTTTCCACATTTGAAGCATTTGAATGACTTCTCCCCAGTATGAATCTTTTGATGTGCAATCAAGCCGCCATTCCGGGAGTAACACTTTCCACACACCAAGCATTTATACGGCTTCTCCCCAGTATGAATCTTCTGATGAGCTCTTAGGGTGTAATTCCGAGAGAAGCACTTTCCACACTCCAAGCATTTATATGGCTTCTCCCCAGTATGAATTGTCTGATGTGCTCTTAGGGTGTAATTCCGAGCAAAGCTCTTCCCACACTCCAAGCATTTGAATGGCTTCTCCCCAGTATGAATCCTTTGATGTGACCTTAGTTGGACATTCTGAGAGAAGCTCTTCCCACACTCCAAGCATTTATGTGGCTTCTCCCCAGTATGAATCTTTTGATGTACAGTCAAGCCGCCAGTCTGGGAGAAGCACTTTCCACACTCAAAGCATTTATATGGCTTCTTCCCAGTATGAAACCTTTGGTGTCTAGTTAGCTGGTCATTCCGAGAGAAGCACTTTCCACACTCCAAGCATTTGTATGGCTTCTTCCCAGTATGAATCTTTTCATGTGTTCTTAGGGCGTAATTCCGAGAGAAGCACTTTCCACACTCCAAGCATTTGTATGGCTTCTTCCCAGTATGAATCTTTTCATGTGTTCTTAGGGCGTAATTCTGAGAGAAGCACTTTCCACACTCCAAGCATTTGTATGGCTTCTTCCCAGTATGAATCTTCTTATGTGCAGTTAGGCTGCCTTTGAAAGAGAAGCACTTTCCACATTCTAAGCATTTGAATGACTTCTCCCCAGTATGAATATTTTGATGTGCAGTCAAGCTGCTATTATGGGAGTAGCACTTTCCACACTCCAAGCATTTATAGGACTTCTCCCCAGTATGAATCTTTTGATGTGCTCTTAGGTTGCCATTCTGAGAGAAGCACTTTCCACACTCCAAGCATTTGTATGGCTTCTTCCCAGTATGAATTTTCTTATGTGTAGTTAGGCTGCCAATGAGAGAGAAGCACTTTCCACACTCAAAGCATTTATATGGCTTCTCCCCAGTATGAATCGTTTGATGTTGCTTTAGGATGAAATTCCGAGAGAAGGACATTCCACACTCTAAGCATTTGAATGACTTCTCCCCAGTATGAATCTTTTGATGTACAGTCAAGCTGCTATTATGGGAGTAGCACTTTCCACACTCCAAGCATTTATATGACTTCTCCCCAGTATGAATCTTTTGATGTGCTCTTAGGTTGCCATTCTGAGAGAAGCACTTTCCACACTCCAAGCATTTGTATGGTTTCTTCCCAGTATGAATCTTCTTATGTGTAGTTAGGCTGCCAATGAGAGAGAAGCACTTTCCACACTCAGAGCATTTATATGGCTTCTCCCCAGTATGAATTGTTTGATGTTCCTTTAGGATGTAATTCCGAGAGAAGCACTTTCCACACTCTAAGCATTTGAATGACTTCTCCCCAGTATGAATATTTTGATGTGCAGTCAAGCTGCTATTCTGGGAGTAGCACTTTCCACACTCCAAGCATTTATATGGCTTCTCCCCAGTATGAATCTTTTGATGTGTTTTTAAGGTGCCAGTTTGAGAGAAGCATTTCCCACACTCCAAGCATTTATATGGCTTCTCCCCTGTGCAAACCCTTTGATGGATAGTTAGTGACTGACTCCAGTGGAAACACTTTCCACATTCCACACATTTATGCCTTTTCAAGAATGCTGGAACTTTCTGAGATGTTTTAGTACTGAATTGGCAGCTGGACCCCTTCTGGTTCATGGTACCATTAGACCTTTTCTTTCTCTTCCGTGTTTCATCTTGGGCTGAGACCTCAGGCTTCTTTCTGCTCTGACAGACCACCAATTCTTTCCTTTGCTTCTGTTTCCATTCCCTGTTCTTTCTGCAATGTCTCTTGGGTACCGCTTGACCCCCGGATTGTGCTTCCACTTGTATGTTGTTGTCTTTTACCACAACTCTCCCTCCTGATTCCTTCTCAAACACATCTGCAACTGCAAAAGAGAGACCAAAATCATATATGAATGAAAAAGTTACAAAATACCAGTTAGCAGGTAAGGTCAGTAGTCAATGGTGCTTTCTATAACCAGAGCCAAGGGCTTGCAAAAACCTCAGCAATATCTAAAGACACATCAGGATGACCTGGAAAAGAAGAAAGGGGTGACCAAGGGAAGAAGGAGCTGATTCCTTTCTTTCCACTCTTGCAGTAGCTTGCTCTTGAGCTCCCATTCAGGTTAATAAGGTTTCTAGCAGACCTTTAGGCAACACATAAAATATTTTGATTAAATAAAATAAAAATGTTGAAATATTTTGATTAAATAAAAAAGAATAAATATATCCAACAGTTAAATCGAGAGACTGGCGATGTGGACAAAATAGATAATCCTAGAAACCTGGAAAGTGATCTAGACTTGCAGAAGAATCGGAGAGGTGGGGAGAACATAGGGGGTCTCAACACCCCAAAATAATAGCAGCAGTGCCTGTCCCATAAGAAACAAAGGCCTTTAGTGGTCTTTGCAAATCCACCACTCAGTACTGTCTGCCTTCAAGCTCTGGCTGAGGCAGGCGACAGGGCCTCGAAAGGGCTGCTCCAGCCTTTGAAGTGCAACTCCCCTGGGCCGGGCCCAGCAGCAGTCGGAGCCAGTTTAAAGGGAAAGTATCCAGCCACCTTTACTATACCGCCCAAATCCTTACTGCATTAGAAACATGCAATTCCTTCTCAGAGTCATCAACAAATAAATAACATGCTATAAGCAGTGAAGAAAGACTCAAATTGCAGTGCAGCTCCTGTTGAAAGTCTTCAATATTAAAGTGAATCAGTTGAAAATGTATTTCTCAATCCTCCATTAAAGGAAACATCGTGCAAGGAATTCACTGCCACAGGAGGTGGTGGCGGCTACAAGCATAGCCAGCTTCGAGAGGGGTTTGGATAAAAACATAGAGCAGAGGTCCATCAGTGGCTATTAGCCACAACATATCATTGGAACTGTCTGGGGCAGTGATGCTCTGGGTTCTTGGTGCTTGGGGGGGGGCAGAATGGGAGGGCTTCTAGCCCAACTTGTGAACCTCCTTTTTTTGCCCGCTGTGTGACACAGAGTGTTGGACTGAATGGTCCATTGGCCTGATCCAACATGGCTTCTCTTATGTTCTTATGTGACACAGAGTGTTGGACTGGATGGGCCATTGGCCTGATCCAACAAGGCTTCTTTTCTGTTCTTATGAATGCAACAGGTGAGTCAGCTATCGTGCTGTTTCCAAATTCTTCATCAGGCAAAGGATTAATCATAAATCCATACAATAGTAAAGGCTCGCTTGGGCCCAACGGTCTCCGCAAAGGTTTCAAAGCACGCGAAATGCTCTAGGTGGCTCACGAGCCGCACTGCAGCCTCTGTCTTTCTTCGATGCCTGTAGCACGTTATTTATTTGTTGATGACTTTGAAAAGGAATTTGGGGGGGCTTCCCGCTCATGGTGGAAGACAGGAGGGCCTGGCATGACGTGGTCCGGGGGGTCACAAAGAGTCGGACTCCACTGTGCGAATTAACAACAATCTGTTCCAACGCCCACCATGACTCTGGGCCTGAGGAAATGATTACTCAGGAGGCAGAGGTAGTCTTGGAAACACCAGACTGCGTTGCCAATCCCCAGGTGGGGGCAGGGGATCCCCCGGTTTGGAGGCCCTCCCCCCGCTTCTGGGTCATCAGAAAGCGGGGGGAGGGGAGGGAACTGTCTGCTGAAAACTCTACTATTCCCTATGGAGATTTATTCCCATAGAAAATCATGGAGAATTGATTCATGGGTATCTGGGGCTCTGGGGGGGCTGTTTTTTAGCGTAGAGGCACCAAATTTTCAGTATAGCTTCTAGTGCCTCTCCCCAAAATACCCCCCAAGTTTCAAAAAGATTGGACCAGGGGTTCCAATTCTATGAGCCCCAAAAGAAGGTGCCCCTATCCTTCATTATTTCCTATGGAAGGAAGGCATCTAAAAGGTGTGCTGTCCCTTTAAATGTGATGGCCAGAACTCCCTTTGGAGTTCAATTATGCTTGTCACAGCCTTGATCTTGGCTCCACGCCTAATGTCTCCTGGCTCCACCCCCCAAAGTCTCCTGGCTCCACCCCCAAAGTCCCCAGATATTTCTTGAACTGGACTTGGCAACCCTAGAACCACCAGACTGGGGAATTCCTGGAGATTTGAGGTTACAGCCCAGGGAGGGGAGGGGGGCCCTACAAATGAAGCTCCTCCTCTCTCAACTCCTTTTCCAAGTGCTGTCGACTGAATCGGGGACTTTGAAGACGCAGAACAGAAGCCCCTTCTCTGGCCTGGTCCAATCCGTGGGGCTTTTCCTCCCTCCTCCCCTCAGCCCCACTCAGTCCAAGGAAGAGAGCCGCTGGGCCCCCAAATAGAAAGACCTTAGAAGGAAACAGGAGCCGTGGGGATGTCCTAGCAGGAACCCAGCTGGATAGGGTCCATCTCTCCCAGTCAGAGCCCTCTTCATCAACAGGTTTCTCTTTGCAGCATGAAAATATGCTGTGCTTTCTTTTTCAGGAGCTGAAAGATCCCAAGCGTGCTCTTTCCTCTACAGGACATGAAAGTGTGCCCTGAAATGAAAGACTGGCAAAGGAAGTTTCCCTCCCTCCCTCCCTTCTCTTCCGCAATTGTAACAAAGCAGAAAAGATCCTTACCCAGAGAGGCCGCGGTCTCCAAAATTTCCTCCATAACAGCCCAGTAGAGTTTTCTTTGGCCTGGATCCAGAAGGGCCCATTCCTCTTCTGTGAAGAACACGGCGACCCCCACAAAGGACACGGGGGAGCTCTGGAAGAGGAAAATATGGCCCTCTCGATCATCTGTTCCTGTCTCTGACCACTCAAGAAAGAAGGAAGAACCCCACCAGCCAATCAATTGTCTCTTCCTCGTCTGAAGAAGTGGGCATGTATACGAAAGAGGACATTCTGAATACAACTAAGTTGGTCTTAAAGGTGCAACTGACTCCTATTTTGTCCTACTACTTCGGACCAACACAGCTGCCTATTTGGATCTAGCCAATTATAGAATCAAAAGGCACGGAAAATAGAACTAGTTTCTTTTTCAGACTCTGCCAGCTATTATATTCTGAACGTCTCCAAGAAATATAAACTCCGACAATTGCAAAGAACTGGGCTTCTCTTGGTCAAATCCAGTTAAATGTGTGTGTGTGTGTGGGGGGGGGGGGGGGAATAATTGACTGTAAGGCTGACATTATACTATCTTGCATGTTTAATCCCAGAAATAAAGACAAATAATGTTTGAGAGAAGATTTCTGCTTTTAACATTGTTGTCTGCAGAGACATTTTGTGTTGCTCTAATGGTTACATCCAGCTGTGTAAACATAAACTGCCCGACTTAAAGGCAAAGCGTCTTCCGTTTTGTCTCCTCTCTAACCAACCAAAGGCTGAGTCGCCCCAGGCCGTGTGATCCGTGGGGGCTGGTGAGTGACAGATTCAAGGCAAAAACCTGAATGAATCCATTCCCTGTTTGTTCTTCCTCTTTTCCTGTTGCCTTCCACTCTCCCTAGCATGACTGCCTTTTCTAGTGACTATAGATGTAGTGGTTAAGTGTGCGGACTCTTATCTGGGAGAAGCAGGTTTGATTCCCCACTCCTCCACTTGCAGCTGCTGGAATGGCCTTGGGTCAGCCAGAGCTCTCATAGGAGTTGTCCTTGAAAGTTCAGCTCTGTGAGAGCCCTCTCAGCCCCACTCACCTTACAGGGTGTCTGCTGTGCGGGAAGGAAATATAGGAGAATGTAAGCCACTCTGAGTCTCTGATTCAGGGAGAAGGGCGGGGTATAAATCTGCAATTCTTCTTATTCTTCTCTTGTCTTCTCTTGCATGGGATGGAGAAAGTAGAGAAAGAAGTACTTTTCTCCCTTTCTCACAATACAAGAACTCGTGGGCATTCTATGAAATTGCTGAGCAGTCGGGTTAAAACGGATAAAAGGAAGTCCTTCTTCACCCAAAGGGTGATTAACATGTGGAATTCACTGCCACAGGAGGTGGTGGCGGCCACAAGCATGGCCACCTTCAAGAAGGGTTTAGATAAAAATATGGAGCACAGGTCCATCAGTGGCTATTAGCCACAGTGTATGTGTGTATATAAATTTTTTTGCCACTGTGTGACACAGAATGTTGGACTTGATGGGCTGTTGGCCTGATCCAACATGGCTTCTCTTATGTTCTTATGTTCTTGTCTTCTCATAACGTGACCAGGGTATCTTTGGCACAAGTGACACAACCTCACCCTTAAAAGCCTTTCCCAGCTCCTGCAGGGGCTGCCTTTCCCAGCCTGACTTCTCCTTCTGGTTTCTTTGGTCCAGTCTCCCTTTGGGTGAGGAGGGAGCCAAGAAACAGAGAATCTGGAACCATTTAAGTTTCTCCATCACCAGCCTGGAAGTTGTCGAATCTGGGAGCACTCCCTACTTCTGTCTCCTGGATGTTCGGGGCTACCCTTGCCCCCTTGCTTCAGCCTTCCACAGGAGTCCTCTTTAGTCTTCACCGTTTCTGCCACCAATCGGGGGCCCTCTGCCTGTCTCAAAGTTGGAATGCTCCTTCCACCAAGTTTCACTCCAGCTCCACAGAACTCTAATACAGCAGTGCTGAATTCGTTTGTTCTGAGCTCCAGATCTGGCATAAATCAGACCTCGTCAGGCCGGGCCATCTGCCTCATAAGTGTAATGCCAGGTAGCAGAGAGATAACTTTATAAAGGACACAGGCAAAAACAAGTAAAGATTTTGAAAAACTTTAAAATAAAACATGCTTAAAACATTAGCACTCGTTGGTCTTAAAGGTGCTTTCTTTGTATTTCTCCCCTGGGATCCAGGGAACTGGGCAAAGGAAGCTCCGGCTCTTTCCTTCCTTCCCCAAGGGACCAGGAGGGGGAGGAGCCTCAGCCAATAGAAGGAAGAGAGGCTTGGTTCAATAGCTCTGCTGTGTGATTGAGAGAGCCTGGCAAAGCAAGCTCTCCCTCCCCCCCCTTCTTCCCCAAGGGAGGAGCGTCAGCCAATGGAGAAAACAGAGGCTTTGCTCTGTAGCTCCTGTGCGATTGAGCAAGCCTGGCAAAGCAAGCTGTGATGCAGAAGGAAGCAAGGGAGAGGGAGAAGGAGGCAGATGACAGCCAGTTGCTCAGGGGCCTGATAGGAGCCCTCCGGGGGCCTGATTCGGCCCCCCAGGTCGCATCTTTGACCCCCCCCCGCTCTAATCCATCATGCTTTAGGAGATGTTCTGCATGTAGACTGAAGAGAGGGGGAGAGAAGAAGCCTCCTTGTTGTCTGACATCTTGACCTTCTGGTTCTCCATATTCTGACCTAAGAGTAGCCTCTTGTCCGGGGAACTGGATGTGAGTCAAAACAAGGGGGGGGGGAATACTGCCTGAAACATTTCTAAGCTGATCTATGATAAAAATGTGAAAGAGAAGAGCCTCAGAATTGGCCACCAACCAGTTTCAGCAACAAAAAATAAAAATATGGTGGCCCAGATTCATCCCACAACGGTAGTCACATTCTCAAAAAAAGAGATCAGGTTAGTCTGACAGGACTTGTTCTTGAGAAACCCATGCTGGCTCTTAGTCATCACAGCCTTCCTTTCTAAATGCTCCAGGACTAACTTACTTCTTTATTCAAATACTTATATCCCACTTTTCTCTGATAAGGCAAAATCATAAATCATACTAAAAAGCATAATAGGGGTGTCAAAATACGCTTCCCCCCTGCTCCAGTGTAGCCTATAGAGACCAATATAGTCTATGGGCCCCATAGGTTATAATGGAGAATCCACCTGGAGTATCTGGGGCTTCAGGGTTGCTTTTTTATGTAGAGGCACCAAACTTGCAGCGTAGCTGCTGTTGCCTCTCCTCAAACACCTCCCCAAATTTCAAAAAGATCAGACCAAGGAGTCCAATTCTATGAGCCGCAGAAGGAGGTGACCGCATCCTCCATTGTTTCCAAAGGAAGAAGAAGAAGAAGAAGAAGATATTGGATTTATATCCCGCCCTCCACTCCGAAGAGTCTCAGAGCGGCTCACAATCTCCTTTACCTTCCTCCCCCACAACAGACACCCTGTGAGGTGGGTGGGGCTGGAGAGGGCTCTCACAGCAGCTGCCCTTTCAAGGACAACCTCTGCCAGAGTTATGGCTGACCCAAGGCCATCCCAGCAGGTGCAAGTGGAGGAGTGGGGGAATCAAACCCGGTTCTCCCAGATAAGAGTCCGCACACTTAACCACTACACCAAACTGGCTCAAAGGAAGGAAAATGCCTGGTGAGCATACAGCAGAAACCTATGAGCAGCCTGTTGAACATCTGTGCACCAGCACCCCCCAGTGCAGCATAGAGGGAGCTGTGCCTGTGAGGCAGGAGGGGCTGAGAGAGCTCTGAAAGAACTGCTCTTGAAAGAACAGCCCCGAGAGAACTTGTAACTGACCCCAGGTCACCCAGATGGCTGCATGTGGAGGAGGAGGGGGGAATCTAACCCGGTTCTCCAGATTAGAGTCCACACACTTAACCACTGCACCGAACCAGACAATGAGCCCTGCTGGGTCAGACCGGGGGTCCATGTAAGAGTTAAGATAAGAAGAACCCCAGGCTGGCTGTAGGGAACATATTCAAGGGGGTGAAAGCACGTTACCCCCCCCCCCCCCCCCCCCGATCTTGGCCAGGAAGCCTCATCTCTCTCTCTGCCTCTCTCTCTCTCTCTCTCTCAGGACTCCTTCCGGCCATCACTTCCACTTCCACACCCTAAACTCACCTTTCCTGCAGACGAGCAAAGGCCAAGTTCTCCCCCAAGCCAGGGGAAGCACGAAAGGAGGGAGGCCCCGGGGAAGGGCATACTCCATATATTTTTATTTCCATCTGGAGGGAAAACTGCCCCCGGGGCACCTAGGAAAGGCAGGGTAGATCTCTCTGGCGCTCGCAAGTCCTCCTGGGAAATGTAGTCTCCTGCAACAGCAACACCCAGACAGAATTTTAAAAAGTGAGGCACTTCAGAATGTGGAAAGAAGGTTTCTTTGCTCATTTGTGGTTTTGTGGGGCAGCTTCCTGTGCATATGAATGAATCTTCCTTCTTGTTTTCTCACCCCCTTTCCATTATCTCTGTCCTCTTCAGCTCAACACAAAGCTTCCCTCCCAGCAGTGACCCAAAGAACCTCTGAAGCTGCCTTCTACTGAATCAGACCCCCCTGGGTCCCTCAAAGTCAGTCTGGTCTACTCAGACCGGCAGCGGCTCTCCAGGGTCTCCAGCTGAGGTTTTTCACTCTTCACTCCTATTTGCCTGGACCCTTTTGAGTTGAGATGCCGGGGATTGAACCTGGGACCTTCTGCTTGCCAAGCAGATGCTCTGCCACTGAGCCACCGTCCCTCCCCAAACATCTCATCCCTGAGGGGAAGCCTTACACCATAAGGACAAAAAGGGAAAGGTGGGGAAGTGGGTTCGAAACACCAAGAGGGTCAAAGGCCCCCTCCCTGCTCTGCTGTGTTCATAATAAAAGGGGAAAGAGCCTCACTCAGAGAGGCGGCCATCTCGTACGTTTCCTCCATCACTTCCCAGAAGAGTTTTCTTTGGCCTGGATCCAGCAGGGCCCATTCCTCCTCCGTGAAGAACATGGCCGCCTCCTCAAGGGACACCGGGGAGCTCTGGAAGAGGGGAACACGGCCCGCGTGAACAACCGTTCCTGTCCTTTCAAGAAGAAAAGGATCCCATCGCCCACTCCCTTGATTATATACTGAGAGTCTCCAAGAAATACAAATCCAGAAATCTGCATGAACTTGGGCTTCTCTTAATCTAGACAAATTAAATGGGGGGGGGGAGGGGAATTGACCCTGACTGTAAAAAGACTGTCTAGTATATTAAAGGGATAATAATAGTTGGATGGGAAATCTTTTGAGATATAAATACCTTCTTTTTGACCAGGCTTAATACAATATAGTTATTAACAGACATTCTTACATTTTGACATATTACTGTTTTATTGCTTTTGCATGCTCATGCGACTCAGATCAAAGGCTTGCTCAATTTCTTAATTTTACTATTCTGTCATTGGATCTTAAATCTGTACCACTTTGCATTCTAAACCACTCACTACCAGATAATTTCACTATACTGTCATTGAATCTTAAATCTGTACCATTTTGCATTCTAAACCACTCACTACCAGGTAATTTCATTATTCTGTCATTGAATCTTAAATCTGTACCATTTTGCATTCTAAACCACTCACTACCAGATAATTTCACTATTCTGTCATTGAATCTTAAATCTGTACCATTTTGCATTCTAAACCACTCACTACCAGATAATTTCACTATACTGTCGTTGAATCTTAAATCTGTACCATTTTGCATTCTAAACCACTCACTACTAGATAATTTCACTATACTGTCATTGAATCTTAAATCTGTACCATTTTGCATTCTAAACCACTCACTACCAGATAATTTTACTATTCTGTCATTGAATCTTAAATCTGTACCATTTCGCATTCTGAGCCACTGACTACCAGCTATGTGTGGTT
Organism: Heteronotia binoei; assembly: GCF_032191835.1. NCBI lineage: Eukaryota > Metazoa > Chordata > Lepidosauria > Squamata > Gekkonidae > Heteronotia > Heteronotia binoei. The sequence goes on from NC_083227.1 coordinate 414,579, forward strand.
TTGCTCACTGAACCGGATTCCTCATCGGAAGAAATGTGCATCCACACGAAAGCTGACGTTCTGAATAAAACTAAGTTGGTCTTCCATTTTAAAAAGTTTTGTTTCAGAAAGAGTAAGGGTAGGGGATTGGGAGAATAGAGAGCAGAATACATTTTAACCTTATTCTGCATAAAGATACTTTCAAAAAATACAAGCTTACATCTTCAATACTTTATTTATATAAATTGTCCCATATTATACTAAACATCATCAACATTTTAAAATTGTATACTATAAATCTTTTGGTTAAGTTATCTATTAGTTTGACAATTCCAGTAAAGGCAATTTTGTAATATAAAATACGGGGGGTGGGGAGGAGAAATAAGTTCACACCAGAGAATCTTAAGAGTCTTGAGTGTCTAGCCAGGCATAAAATTTCATCCAGTATTTTCTTGTTTCTTCCTTAGATCTCACAGCCAACGGCTGGGATAGAAAGTCCAGCTCTGCAAAACTAAGTTGGTCTTAAAGGTGTCACTTCACTCCTATTTTGTTCTACTACTTCAGACCAACACGGCTACCTGCATTTAGTATATTAATCTGCATGTTTGACCCCAGAAATATATCAACATTGTGTTTCCAGAGGTTTCTGCTTTAACTTTTTTTTTTTGCAGAGACTTTCTGCACTGCTCTAAAACTTACCTCTAGCTCTGTGAACATAAACTGGCCTAATTAAACTCCTCCTATACTTTGTTCTATTTCCCCCCCTTGCAAACCCGAGGCCCGCTCCTTCAGGCTGCCTGATCCTCAGGGCTTCTCCGCAGGGAAGGCCAGAAAGAGAAGCGGCTCCGGATCAGCCCGGCCCCCCTCCAAGGCTGCAGAAGGAGCTGAGCCTCTCCTCCCCCCGCCCCTCCGTCTTGCACCCCCCTCCGCTCACCTGCCCTCCTCCTCCTCCCGCTGCTGCTGCTGTAAAGGTGCCGGAGCCGGATCCTGCCCCCAGCAGGCGGGGGAGGGGAGGAGAGGGGGGCTGCTCATGCTGCCCCCTCCCCTCCCTGGAAAAGGCGGGGCTGACTTGACAGGGGCTTGCAAGGCCTTCTGGGAAATGCAGTTCTCTCTCCTCCCCCCCCCCAGCTGGAAGGAGGAGGAGGGGCTGGCAAGAGAGGCTGGCGCGGGGGGGGGGGAGACGGTTGCCCCCTCTCTCCCGGGGGAGCTCCTGCAGACCCTTGGCCCTGGCTGGCCTTCTGCCTTTCATCTCCTCCTCCTCTCCCTCACCTGGGCTTGGCGCTGCAGCAAGCTCACCTGTATGGGAGTGAATATCTGGGAGGGAGAAGTTAGATGCCCCTCCCGGAATATGCCCTGCAAGATTCTTCTTGCTCTTGCTAACCCTGCTGAAAGATCGCATTTGTCGTGTCTGAACAGCATTTTCCCATTAAGCAGGAAACGTGGGACACTTCTGGGCTTCCAAGGCATAGAATCCGAGAGTTGGAAGGGACCTCCGAGGTCCTCTAGTCCACCCCCCTGCACAATGCAGGAAACTCACAAACACCTCCTCCTATATTCACAGGATCCACATTGCTGTCAGATGGCCATCCAGCCTCTGTTGAAACACCTCCAAGGAAGGAGAGCCCATCACCTCCCAAGGAGGAAGCGTCTTCCACTGAGGAACTGGGGAAGAAGAGAAGGAGGAGGAGGAAGAGGAGGAGGAGGAAAGAGGAAGAGGAAGAAGAGGAGGAGAAGGAGGAGGAAGAGGAAGGAGAGGAAGAGGAGGAAGTAGAAGTGGAAGAGAAGGGTCTCCCCCACTGTTCCGGGCAAGTGGTTGGGGAGGGGGGACACTGGGGGGGACAGAGTGAGGCACCTCCCCATGATTTTTGCGTCGTGTGTGTGCAGAGGGAGGAAAAGGGAAATGTACAAGAGCAAGCTCTGGAAAGAAGGTGGGCCACACACCAGCATCAGTGTATTTACAGAATATATCCAAAGTAACTAGTGCGGTGATAATCATAGATCCGATAGACAGAGTGCTCCGCCAGCATCCACCTCTCGAGTGAGAGAACTATATATAGGCAATGCAGTCCTTATATATGTACACCAGCCCATCAAGGCAGTCCATATACTTGCTGCCTCCAGCAGGTATTGTCCAGCCAGAACCGGCTTGCTGACAAGATTACTCTGACCTGACCTGTCAGATAGATCCACCTGCTTCCTTGTTGCTCCTGTCATGCTATGGAAGGAGGACTCCATACACCGACAATGGTAAGGGGGGAGATGGAAGCGCCACCTCCTACTCTTCCTCGACACCCCCCCACACACACACACTGGCTGGAGCTGCGAAAGTGAAGCAGCCCCTTTCCCAGGGCTGTAGCTATGGGGGGGGGGGGGCTGTAGAGGCCCCGCCCCCTGACTTCCTGTGGGGTGCCCCTGACCTCCCCCTCCCCCACCACGGGTGTAACAGCTGAGGGACTGCAGCTCCCCCTCCTTCTCCCCATGGTTTAAATGGCGTGGGAGGGGCACCTTGGAGCAGCCGCTGCTCCCCCCAGACCTTGCAATGGCTGCCACTGGGTGCCCCTCCCACCTCTGCTAGCCCCCAGGGGCTTGTGCTGGCGGGGGAGGGCAGAAGGGAAGGTCGGGCGCCCGGGGTCAGAGCCACGCTGGCCAGGGGAGGGGACCTGTTAAGTGCCCCCTGACTCTTTAATATGCCCCCCTGGCTACGGGCCTGCCCCCTCCCCTCCCCTCCCCTGCAGGTGTGATGAGCCCAGGCGAGATCTAGGACTAGAATCCTAGTGTGGGAAGGGACTTCCAGGGTCATCTAGTCCAGCCGCCTGCACCAGGCAGGAAACTCACAAACGCCTCCCCCTAAATTCACAGGATCTGCATTGCTGTCAGAGGGCCATCTAGCCTCTGTTGAAAAACCTCCAAGGAAGGAGCCCACCCCCCAAGGAGGAAGCCTGTTCACTGAGGAATTGAGGAAGAAAAGGAGGAGGAGGAAGAAGAGGAGAAGGAGGAAGAAGAAGAGGAGGAAGAGAAGAGGAGGAAGGGAAGGAGGAGGAGGAGAACGAAGAGGAGGAGGAGGAAGAAGAGGAGGAGGAAGAGAAGAGGAAGTAGAGGAGGAAGAGGAGAGGAAGAAGAGGAGGAAGTAGAAGTGGAGAAGGGCCTCCCCCGCTCTTCCGGGCAGGTGGTTGGGGAGGGGGGGACACTGGGGGGGACAGAGTGAGGCACCTCCCCATGATAAGGGGGGAGATGGAAGCGCCCACCTCCTTCTACTCTTCCTCTTCCTCGACACCCCCCCCCCACTGGCTGGAGCTGCGAAAGTGAAGCATCCCCGTAACCAGGGCTGTAGCTATGGGGGGGGTGCTGTGGAGGACCTTGGAGGTCCCCTCCAACTCTTCTATCATTGTAACAGGTTTTCTCCTTGGGGGGGGGTGGGCTCTCCTTCCTTGGAGGTTTTTCAACAGAGGCTGGATGGCCACCTGACAGCAATGAGGATCCTGTGAATTTGGGGGGGGGGGTTTGTGAGTTTCCTGCATAGTGCAGGGGGTTGGTCTAGATGACCCTGGAGGTCCCTTACAACTCTTCTATGATTCTAACAGGCTTCCTCCTTGGGAGGTGGTGGGCTCTCCTTCCTTGGAGGTTTTTCAACAGAGGCTAGATGGCCACCTGACAGCAATGAGGATCCTGTGAATTTAGGGGGAGGGGTTTGTGAGTTTCCGGCATTGTGGAGGGGGTTGGACTAGATGACCCTAGAGGTCCCTTCCAACTCTAGGATGCTATGATTCTATGACAGCATTGCTGTTTCTGTGTCCAGTGAAAGGCTGATTGTCACATTGAGGTCAGCAATTTTTCTCCCCTTAGGCAGGGGATCCCGGAGGTTTTTGCCATCTTCTGGGCAGGGAGGAGGGGCACTGGGGGTGTGGAGGGGGGGGAGGTATTTGTGAAGATCCTGCAGTGTGCAGGGGATTGGGCTCAATGACCTGGGAGGTCCCTTCCAGCTCTACAATCTATGGCCAAATAGATCCCCGTGGTAACAACACGTCAACAATGAAGTCATAAACGTAGAAATGTCCATCCAATTAAAAGTCTCTCAGAAAACTGGTGATATGCACAATTGTCCTTCTCACCTGCAGCTCCAACAGCTATGCAGCTTTCTCCAAATGCAGATTTGCCAAAAAAAAAAAAAAAAACCCTTCCTACAACTGTTTCCCTGGTTCATTCTCCTTCAGTTTGGTGTAGTGGTTAAGTGCGCGGTACTCTTATCTGGGGAGAACCGGGTTTGATTCCCCATTCCTCCCCCTGCACCTGCTGGAATGGTCTTGGGTTAGCCATAGCTCTCATAGGAGGTTGTCCTTGAAAGGTCAGCTTCTGGGGAGAGCTCTCTCTGTCCCACCCAGGGTTGCCTGTTGTGGAGCAGGAAGATAAAGGAGATTGTGAGCCGCTTTGAGATTCAGAGTGAAGGGCGGAGTATAAATCCAATATCATCTTCTCTGGTGGGGGAAGTCATCCACAGTGGTTAGGTCACCCCCCCTCTCCCTCCAGGTAGGGCTATGCAAAACTTTTGGGATGCCTTCCAGATCACGGGGCGGGGGGGGGGGGGAGTGTCCTTCCCAGGTGTAGAATAGCCAAGCCCCAAACTACTGAAAACTCAACACAGAAAAGGAACTAACCAAGTAATATGACTTTATTAATCCAACCATGCAAAAGGGGAAAAAAAGAAAAAAGAGGCAACCTTTCAAGTAGGCGTAACAACAGCCTCTTGGGGAGGGAAAAATAACTGGATGATTTCGCCCCACCGAAGAGAAGAAACCTTCAGGTAAGTTCCTTTTCAGAATTCCTCAATAACATTTCCTTGTTAAAATGCTTCTTGCACCAGAGTCTCAGAAAACCAACTACATGGAAAGTGCTGTAAGAGAGAGGTTTATTTTTTCCCACCGGAGATGAAAGTCACTCCTTATCAAGAGCAGTGGAGCACTCCTCTGAAGTTTAGGATGGGAGGAAGGGACAGGCTTCATTTCCCCCCCCCCCAAAAAAAGAAAAAAGACTTTGGCAGGGCTCTGAGCTGGATCATAAATCTCACATCTCCAGGACTCTAGCCCTGAGCTAAAACAAGGACTCTGTAGGAAAACCCGGGGAGCTCCTGACACTGGACAGAAGGAATCAGCTTTTCTCCATCTCTTAAGACCCAGAGAGATCAATCAACAGCTGGGGGATTCCTCCAAACTGGACACTTGACCGTGTCATTCCTCAATTCAGCCCACCCGCATTCCTCAACGGAGGTCCCCATGATGAATCTTTTGATGTTCTCTTAGGCGGCCATTCCGAGAGAAGCTCTTCCCACACTCCAAGCATTTATGTGGCTTCTCCCCAGTATGAATCTTTTGATGTTCTTTTAGGTTACCATTCCGAGAGAAGCTCTTCCCACACTCCAAGCATTTATGTGGCTTCTCCCCAGTATGAACCTTCTGATGTGCTCTTAGGGTGTCATTCCGAGAGAAGCTCTTCCCACACTCCAAGCATTTATGTGGCTTCTCCCCAGTATGAACCTTCTGATGTGCTCTTAGGGTGTCATTCCGAGAGAAGCTCTTCCCACACTCCAAGCATTTATGTGGCTTCTCCCCAGTATGAATCTTCTGATGTGCTCTTAGGGTGTTACTCCAAGAGAAGCACTTTCCACACTCCAAGCATTTGAATAGCTTCTCCCCAGTATGAATCTTCTTATGTGCAGTTAGGCTGCCATTGAGAGAGAAGCACTTTCCACACTCAAAGCATTTATATGGCTTCTCCCGAGTATGAATCTTTTCATGTCGTTTTAGGGTGTTAGACCGAGAGAAGCACTTTCTACATTCGAAGCATTTGAATGACTTCTCCCCAGTATGAATCTTTTTATGTGCAATCAAGGTGCTATTCTGGGTGTAGCACTTTCCACACTCCAAGCATTTATATGGTTTTTCCCCAGTATGAATCTTCTGATGTGCTCTTAGGGTGTTATTCCGAGAGAAGCACGTTCCACACTCCAAGCATTTATATGGCTTCTCCCCAGTATGAATATTCTGATGTGCTCTTCAGGGTGTAATTCTGAGAGAAGCTCTTCCCACACTCCAAGCATTTATGTGGCTTCTCCCCAGTATAAACCTTCTGATGTGCTCTTAGGTTGTCACTCCGAGAGAAGCACTTTCCACACTCCAAGCATTTGAATGGCTTCTCCCCAGTATGAATCTTCTTATGTGCAGTTAGGCTGCCATTCTGGGAGAAGCACTTTCCACACTCAAAGCATTTATATGGCTTCTCCCGAGTATGAATCTTTTCATGTTGTTTTAGGGTGTTATACCGAGAGAAGCACTTTCCACATTCGAAGCATTTGAATGACTTCTCCCCAGTATGAATCTTTTGATGTGCAATCAAGCCGCCATTCGAGGAGTAACACTTTCCACACTCCAAGCATTTATATGGTTTTTCCCCAGTATGAATCTTCTGATGTGCTCTTAGGCTGTTATTCTGAGAGAAGCACTTTCCACACTTCAAGCATTTATATGGCTTCTCCCCGGTATGAATATTCTGATGTTCTCTTAGGGTGTTATTCTGAGAGAAGCACTTTCCACACTCCAAGCATTTGAATGGCTTCTCCCCAGTATGAATCCTTTGATGTGTTTTTAAGGTGCCATTCTGAGAGAAGCATTTCCCACACTCCAAGCATTTATATGGCTTCTCCCCTGTGCAAACCCTTTGATGGACAGTTAGTGACCGACTCCAGTGGAAGCACTTTCCACATTCCACACATTTATGCCTTTTCAAGAATGCTGGAACTTTGTGAGATGTTTTAGTACTGAATTGGCAGCTGGACCCCTTCTGGTTCATGGTACCATTAGACCTTTTCTTTCTCTTCCGTGTTTCATCTTGGGATGAGACCTCAGGCTTCTTTCTACTCTGACAGACCACCAATTCTTTCCTTTGCTTCTGTTTCCCCTGTTCTTTCTGCAATGTCTCTTGGGTATCGCTTGACCCCCAGATTGTGCTTCCGCTTGTATGTTGTTGTCTTTTCCCACAACTTTCCCTCCTGATTCCTTCTCAAATACATCTGCAACTGCAAAAGAGAGACCAAAATCATATATGAATGAAAAAGTTACAAAATACCAGTTAGCAGGTAAGGTCAGTAGTCAATGGTGCTTTCTATAACCAGAGCCAAGGGCTTGCAAAAACCTCAGCAATATCTAAAGACACATCAGGATGACCTGGAAAAGAAGAAAGGGGTGACCAAGGGAAGAAGGAGCTGATTTCTTTCTTTCCACTCTTACAGAACTTTGCTCTGGAGCTCCCATTCATGTTAATAAGGTTTCCAGCAGACCTTTAGGCAACACATAAAACAGAACAGGAAAAAGAATGCTTAAAAAAACTTGAATTTTGTTGAAACATTTTGATTAAATAAAAAAGAATAAATATATCCAACAATTAAATTGAGAGACTGGCGATGTGGACAAAGTAGATATTCCTAGAAACCTGGAAAATGATCTAGACTTGCAGAAGAATCGGAGAGGTGCGGAGAATATAGGGGGTTTCAACACCCCAAAATAATAGAAGCGGTGCCTGTCCCATAAGAAACAAAGGCCTTCAGTGGTCTTTGCAAATCCACCACTCAATATTGTCTGCCTTCAAGCTCTGGCTGAGGCAGGCGACAGGGCCTCGAAAGGGCTGCTCCAGCCTTTGAAGTGCGACTCCCCTGAGCCGGGCCCAGCAGCAGTTGGAGCCAGGAACTGGTCTGTCTGGCCCCTTCCGGCTCTATGATTCTATGACTTGCGGGGCTCGGCCAGGACTGGCTGCCTGCTACTCTTCAACAGAGCAAGCAAACGCTGTGACCTTGATTACTATGAATAATCCATGAACAGTTTAAAGAGAAAGTACACAGCCACCTTTTCTATAATTAATATACCGCCCAAATCCTTACTGCATTTGAAAGATGCAATTCCTTTTCAGAGTCATCAACAAATAAATAACATGCTATAAGCAGTGAAGAAAGACTCAAATTGCAGCGCAGCTCCTGTTGAAAGTGTTCATAACAAAGTGAATCAATTGAAAATGTATTTCTCAATCCTCCATTTCAGGAAACATCGTGAAAGGAATTCACTGCCACAGGAGGTGGTGGCGGCTACAAGCATAGCCAGCTTCAAGAGGGGTTTGGATAAAAACATGGAACAGAGGTCCATCAGTGGCTATTAGCCACAGCATATCATTGGAACTGTCTGGGGCAGTGATGCTCTGTATTCTTGGTGCTTGGGGGGGGCAGAATGGGAGGGCTTCTAGCCCAACTTGTGAACCTCCTTTTTTTGCCCGCTGTGTGACACAGAGTGTTGGACTGGAGGGGCCACTGGCCTGATCCAACAGGGCTTCTCTTATGTTCTTATGTGACACAGAGTGTTGGACTGGAGGGGCCACTGGCCTGATCCAACAGGGCTTCTCTTATGTTCTTATGAATGCAACAGGTGAGCCAGCTCTCGTCCTGTTTCCGAATTCTTCATCAGGCAAAGGATTAATCATAAATCCAAAGAATCGTAAAGGATCGCTTGGGCCCAATGGTCTCCGCAAAGGTTTCAAAGCACACGAAATGCTCTAGGTGGCTCACGAGCCGCACTGCAGCCTCTGTCTTTCTTCGATGCCTATAGCACGTTATTTGTTTGTTGATGACTTTGAAAAGGAATTTGGGGGGGCTTCCCGCTCATGGTGGAAGACAGCAGGGCCTGGCATGACGTGGTCCAGGGGGGTCACAAAGAGTCGGACTCCACTGTGCGAATGAACAACAACCCACTCAAACGCCCTCCTTGACTCTGGGCCTGAGGAAATGATGACTCAAGAGGCAGAGGTAGTCTTGGAAACACCAGACTGGGGAATTCCTGGAGGTTTGAGGTTACAGCCCAGGGAGGGGAGGGGGGCCCTACAAATGAAGCTCCTCCTCTCTCAACTCCTTTTCCAAGTGCTGTCGACTGAATCAGGGACTTTGGAGACGCAGAACAGAAGCCCCTTGTCTGGCCTGGTCCAATCCGTGGGGCTTTTCCTCCCTCCTCCCCTCAGCCCCACTCAGTCCAAGGAAGAGAGCCGCTGGGCCTCCAAATAGAAAGACCGAAGAAGGAAACAGGAGCTGTGGGGATGTCCTAGCAGGAACCCAGCTGGATAGGGTCCATCTCTCCCGGTCAGAGCCCGCTTCATCAACAGGTTTCTCTTTGCAGCGTGAAAATATACTATGCTTTCTTTTTCAGGAGCTGAGAGATCCCAAGCGTGCTCTTTCCTCTACAGAACATGAAAGTGTGCCCTGAAATGAAAGACTGTCAAAGGAAGTTTCCCCTCCCTCCCTCCTCTTCTGCGATTATAACAAAGCAGAAAAGATCCTTACCCAGAGAGGCCGCGGTCTCCAACATTTCCTCCATAACAGCCCAGTAGAGTTTTCTTTGGCCTGAATCCAGAAGAGCCCATTCCTCTTCTGTGAAGAACACGGCGACCCCCGCAAAGGACACGGGGGAGCTCTGGAAGAGGAAAACATGGCCCTCTCGATCATCTGTTCCTGTCTCTGACCACTGAAGAAAGAAGGAAGAACCCACCAGCCAATCAATTGTCTCTTCCTCGTCTGAAGAAGTGGGCATGCACACGAAAGCGGACGGTCTGAATACAACTAGGTTGGTCTTAAAGGTGCAACTGACTCCTATTTTGTTCTACTACTTCAGACCAACACAGCTGCCTATTTGGATCTAGCCAATTATAGAATCCAATACATGAAACCAAAGGCACGGAAAATAGAACTAGTTTCTTTTTCAGACTCTGCCAGCTATTATATTCTGAACGTCTCCAAGAAATATAAACTCCGACAATTGCAAAGAACTGAGCTTCTCTTGGTCAAATCCAGTTAAATGTGTGTGTGTGGGGGGGGGATAATTGACTGTAAGGCTGACATTATACTATCTTGCATGTTTAATCCCAGAAATAAAGACAAGGAATGCTTGAGAGAAGATTTCTGCTTTTAACACTGTTGTCCGCAGAGACATTTTTGTGTTGCTCTAATGGTTACATCCAGCTGTGTAAACATAAACTGCCCGTCTTAAAGGCAAAGCGTCTTCCGTTTTGCCTCCTCTCTAACCAACCAAAGGCTGAGTCGCCCCAGGCCGTGTGATCCGTGGGGGCTGCTGAGGGACAGATTCAGGCAAAAAACTGAATAAATCCATTCCCTGTTTGTTCTTCCTCTTTTCTTGCTGCCTTCCACTCTCCCTAGCATGATTGCCTTTTCTAGTGACTCTTGTCTTCTCATAAGGTGACCAGGATATCTTGGCCAGCAGCGACACAACCTCACCCTTAAAAGCCTTTCCCAGCTCCTGCAGGGGCTGCCTTTCCCAGCCTGACTTCTCCTTCTGGTTTCTTTGGTCCAGTCTCCCTTTGGGTGAGGAGGGAGCCAAGAAACAGAGAAACTTGAACCATTTAAATTTCTCCATCGCCAGCCTGGAAGTTGGAGAATTTGCGAGCACTCCCTACTTCTGTCTCCTGGATGTTCGGGGCTACCCTTGCCCTGGGACCCCCCTGCTTCAGCCTTCCACAGGAGTCCTCTTTAGTCTTCACCGTTTCTGCCACCAATCAGGTGCCCGCTGCCTGTCTCAAAGTTGGAATGCTCCTTCCACCAATGTTCACTCCAGCTCCATAGAACTCTAATACAGCAGTGCTGAATTCGTTTGTTATGAGCTCCAGATCTGGCATAAATCAGACCTCCTCAGGCCGGGCCATCTGCCTCATAAAGTGTAATGCCAGGTAGGAGAGAGATAACTTTATAAAGGACACAGACAAACACAATTAAAGATTTTAAAAGACTTTAAAATAAAACACGCTTAAAACATTGGCACTTGTTGGTCTTAAAGGTGCTTTCTTTGTATTTCTCCCCTGAGATGCAGGGAACTGGGCAAAGGAAGCTCCAGCTCTTTCCTTCCTTCCCCAGGGGACCAGGAGGGGGAGGAGCCTCAGCCAATAGAAGGAATAGAGGCTTGGCTCAGTAGCTCTGCTGTGCAATTGAGAGAGCCTGGCAAAGCAAGCTCTCCCTCTCCCCCCCTTCTTCCCCAAGGGAGGAGCGTCAGCCAATGGAGAAAACAGAGGCTTTGCTCTGTAGCTCCTGTGCGAATGAGCAAGCCTGGCAAAGCAAGCTGTGATGCAGAAGGAAGCAAGGGAGAGGGAGAAGGAGGCAGATAACAGCCAGTTGCTCAGGGGCCTGATTCGGCCCCCAGGTCGCATCTTTGACCCCACTGCTCTAACCCATCTTGCTTTAGGAGATGTTCTGCATGTAGACTGAAGAGAGGGGGAGAGAAGAAGCCTCCTTGTCGTCTGACATCTTGGCCTTCTGGTTCTCCATATTCTGACCTAAGAGTAGCCTCTTGTCTGGAGAACAGGATGCGAGTCAAAACAAAGTGTGGGGGGGAAATACTGCCTGAAAAATTTCTAAGCTGATCTACGATAAAAATGTGAAAGAGAAGAGCCTCAGAATTGGCCACCAACCCATTTCAGCAACAAAGAATAAAAATATTGTGGCCCAGATTCATCCCACAACGGTAGTCACTTTCTCAAAAAAAGAGATCAGGTTAGTCTGACAGGAGTTGTTCTGGAGAAACCCTTAGTCATCACAGCCTTCCTTTCCAGGACTGACTGACTTCTTTATTTAAATACGTACATCCCACTTTTCTCTGATAAGGCAAAATCATAAATCATACTAAAAAGCATAATAGGGGTGTGAAGAAATACGCTTCCCCCCCTGCTCCAGTTTAGCCTATAGAGACCAATATAGTCTATGGGCCCCATAGGCTATAATGGAGAATTGACCTGCAATATCTGGGGCTTCAGGGTTGCTGTTGCTTTTTTATGTAGAGGCACCAAACTTGCAGCATAGCTGCTGTTGCCTCTCCTCAAACACCTCCCCAAGTTTCAAAAAGATCATAGAAAGGAGTCCAATTCTATGAGCCGTAGAAGAAGGTGACCGCATCCTCCATTGTTTCCAAAGGAAGGAAAATGCCTTGTGGGCATACAGCAGAAACCTATGAGCAGCCTGTTGAACATCTGTGCACCAGCACCCCCCAGTGCAGCATAGAGAGAGCTGTGCCGGTGAGGCAGGCAGGGCTGAGAGAGCTCTGAAAGAACTGCTCTTGAGAGAACAGCCCCGAGAGAACTTGTGACTGACCCCAGGTCACCCAGCTGGCTGCACGTGGAGGAGGAGGGGGGAATCAAACCCGGTTCTCCAGATTAGAGTCCACACACTTAACCACTGCACCGAACCAGACAATGAGCCCTGCTGGGTCAGACCGGGGGTCCATGTAGGAGTTAAGGATAAGAAGAACCCCAGGCTGGCTGTAGGGAACATATTCAAGGGGGTGAAAGCACAAGTAACCCACCCCCCACTCCACGGATCTTGGCCAGGAAGCCTCTCTCTCTGTCTGTCTCTGTCTGTGTCTGTCTCTCTGTCTCTGCCTCTCTCTGTCTCTGTCTCTCTGCCTCTCTCTCTGTCTGTCTCTGTCTCTCTCTCTCTGTGTCTCTCTCTCAGGGCTTCTTCCGGCCACCACTTCCTCCTCCACTCCTCTTCCTGCATGTTTCTCCCCCCTCCCCTGTTCCTGCCCAAGAGTTGGGGATGAAACCCTGAACTCACCTTTCCTGCAGACGAGCAAAGGCCAAGTTCTCCCTCCAGCCAGGGGAAGCACGAAAGGAGAGAGGCCTCGGGGAACTGCGTATCCCATACATTTTTATTTCCATCTGGAGGGAAAACTGCCCCCGGGGCACCTAGGAAAGGCAGGGTAGATCTCTCTTGCGCTCGCAAGTCCTCCTGGGAAATGTAGTCTTCTGCAACAGCAACACCCAGACAGAATTTTAAAAAGTGAGGCACTTCAGAATGTGGAAAGAAAATTTCTTTGCTCATTTGTTGTTTTGTGGGGCAGCTTCCTGTGCATATGAATCAGTCTTCCTTCTGTTTTCTCATCCCCCAACCCCCTTTCCATGTCCTCTTCAGCTCAACACAAAGCTTCCCTCCCAGCAGTGACCCAAAGAACCTCTGAAGCTGCCTTCTACTGAATCAGACCCCCCTGGGTCCCTCAAAGTCAGTCTGGTCTACTCAGACCGGCAGCGGCTCTCCAGGGTCTCCAGCTGAGGTTTTCCACTCCTATTTGCCTGGACCCCTTTGAGTTGGAGATGCCGGGGATTGAACCTGGGACCTTCTGCTTACCAAGCAGATGCTCTGCCACTGAGCCACCGTCCCTCCCCAAGCACCTCATCCCTGAGGGGAAGCCTTACACCACAAGGACAAAAAGGAAGAAGTGGAGAAATGAGTTCGAAACACCAAGAGGGTCAAAGGAAGATGCCGCCCCCTCTCTGCTCTGCCGTGTTCATAATAAAAGGGGAAAGAGCCTCACTCAGAGAGGTGGCCATCTCGTACGTTTCCTCCATCACTTCCCAGAAGAGTTTTCTTTGGCCTGGATCCAGCAGGGCCCATTCCTCCTCCGTGAAGAACATGGCCGCCTCCTCAAGGGTCACCGGGGAGCTCTGGAAGAGGGGAACACGGCCCGCATGAACAACCGTTCCTGTCCTTTCAAGAAGAAAAGCATCCCATCGCCCACTCCCTTGATTATATACTGAGAGTCTCCAAGAAATACAAATCCAGAAATCTGCATGAACTTGGGCTTCTCTCAATCTAAACCAATTAAATGGGGGGGGGGGGGGAATTGACCCTGACTGTAAAAAGACTGTCTAGTATATTAATGGGATAATAATAGTTGGATGGGAAATCTTTTGAGATATAAATACCTTCCTTTGGCCAGGCTTAATACAATATAGTTATTAACAGACATTCTTACATTTTGACATATTACTGTTTTATTGCTTTTGCATGCTCATGCGACTCAGATCAAAGGTTTGCTCAGTTTGTTAATTTTACCATTCTGTCATTGAATCTTACATCTGTACCATTTCGCATTCTGAGCCACTGACTACCAGCTATGTGTGGTTTTGCTCACTGAACCGGATTCCTCATCGGAAGAAGTGTGCATCTACACGAAAGCTGACGTTCTGAATAACAATAAGTTGTTCTTCCATTTTAAAAAGTTTTGTTTCAGAAAGAGTAAGGGTAGGGGATAGGGAGAATAGAGAGCAGAATACATTTTAACCTTATTCTGCATAAAGATACTTTCAAAAAATACAAGCTTACATCTTCAATACTTTAGTTACATAAATTGTCCCATATTATTATCTCTATACTAAACATCATCAACATTTTAAAATTTTATACTATAAATCTTTTGGTTAAGTTATCTATTAGTTTGACAATTCCAGAAAAGGCAATTTTGTAATATAAAATACAGGGGGGAAATGGAGAAAAGTTAACACCAGAGAATCTTAAGAGCCTTGAGTGTCTAGCCAGGCATAAAATTTCATCCAGTATTTTCTTGCTTCTTCCTTAGATCTCCCAGCCAACAGCTGGGATAAAGTCCATCTCTGCAAAACTAAGTTGGTCTTAAAGGTGCCACTTCACTCCTATTTTGTTCTACTTCAGACCGACAGGGCTGACTACTTAGATCTAGTATATTAATCTGCATGTTTGACCCCAGAAATACATCAGCATTGTGTTTCCAGAGGTTTCTGCTTTAACTTTTTTTTTTGCAGAGACTTTCTGTGCTGCTCTAAAACTTACCTCTAGCTCTGTGAACATAAACTGGCCTAATTAAACCCCTCCTATACATTGTTCTATTTCCCCCCTTGCAAACCCGAGGCCCGCTCCTTCAGGCTGCCTGATCCTCAGGGCTCCTCCGCAGGGAAGTGCAGAAAGAGAAGCGGCCCCGGATCAGCCCGGCCGCCCCTCCAAGGCTGCAGAAGGAGCTGAGCCTCTCCTCCCCCCGGCCCTCCCTCTTGCACGCCCCTCCTCGCCCCAGATCCCATCACCTGCCCTCCTGCAGCTGCTGCAAAGGTGCCGGAGCCGGATCCTGCCCCCAGCAGGCGGGGGAGGGGAGGGCTGCTCATGCTGCCCCCTCCCACCCCTGGAAAAGGCGGGGCTGACTTGACTGGGGCTTGCAAGGCCTTCTGGGAAATGCAGTTCTCTCCCCCAGCTGGAAGGAGGAGGAGGGGCTGGCAAGAGAGGCTGGGGGGGGGGAGATGGTTGCCAACTCTCTCCCGGGGAGCTCCTGCAGCCCCTTGGCCCTGGCTGGCCTTCTGCCTGTCATCTCCTCCTCCTCCTCTCCCTCACCTGGGCTTGGCGCTGCAGCAAGCTCACCTGCATGGACATGAATATCTGGGAGGGATAAGTTAGATGCCCCTCCCGGAATATGCCAGGCAAGATGTTTCTTGCTCTTGCTAACCTTGGTGAAAGATCGCATTTGTCACGGCTGAACAGCATTTTCCCATTAAGCAGGAAACATGGGACACTTCTGGAAACGTGGCACACCTCCGAGGTCATCTAGTCCAGCCCCCTGCACAATGCAGGACACTCACAAGCACCTCCCCCTAAATTCACAGGATCCTCATTGCTGTCAGATGGCCATCTAGCCTCTGTTGAAAAACTTCCAAGAAAGGAGAGCCCACCACCTCCCAAGGAGGAAGCCTGTTCCACTGAGGAATCTTTCTAAACTCACAAACCCCTCCCCCTAAATTCACAGAATCTTCATTGCTGTAGGTGGCCATCCACCCTCTGTTGAAACACCTCCAAGGAAGGAGAGCCCACCACCTCCTGAGGAAGCCTGTTCCACTGAGGAACCGCTCTAACGGTCAGGAATCCTAGAGTTGGAAGGAACCTCCCGGGTCATCTAGTCCAACCCCCTGTACAGTGCAGGAAACTCACAAGCACCTCCCCCTAAATTCTCAGGATCCTCATTGCTGTCAGATGGCCATTTAGCCTCTGTTTGAAAACCTCCAAGGAAGGAGAGCCCACCACCTCCCAAGGAGGAAGCCTGTTCCACTGAGGAACCGCTCTAACAGTCATAGAATCATTGAGTTGGAAGGGACCTCCAGGGTCATCTAGTCCAACCCCCTGCCCAATGCAGGAAACCCACAAACCCCTCCCCCTAAATTCACAGGATCTTCATTGCTGTCAGATGGCCATCTAGCCTCTGTTTAAAAACCTCCAAGGAAGGAGAGCCCACCGCCTCCCAAGGAGGAAGTCTCTTCCACTGAGGAACCACTCTAAACTCACAAACCCCTCCCCCTAAATTCACAGGATCTTCATTGCTGTCAGATGGCCCTCTAGCCTCTGTTGAAAAACCTCCAAGGATGGAGAGCCCACCACCTCCCAAGAGGAAGCCTCTTCCACTGAGGAAGAAGAGGAGGAGGAGGAGGAAGAGGAGAAGGGAGAAGAGGAGGAGGAAGAGGAAGAGGAAGGAAAGGAGGAGGAGGAATAAAAGAAGGACTAAAAGGAAGAAGAGGAGGAGGAAGAAGAGGAAGGAGGAGGAAGGAGGAAGAGAAGAGGAGGAGAGAGGAGGAAGAGGAGGAGGAGGAGGAAAAGGAAGGAGAGGAAGAGGAGGAGAAAGAAGAGGAAGGAGAGGAAGTAGAAAAGGAGAGGAAGAAGAAGAGGAAGTAAAAGGAGGAGGAGAGGAAGAGGAGGAGGAGGAAGAGGAGAGGAAGAAAAGGAGAGAAAAAGGAGGAGGAAGTAGAAGAGGAGAAGGAGGAGGAGGGAGGAATAAGGGAAGAGGAAGAAAAGCAGGAGGAAGAGAGGAGGAAGAGGAAGGAGAGGACAAGGAGGAGAGGAAGAAGAGGAGGAGGAAGTTGACGAGGAGGAGGAGAAGGGTTTCCTCCGCTCTGCCGGGAGGTAGTTGGGGAGGGGGGACACTGGCAGGGGACATCCTATTAAAAGCCTCCCTATGACAGGGGGAGAGATGGAAGCACCCACCTCCTTCTCCTCTTCCTCACCACCTCCCACACCCCACTGGCTGGATCTGCAAAAGCGAAGCATCCCCCGTCCCAGGCCTGTAGCTACAGGGGCCCTTTGGAGGTCCCGCCCCCTGACTTCCTTTGGGGTGCCCCTGACGTCCCCCTCCCCCACCACGGGTGTAACAGCTGAGGGACTGCCCCCCTCCTTCTCCCCATGTTTAAATGGCGTGGGAGGGGCACCTTGGAGCAGCCGCTGCTCCCCCCAGACCTTGCAATGGCTGCCACTGGGTCCCCCTCCCACCTCTGCTAGCCCCCAGGGGCTTGTGCTGGCGGGGGAGGGCAGAAGGGAAGGTCAGGCCCGGGGTCAGAGCCACGCTGGCCAGGGGAGGGGACCTGTTAAGTGCCCCCTGACTCTTTAATATGCCCCCCTGGCTACGGGCCTGCCCCCTCCCCTCCCCTGCAGCCCAGGCGAGATCTAGGGCTAGAGCCCAGGCGAGATCTAGGGCTAGAATCCTAGAGGCAGAGGGGACCTCCAGGGTCATCTAGTCCAGCCCCCTGTACCAGGCAGGAAACTCACAAACGCCTCCCTTAAATTCACAGGATCCTCATTGCTGTCAGGTGGCCATCCAGCCTCTGTTGAAAAACCTTCAAGGAAGGAGAGCCCCCCCCCCCAAGGAGGAAGCGTCTTCCACTGAGGAAATGAGGAAGAAAAGGAGGAAGAAGAGGAGGAGGAAGAGAAGAGAAGGAAGGGAAGGAGGAGGAGAACAAAGAGGATGAGGAGGAAGAAGAGGAAGTAGAGGTGGAAGAGGAAGGAGAGGAGGAGGAGGAGAGAAAGAAGATGAAAAGGAGGAGGAAGAGAAGAGGAAGAAGAGGATGGTAAGCAGTGGGGTGCCGCAGGGCTCAATACTGGGTCCCATGCTCTTTAACTTGTTCATAAAGGATTTAGAGTTGGGAGTGAGCAGTGAAGTGGCCAAATTTGCAGATGACACTAAATTGTTCAGGGTGGTGAGAACCAGAGAGGATTGTGAGGAACTCCAAAGGGACCTGTTGAGGCTGGATGAGTGGGCGTCAACGTGGCAGATGCGGTTCAATGTGGCCAAGTGCAAAGTAATACACATTGGGGCCAAGAATCCCACCTACAAATACAAGTTGATGGGGTGTGAACTGGCAGAGACTGACCAAGAGAGAGATCTTGGGGTCGTGGTAGATAACTCACTGAAAATGTCAAGACAGTGTGCGTTTGCAATAAAAAAGGCCAACGCCATGCTGGGAAGTATTAGGAAGGGAATTGAAAACAAATCAGCCAGTATCATAATGCCCCTGTATAAATTGATGGTGCAGTCTCATTTGGAATACTGTTTGCAGTTCTGGTCGCCGCACCTCAAAATGGATGTTATAGCATTGGAGAAAGTTCAGAAAAGGGCAGCTAGAATGATTAAAGGGCTGGAACACTTTCCCTATGAAGAAAGGTTGAAATGCTTGGGACTCTTTAGCTTGGAGAAACGACTGCAGGGTGACATGATAGAGGTTTAAAAAATAATGCATGGGATGGAGAAAGTAGAGAAAGAAGTACTTTTCTCCCTTTCTCACAATAAAAGAACTCGTGGGCATTTGATGAAATTGCTGAGCAGACAGGTTAAAACGGATAAAAGGAAGTACTTCTTCACCCAATGGGTGATTAACATGTGGAATTCACTGCCATAGGAGGTGGTGGCGGCCATAAGCATAGCCACCTTCAAGAGGGGGTTAGGTAAAAATATGGAGCAGAGGTCCATCAGTGGCTATTAGCCACAGTGTGTGTGTGTGTGTGTGTGTATATATATATATATATATAAATATTTTTTTTTGGCCACTGTGTGACAGAGTGTTGGACTGGATGGGCCATTGGCCTAATCTAACATGGCTTCTCTTATGTTCTTATGTTCTTATTTGCAAAACGTCAAAATAGCACCCTTAACGGAAAATATGAAGAAAATTTTGAATGATCCAATAGAAAAAGTTGAAATTGAAGCAGCTATTAATGCAATGAAAATTGGTAAACCACCTGGGCCAAATGGATACACGGCTAAATTTTTCAAAATTTTTAAAGAAGAATTAGTACCAAAATTACAAAAATTGATGAATGTGATAAGAATAAACGGGGAAATACCAAACACTTGGAAGGAGGCTGTAATTTCGTTGATACCCAAAGAAGATAGAGATGTCACGAATGTACAGAACTAGAGACCAATTTCATTATTAAATAATGATTATAAGATATATACAAGAATCTTGGCAGAACGACTTAAACAATATTTGATTAATTTTATAAAGGAAGATCAAGCAGGATTTCTCCCTAAAAGGCAAATAAGAGATAATATAAGAACAGTTGTAAATATTGTAGAATATTATGAAAAACATCCAGAAAAGGAAGTTGCATTATTCTTTGCGGATGCAGAGAAAGCTTTTGATAATTTGAACTGGGATTTTATGTTTGCAGTAATGAAAAAGATAGAACTTGGAGAGCACTTCATAAGAATGATAAAAGCAATATATACGGAACAGAGTGCAAAGTTGTGTATAAATGCAGATCTTACAGATAATATGATGATTAGTAAAGGTACAAGACAAGGTTGCCTGCTTTCACCATTGCTGTTTATTATGACTCTTGAAATTTTGTTGATGCAATACAAGATGATAAAGAAATAGAAGGACTGAAAATTAGAGGATTTACTTATAAATATAGAGCATTTGCTGATGATATAATGTTTATAATTGAAAATCCAATACAAATAACACCTTTGCTGTTAGCTAAGATACAAGAATATGGAAAACTGGCGGGTTTTCATGTCAATAAAGAAAAGTCAAAACTTTTATGTAAAAATACGCAAGCAAGCAAACAAAAGGAATTGCAGAGTTTGACAGGATGTGAAGTTGCTACCAAAGTAAAATATTTGGGCTTAGAGATAACAATGAAGAATATTGATTTATTTAAAAATAACTATGAAAAGCTATGGCTTAAGAGGGATGAAGATTTGATAAAATGGAACAAACTTAATTTGTCATTGTTGGGCAGAATAGCTGCAATTAAGTTGAATATTTTGCCGAGAATAATGTATTTGTTTCAAACCATTCCCATTGTGAAAGACAGTAAACAATTTAATAAATGGCAAAGGAAGATTTCAGAATTTGTATGGGCTGGGAAGAAACCAAGGATTAAAATGAAAATTTTAACAGATGCTAAAGAAAGAGGAGGATTCCAGCTACCAGACTTAAGAATATATCACAATGCAGTTTGCTTAGTATGGATAAAAGATTGGATGACGCTGTTAAATAAAAAACTTTTAATGTTGGAAGGTCATGGAAATAAATTCGGCTGGCACGCTTACATGTATTATGGGAAGAAAAAAATGGATGGGTTTTTTCTCTCACCATTATATAAGAAATAATTTGTTAAATATATGGATGAAGTTTAAGAAGTATGGTGATGAGAGAAAGCCATTATGGATAGTGCCAGAAGAAGTGATAAAAATAACAGCTAAGACCGAAGAAGAACATAAGAACATAAGAACATAAGAGAAGCCATGTTGGATCAGGCCAACGGCCCATCAAGTCCAACACTCTGTGTCACACAGTGGCAAAAAATGTTATATACACACATACACTGTGGCTAATAGCCACTGATGGACCTGTGCTCCATATTTTTATCTAAACCTCTCTTGAAGGTGGCTATACTTGTGGCCGCCACCACCTCCTGTGGCAGTGAATTCCACATGTTAATCACCCTTTGGGTGAAGAAGTACTTCCTTTTATCCGTCTTAACCTGTCTGCTCAGCAATTTCATCGAATGCCCACGAGTTCTTGTATTGTGAGAAAGGGAGAAAAGTACTTCTTTCTCTACTTTCTCCATTCCATGCATTATCTTGTAAACCTCTATCATGTCACCCCGCAGTCGACGTTTCTCCAAGCTAAAGAGTCCCAAGCGTTTCAACCTTTCTTCATAGGGAAAGTGCTCCAGCCCTTTAATCATTCTAGTTGCCCTTCTCTGCACCTTAAGAACATAAGAACATAAGAGAAGCCATGTTGGATCAGGCCAACGGCCCATCAAGTCCAACACTCTGTGTCACACAGTGGCAAAAAATGTTATATACACACATACACTGTGGCTAATAGCCACTGGTGGACCTGTGCTCCATACACTGTGGCTAATAGCCACTGATGGACCTGTGCTCCATATTTTTATCTAAACCCCTCTTGAAGGTGGCTATACTTGTGGCCGCCACCACCTCCTGTGGCAGTGAATTCCACATGTTAATCACCCTTTGGGTGAAGAAGTACTTCCTTTTATCCGTCTTAACCTGTCTGCTCAGCAATTTCATCGAATGCCCACGAGTTCTTGTATTGTGAGAAAGGGAGAAAAGTACTTCTTTCTCTACTTTCTCCATTCCATGCATTATCTTGTAAACCTCTATCATGTCACCCCGCAGTCGACGTTTCTCCAAGCTAAAGAGTCCCAAGCGTTTCAACCTTTCTTCATAGGGAAAGTGCTCCAGCCCTTTAATCATTCTAGTTGCCCTTCTCTGCACCTTCTCTAAAGCTATAATATCCTTTTTGAGGTGCGGCGACCAGAACTGCACACAGTACTCCAAATGAGACCGCACCATCGATTTATACAGGGGCATTATGATACTGGCTGATTTGTTTTCAATTCCCTTCCTAATAATTCCCAGCATGGCATTGGCCTTTTTTATTGCAAACGCACACTGTCTTGACACTTTCAGTGAGTTATCTATCATGACCCCAAGATCTCTCTCTTGATCAGTCTCTGCCAGTTCACACCCCATCAACTTGTATTTGTAGCTGGGATTCTTAGCCCCAATGTGCATTACTTTGCACTTGGCCACATTGAACCGCATCTGCCACGTTGACGCCCACTCACCCAGCCTCAACAGATCCCTTTGGAGTTCCTCACAATCCTCTCTGGTTCTCACCACCCTGAACAATTTAGTGTCATCCGCAAACTTGGCCACTTCACTGCTCACTCCGAACTCTAAATCATTTATGAACAAGTTAAAAAGCATGGGACCCAGTACCGAGCCCTGCGGCACCCCACTGCTTACCGTCCTCCACTGCGAAGACTGCCCATTTATACTCACTCTCTGCTTCCTATTACTCAGCCAGTTTTTGATCCACAAGAGGACCTGTCCTTTTACTCCATGATTCTCAAGCTTTCTAAGGAGCCTTTGATGAGGAACTTTATCAAAAGCTTTCTGGAAGTCAAGGTAAACAACATCTATCGGGTCTCCTTTGTCCACATGTTTGTTCACCCCCTCAAAGAAATGCAACAGGTTAGTGAGGCAAGATCTTCCCTTGCAGAACCCATGCTGAGTCTTCCTCAATAACCCGTGTTCATCAATGTGCCTACTCATTCTGTCCTTGATAATGGTTTCTACCAACTTTCCCGGTATTGAAGTCAGACTGACTGGCCTGTAGTTTCCCGGATCTCCTCTGGAACCTTTTTTAAAGATGGGGGTGACATTTGCTACCTTCCAGTCCTCAGGAATGGAGGCAGATTTCAATGAAAGATTACAGATTTTTGTTAGAAGATCCACAAGTTCAACTTTGAGTTCCTTCAGAACTCTCGGATGTATGCCATCCGGACCCGGTGACTTATTAGTTTTTAATTTGTCTATCAGTTGTAGGACCTCCTCATTTGTCACCTCAATCTGACTCAGGTCTTTCAACACCCCTTCCAAAATTAGTGGTTCTGGGGCGGGCAAAAAGTTCTCGTCTTCTACAGTGAAGACGGAGGCAAAAAATTCATTTAGCTTTTCAGCCATTTCCCTATCCTCCTTCAGTAATCCTTTTACCCCATGGTCATCCAAGGGCCCCACTGCCTCCCTGGCTGGTTTCCTACTTCTAATATATTTGAAGAAAGTTTTATTGTTGGTCTTTATGTTTTTTGCAATATGCTCCTCATAGTCCCTTTTTGCCTGCCTGATCACAGTCTTGCATTTGATTTGCCACAGCCTGTGTTCCCTTTTACTAATCTCACTTGGACTGGTTTTCCACCGCTTAAAGGAGTCCTTCTTACCTTTTACAGCTTCCATTACTTTATTTGTTAACCACGCAGGCCTTTTCTTATGCCTGTTTGTGCCTTTCCTAACTTGTGGTATGTATTTTATCTGAGCTTCTAGGATTATAGTTTTAAATAGCGTCCAAGCTTTCTCAAGGGTTTTGACCGTATGTACCTTTCCTTTCAGTTTCTTCCTCACATGCCTCCTCATCTCAGTGTATTTACCCCTTTTAAAGTTAAACGTGGTTGTGGTGGTCTTTTTGGACAACTCCCTATTTATACAAACGGTGAAATCAATAACATTATGGTCACTGCTCCCAAGCGGCGCAATCACTTTTACATCTCTCACCAAGTCTTGGGCATTACTTAGGACCAAATCCAGGATCGCCCCACCCCTGGTAGGTTCTGAGACCATCTGCTCCATAGCACAGTCATTGAGAGCATCAAGAAACTCAATCTCTTTCTCTCGACCAGAACACATATTGACCCAATCAATCTGCGGGTAGTTAAAATCACCTATTACAACACAGTTTTTACGTTCTCTAAAGCTATAATATCCTTTTTGAGGTGCGGCGACCAGAACTGCACACAGTACTCCAAATGAGACCGCACCATCGATTTATACAGGGGCATTATGATACTGGCTGATTTGTTTTCAATTCCCTTCCTAATAATTCCCAGCATGGCATTGGCCTTTTTTATTGCAAACGCACACTGTCTTGACACTTTCAGTGAGTTATCTATCATGACCCCAAGATCTCTCTCTTGATCAGTCTCTGCCAGTTCACACCCCATCAACTTGTATTTGTAGCTGGGATTCTTAGCCCCAATGTGCATTACTTTGCACTTGGCCACATTGAACCGCATCTGCCACGTTGACGCCCACTCACCCAGCCTCAACAGATCCCTTTGGAGTTCCTCACAATCCTCTCTGGTTCTCACCACCCTGAACAATTTAGTGTCATCCGCAAACTTGGCCACTTCACTGCTCACTCCCAACTCTAAATCATTTATGAACAAGTTAAAGAGCATGGGACCCAGTACCGAGCCCTGCGGCACCCCACTGCTTACCGTCCTCCACTGCGAAGACTGCCCATTTATACTCACTCTCTGCTTCCTATTACTCAGCCAGTTTTTGATCCACAAGAGGACCTGTCCTTTTACTCCATGATTCTCAAGCTTTCTAAGGAGCCTTTGATGAGGAACTTTATCAAAAGCTTTCTGGAAGTCAAGGTAAACAACATCTATCGGGTCTCCTTTGTCCACATGTTCGTTCACCCCCTCAAAGAAATGTAACAGGTTAGTGAGGCAAGATCTTCCCTTGCAGAACCCATGCTGAGTCTTCCTCAAGAAAGAGGGTTGTCATACAATCAACTATTAAAAATACAGAGTGACAAAATAGAATTGAAATCTGCAGAGGAGTTGAACAATAAATATGATTGGTTTCAAATGCAACAAATAAAGAGCCTGGGGAAAATCATATCAAAACTGAAGGAATAAGATGAGAGCAAACAGAAATGGAGAAAGTTCTGCTTAGAGAAAATGAAAAATTAATTTCAAAAATATATGTTACTTTTAAAATGGTCTACGGAAGATGAAGTATTAAAATCTCAAATGATTAAATGGGCAATTAATGTAAATAAAGAAATACAGATGGACACATGGGAATATCTTTGGAAGAACTCTATGAAGCTTTCAACATGTCAGAGTAGTAAAGAAAACTGTTTTAAAATAATGTATAGGTGGTATATGACTCCAAAAAAATTGGCAAGAATGAATAAAAAGATGCCAGATAGATGTTGGAA
This sequence comes from Heteronotia binoei, assembly GCF_032191835.1. Classification (NCBI taxonomy): domain Eukaryota; kingdom Metazoa; phylum Chordata; class Lepidosauria; order Squamata; family Gekkonidae; genus Heteronotia; species Heteronotia binoei. Next base: position 439,248 of record NC_083227.1, read on the forward strand.
ATGTAAAAAACATGAAGGTTCTTTCTATCATATGTGGTGGACTTGTGAAAGAGCAAAAAAATATTGGCAGATGATTCTACAAAAAATGTCTAGAATCTTGGGATATGAATTTAAGAAAGCTGCAGAGACTTTTCTGTTGGGATTACAAATGGAAAAATTTCCAAAAGAAGATTGAGCTTTGATTTGGTACTTGCTTTCAGCGGCTAGGACATTGTATGCGCAGTTGTGGAAACAAGAAAAATACCAGAAAAATGGGATTGGATTATAAAAGTTATAACATGGAGTGAGATGGACAAGTTAAAAAGAATCTTAAGAGACTATGATTTGGAAATTTATAGAAAGGAGTGGAAAAAGTTTAGAGGTTATGTGGAAGAACAATGGAAAATAAAAGGACATTGGACAATTTTTTAAATAATGATTAAATATTAGGGGGAAAATATATAAATCCAGGTTCTTATGGTTTAAGGGTACCTTTAAGTGTTAGTATTTTAAGTTTATAACATCGGCGGGAGTCAAGTAACGGGGGGAGGGGGAATTAGAAATTAGCATATGGGATAAATAAAAGAAGCTATTAATGGATATTCTTACCATATGTTACTAATAAAATTGTTTAAAACTATAAGATGCCCCACGGACAGAGGGCCAGGTGCAGGGCGCCCACGGTCTTTGTGCTGCTCCCCCCTCTGGCCTCCTACCTCCTGCTCCAAATGACTGCCAGGACCAGTGGGATGAAATGGAATTGAAAGAGTTTCCGGCTCAACATGAGGAAGGACTTCCTGACCATTACAGTGGTTCCTTAGTGGAACAGGCTTCCTCCTGGGGAGGTGGTGGGCTCTCCTTCCTTGGAGGTTTTTCAACAGGAGCTAGATGGCAATCTGACAGCAATGAGGATCCTGTTAATTTAAGAGAAGTGTTTGTGAGTTTCCTGCATTGTGCAGGGGGTTGGACTAGATGGCCCTGGAGGTCCTTTCCAATTCTAGGATGCTATGATTCTATGACAGCATTGCTGTTTCTGTGTCCAGTTAAAGGCTGATTGTCACATCGAGGTCAGCAATTTTTCTCCCCTTTGGCAGGGGATCCTGGAGGTTTTTGCCATCTTCTGGGCAGGGAGGAGGGGCACTGGGAGTGTCGAGGTGGGGGGAGGTATTTGTGAAGTTCCTGCAGTGTGCAGGGGATTGGGCTCAATGACCTGGGAGGTCCCTTCCAGCTCTACAATCTATGGCCAAATAGATCCCCGTGCTAACAACACATCAACAATGAAGTCATAAACGTAGAAATGTCCATCCAATTAAAAGTGTCTCAGAAAACTGGTGATATCCCACACTGTCCCTTCTCACCTGCAGCTCCACAGCTATGCAGCTTTCTCCAAATGCAGATTTGCCAAAAAAAAAAAAACACCCCCTCCTACAGCTGTTTCCCTGGTTCATTCTCCTTCAGTTTGGTGTAGTGGTGAAGTGTGCAGACTCTTATCTGGGAGAACCGGGTTTGATTCCCCACTCCTCCACCTGCACCTGCTGGAATGGCCTTGAGTTCGCCATAGCTCTCAGAGGAGTTGTCCTTGAAAGGGCAACTGCTGGGAGAGCTCTCTCAGCCCCACCCACCTCACAGGGTGCCTGTTGTGGAGCAGGAAGATAAAGGAGATTGTGAGCCGCTCTGAGACTCTGAGATTCAGAGTGAAGGGTGGAGTATAAATCCAGTATCATCATCTTCTTCTCTGGTGGGGGAAGTCATCCACAGTGGTTAGGTCACCCCCCCCCTCTCCCTCCAGGCAGGGCTGTGCAAACTTTTGGGATGCCTTCCAGATCACGGGGTGGGGGGAGAGTGTCCTTCCCAGGCGTAGAATAGCCAAGCCCCAAACTACTGAAAACTCCACACAGAAAAGGAACTAACCAAGTAATACGACTTTATTAATCCAACCATGCCAAAGGGGAAGAAAAGAAAAAAGAGGCAACCTTTCAAGTAGGCGTAACAACAACCTCTTGGGGAGGGAAAAATAACTGGATGATTTCGCCCCACCGAAGAGAAGAAACCTTCAGGTAAGCCAAAGTTTCGTTTTCAGAATTCCTCAATAGCATTTTCTTGTTCAAATGCTTTTTGCACCAGAGTCTCAGAAAACCAACTACATGGAAAGTGCTGTAAGAGACAGGTTTATTCTCCCCCACCGACATGTCTGAGAGACGGGCAGCTTCGCTGGAGATGAAAGTCACTCCTTATCAAGAGCAGTGGAGCACTCCTCTGAAGTTTAGCATGGGAGGAAGGGACAGGCTTCATTCCCCGACCCCCCCCCCCCCCCCAAAAAAAAAAAAAGACTTTGGCAGGGCTCTGAGCTGGATCATAAATCTCACATCTCCAGGGCTCTAGCCCTGAGCTAACACAAGAACTCTGTAGGAAAACCCGGAGAGCTCCTGACACTGGACAAAAGGAGCCAGCTTTTCACCATCTCTTAAGACCCAGAGAGACCAATCAACAGCTGCCATTCCTCAATTCAGCCCACACTCATTCCTCACCGGAGGTCCCCACGATGAATCTTTTGATGTACTCTTAGTCTGCCATTAAGGGAGAAGCACTTCCCACACTCCAAATACTTAAATGGATTTTCCCCAGTATGAATCTTTTGATGTTTTTTTAGGCTGTCATTCCAAGAGAAGCACTTTCCACACTCCAAGCATTTAAGTGGCTTCTCCCCAGTATGAATCTTTTGATGTTCTTTTAGGTTGCTGTTCCGGGAGAAGCTCTTCCCACACTCCAAGCATTTATGTGGCTTCTCCCCAGTATGAGTCTTTTGATGTTGTTTTAGGGTGCCATTCTGAGAGAAGCACTTCCCACACTCCAAGCATTTATGTGGCTTCTCCCCAGTATGAATCTTTTGATGTGCTCTTAGGGTGCCATTCTCAGAGAAGCACTTTCCACACTCGAAGCATTTATGTGGCTTCTCCCCAGTATGAATCTTTTGATGTTCTTTTAGATTGCTGTTCCGGGAGAAGCTCTTCCCACACTCTAAGCATTTATGTGGCTTCTCCCCAGTATGAGTCTTTTGATGTTGTTTTAGGGTGCCATTCTGAGAGAAGCACTTCCCACACTCCAAGCATTTATGTGGCTTCTCCCCAGTATGAATCTTTTGATGTGCTCTTAGGGTGCCATTCTCAGAGAAGCACTTTCCACACTCGAAGCATTTATGTGGCTTCTCCCCAGTATGAATCTTTTGATGTGCTCTTAGGGTGCCATTCTCAGAGAAGCACTTTCCGCACTCATAGCATTTATGTGGTTTCTCCCCAGTATGAATCTTTTGATGTGACATTAGGTGGCCATTCCGAGAGAATCTCTTCCCACACTCCAAGCATTTATGTGGCTTCTCCCCTGTGTGAATGTTTTCATGTGACCTTAGGTGGCCACTTTGAGAGAAGCACTGTCCACACTCAAAGCATTTATATGGCTTCTCCCCAGTATGAACCTTCTGATGAGCTCTTAGGGTGTCATTCCGAGAGAAGCACTTTCCACACTCCAAGCATTTGAATGGCTTCTCCCCAGTATGAATCTTCTTATGTGTTCTTAGGGTTTCATTCCAAGAGAAGCACTTTCCACACTCTAAGCATTTATATGGCTTCTCTCCAGTATGAATCTTCTGATGTGCTCTTAGGGTGTAATTCCGAGAGAAGCACTTTCCACACTCCAAGCATTTGAATGGCTTCTCCCCAGTATGAATCCTTTGATGTGCTCTTAGGATGTCATTCCGAGAGAAGCTCTTCCCACACTCCAAGCATTTGAATGGCTTCTCCTCAGTATGAATCCTTTGATGTGACCTTAGTTGGCCATTCTGAGAGAAGCTCTTTCCACACTCCAAGCATTTATGTGACTTCTCCCCAGTATGAATCTTTTTATGTACAGTCAAGCCACCTTTCTGGGAGAAGCACTTTCCACACTCCAAGCATTTATATGGCTTCTTCCCAGTATGAAACCTTTGGTGTGTAGTTAGCTGGTCATTCCGAGAGAAGCACTTTCCACACTCCAAGCATTTATATGGCTTCTTCCCAGTATGAATCTTATCATGTCTTCTTAGGGCATTATTCCGAGAGAAGCACTTTCCACACTCCAAGCATTTGTATGGCTTCTTCCCAGTATGAATCTTTTCATGTGTTCTTAGAGCGTAATTCTGAGAGAAGCACTTTCCACACTCCAAGCATTTGTATGGCTTCTCCCCAGTATGAATCGTTTGATGTTGCTTTAGGCTGCCACTGAAAGAGAAGCACTTTCCACACTCTAAGCATTTGAATGACTTCTCCCCAGTATGAATATTTTGATGTGCAGTCAAGCTGCTATTATGGGAGTAGCACTTTCCACACTCCAAGCATTTATATAACTTCTCCCCAGTATGAATCTTTTGATGTGCTCTTAGGTTGCCATTCTGAGAGAAGCACTTTCCACACTCCAAGCATTTGTATGGCTTCTTCCCAGTATGAATCTTCTTATGTGTAGTTAGGCTGCCAATGAGAGAGAAGCACTTTCCACACTCCAAGCATTTATATGGCTTCTCCCCAGTATGAATCGTTTGATGTTGCTTTAGGCTGCCATTGAAAGAGAAGCACTTTCCACACTCTAAGCATTTGAATGACTTCTCTCCAGTATGAATATTATGATGTGCAGTCAAGCTGCTATTATGGGAGAAGCACTTTCCACACTCCAAGCATTTATAAGGCTTCTCCCCAGTATGAATCTTTTGATGTGTTTTTAAGGTGCTATTTTGAGAGAAGCATTTCCCACACTCCAAGCATTTATATGGCTTCTCCCCTGTGTGAAATCTTTGATGGACAGTTAGTGACCAACCCCAGTGGAAGCACTTTCCACATTCCACACATTTATGCCTTTTCAAGAATGCTGGAACTTTGTGAGATGTTTTAGTACTGAATTGGCAGCTGGACCCCTTCTGGTTCATGGTACCATTAGACCTTTTCTTTCTCTTCCGTGTTTCATCTTGGGATGAGACCTCAGGCTTCTTTCTACTCTGAAAGACCATCAATTCTTTCCTTTGCTTCTGTTTCCATTCCCTGTTCTTTCTGCAATGTCTCTTGGGTATCGCTTGACCGCCAGATTGTGCTTCCGCTTGTATGTTGTTGTCTTTTACCACAACTCTCCCTCCTGATTCTTTTCCAAACACATCTGCCACTGCAAAAGAGAGACCAAAATCATATATGAATGAAAAAGTTACAAAATACCAGTTAGCAGGTAAGGTCAGTAGTCAATGGTGCTTTCTATAACCACAGCCAAGGGCTTGGAAAAACCTCAGCAATATCTAAAGACACATCAGGATGACCTGGAAAAGAAGAAAGGGGTGACCAAGGGAAGAAGGAGCTGATTTCTTTCTTTCCACTCTTAGAGAACTTTGCTCTTGAGCTCCCATTCAGGTTAATAAGGTTTCTAGCAGACCTTTAGGCAACACATAAAACAGAACAGGAAAAAGAATGCTTAAAAAATCTTGAATTTTGTTGAAACATTTTGATTAAATAAAAAAGAATAAATATATCCAACAATTAAATCGAGAGACTGGCGATGTGGACAAAATAGATAATCCTAGAAACCTGGAAAATGATCTAGACTTGCAGAAGAATTGGAGAGGTGGGGAGAATATAGGGGGTTTCAACACCCCAAAATAATAGAAGCGGTGCCTGTCCCATAAGAAACAAAGGCCTTCAGTGGTCTTTGCAAATCCACCACTCAATATTGTCTGCCTTCAAGCTCTGGCTGAGGCAGGCGACAGGGCCTTGAAAGGGCTGCTCCAGCCTTTGAAGTGCAACTCCCCTGGGCCGGGCCCAGCAGCAGTCGGAGCCAGGAACTGGTCTGTCTGGCCCCTTCCGGCTCTATGATTCTATGACTTGCGGGGCTCGGCCAGGACTGGCTGCCTGCTACTCTTCAACAGACCAAGCAAATGCTGTGACCTTGATTACTATGAATAATCCATGAACAGTTTAAAGGGAAAGTATCCAGCCACCTTTACTATAATTAATATACCGCCCAAATCCTTACTGCATTAGAAACATGCAATTCCTTTTCAGAGTCATCAACAAATAAATAACATGCTATAAGCAGTGAAGAAAGACTCAAATTGCAGTGCAGCTCCTGTTGAAAGTCTTCAATATCAAAGTGAATCAATTGAAAATGTATTTCTCAATCCTCCATTAAAGGAAACATCGAGAAAGAAATCCACTGCCACAGGAGGTGGTGGCAGCTACAAGCATTGCCAGCTTCAAGAGGGGTTTGGATATGGAGCAGAGGTCCATCAGTGGCTATTAGCCACAGCATATCATTGGAACTGTCTGGGGCAGCGATGCTCTGTATTCTTGGTGCTTGGGGGGGCAGAATGGGAGAGCTTCTAGCCCAACTTGTGAACCTCCTTTTTTTACCCACTGTGTGACACAGAGTGTTGGACTGGATGGGCCATTGGCCTGATCCAACAGTGCTTCTCTTATGTTCTTATGAATGCAACAGGTGAGCCAGCTCTCGTCCTGTTTCCGAATTCTTCATCAGGCAAAGGATTAATCATAAATCCATACAATAGTAAAGGCTTGCTTGGGCCCAATGGTCTCCGCAAAGGTTTCAAAGCACGCGAAATGCTCTTGGTGGCTCACGAGCCGCACTGCAGCCTCTGTCTTTCTTCGATGCCTGTAGCACGTTATTTATTTGTTGATGACTTTGAAAAGGAATTTGGGGGGGCTTCCCGCTCATGGTGGAAGACAGCAGGGCCTGGCATGACGTGGTCCACGGGGTCACAAAGAGTCAGACTCGACTGTGCGACTGAACAACAACCCACTCAAACGCCCTCCATGACTCTGGGCCTGAGGAAATGATGACTCAAGAGGCAGAGGTAGTCTTGGAAACACCAGACTGGGGAATTCCTGGAGGTTTGAGGTTACAGCCCAGGGAGGGGAGGGGGGCCCTACAAATGAAGCTCCTCCTCTCTCAACTCCTTTTCCAAGTGCTGTCGACTAAATCAGGGACTTTGGAGACGCACAACTGAAGCCCCTTCTCTGGCCTGGTCCAATCCGTGGGGCTTTTCCTCCCTCCTCCCCTCAGCCCCACTCAGTCCAAGGAAGAGAGCCGCTGGGCCTCCAAATAGAAAGTCCGAAGCAGGAAACAGGAGCTGTGGGGATGTCCTAGCAGGAACCCAGCTGGATAGGGTCCATCTCTCCCGGTCAGAGCCCGCTTCATTAACAGGTTTCTCTTTGCAGAGTGAAAATATGCTATGCTTTCTTTTTCAGGAGCTGAAGATCCCAACTGTGCTCTTTCCTCTACAGGACATGAAAGTGTGCCCTGAAATGAAAGACTGTCAAAGGAAGTTTCCCCTCCCTCCCTCCTCTTCTGCGATTATAACAAAGCAGAAAAGATCCTTACCCAGAGAGGCCGCGGTCTCCAACATTTCCTCCATAACAGCCCAGTAGAGTTTTCTTTGGCCTGAATCCAGAAGAGCCCATTCCTCTTCTGTGAAGAACACGGCGACCCCCGCAAAGGACACGGGGGAGCTCTGGAAGAGGAAAACATGGCCCTCTCGATCATCTGTTCCTGTCTCTGACCACTGAAGAAAGAAGGAAGAACCCCACCAGCCAATCAATTGTCTCTTCCTCGTCTGAAGAAGTGGGCATGCACACGAAAGCGGACGGTCTGAATACAACTAGGTTGGTCTTAAAGGTGCAACTGACTCCTATTTTGTTCTACTACTTCAGACCAACACAGCTGCCTATTTGGATCTAGCCAATTATAGAATCCAATACATCAAACCAAAGGCACGGAAAATAGAACTAGTTTCTTTTTCAGACTCTGCCAGCTATTATATTCTGAACGTCTCCAAGAAATATAAACTCCGACAATTGCAAAGAACTGAGCTTCTCTTGGTCAAATCCAGTTAAATGTGTGTGTGTGTGGGGGGGATAATTGACTGTAAGGCTGACATTATACTATCTTGCATGTTTAATCCCAGAAATAAAGACAAGGAATGCTTGAGAGAAGATTTCTGCTTTTAACACTGTTGTCCGCAGAGACATTTTTGTGTTGCTCTAATGGTTACATCCAGCTGTGTAAACATAAACTGCCCGTCTTAAAGGCAAAGCGTCTTCCGTTTTGCCTCCTCTCTAACCAACCAAAGGCTGAGTCGCCCCAGGCCGTGTGATCCGTGGGGGCTGCTGAGGGACAGATTCAGGCAAAAAACTGAATAAATCCATTCCCTGTTTGTTCTTCCTCTTTTCTTGCTGCCTTCCACTCTCCCTAGCATGATTGCCTTTTCTAGTGACTCTTGTCTTCTCATAAGGTGACCAGGATATCTTGGCCAGCAGCGACACAACCTCACCCTTAAAAGCCTTTCCCAGCTCCTGCAGGGGCTGCCTTTCCCAGCCTGACTTCTCCTTCTGGTTTCTTTGGTCCAGTCTCCCTTTGGGTGAGGAGGGAGCCAAGAAACAGAGAAACTTGAACCATTTAAATTTCTCCATCGCCAGCCTGGAAGTTGGAGAATTTGCGAGCACTCCCTACTTCTGTCTCCTGGATGTTCGGGGCTACCCTTGCCCTGGGACCCCCCTGCTTCAGCCTTCCACAGGAGTCCTCTTTAGTCTTCACCGTTTCTGCCACCAATCAGGTGCCCGCTGCCTGTCTCAAAGTTGGAATGCTCCTTCCACCAATGTTCACTCCAGCTCTATAGAACTCTAATACAGCAGTGCTGAATTCGTTTGTTATGAGCTCCAGATCTGGCATAAATCAGACCTCCTCAGGCCGGGCCATCTGCCTCATAAAGTGTAATGCCAGGTAGGAGAGAGATAACTTTATAAAGGACACAGACAAACACAATTAAAGATTTTAAAAGACTTTAAAATAAAACACGCTTAAAACATTGGCACTTGTTGGTCTTAAAGGTGCTTTCTTTGTATTTCTCCCCTGAGATGCAGGGAACTGGGCAAAGGAAGCTCCAGCTCTTTCCTTCCTTCCCCAGGGGACCAGGAGGGGGAGGAGCCTCAGCCAATAGAAGGAATAGAGGCTTGGCTCAGTAGCTCTGCTGTGCAATTGAGAGAGCCTGGCAAAGCAAGCCCTCCCTCTCCCCCCCTTCTTCCCCAAGGGAGGAGCGTCAGCCAATGGAGAAAACAGAGGCTTTGCTCTGTAGCTCCTGTGCGAATGAGCAAGCCTGGCAAAGCAAGCTGTGATGCAGAAGGAAGCAAGGGAGAGGGAGAAGGAGGCAGATAACAGCCAGTTGCTCAGGGGCCTGATTCGGCCCCCAGGTCGCATCTTTGACCCCACTGCTCTAACCCATCTTGCTTTAGGAGATGTTCTGCATGTAGACTGAAGAGAGGGGGAGAGAAGAAGCCTCCTTGTCGTCTGACATCTTGGCCTTCTGGTTCTCCATATTCTGACCTAAGAGTAGCCTCTTGTCTGGAGAACAGGATGCGAGTCAAAACAAAGTGTGGGGGGGAAATACTGCCTGAAAAATTTCTAAGCTGATCTACGATAAAAATGTGAAAGAGAAGAGCCTCAGAATTGGCCACCAACCCATTTCAGCAACAAAGAATAAAAATATTGTGGCCCAGATTCATCCCACAACGGTAGTCACTTTCTCAAAAAAAGAGATCAGGTTAGTCTGACAGGAGTTGTTCTGGAGAAACCCTTAGTCATCACAGCCTTCCTTTCCAGGACTGACTGACTTCTTTATTTAAATACGTACATCCCACTTTTCTCTGATAAGGCAAAATCATAAATCATACTAAAAAGCATAATAGGGGTGTGAAGAAATACGCTTCCCCCCCTGCTCCAGTTTAGCCTATAGAGACCAATATAGTCTATGGGCCCCATAGGCTATAATGGAGAATTGACCTGCAATATCTGGGGCTTCAGGGTTGCTGTTGCTTTTTTATGTAGAGGCACCAAACTTGCAGCATAGCTGCTGTTGCCTCTCCTCAAACACCTCCCCAAGTTTCAAAAAGATCATAGAAAGGAGTCCAATTCTATGAGCCGTAGAAGAAGGTGACCGCATCCTCCATTGTTTCCAAAGGAAGGAAAATGCCTTGTGGGCATACAGCAGAAACCTATGAGCAGCCTGTTGAACATCTGTGCACCAGCACCCCCCAGTGCAGCATAGAGAGAGCTGTGCCGGTGAGGCAGGCAGGGCTGAGAGAGCTCTGAAAGAACTGCTCTTGAGAGAACAGCCCCGAGAGAACTTGTGACTGACCCCAGGTCACCCAGCTGGCTGCACGTGGAGGAGGAGGGGGGAATCAAACCCGGTTCTCCAGATTAGAGTCCACACACTTAACCACTGCACCGAACCAGACAATGAGCCCTGCTGGGTCAGACCGGGGGTCCATGTAGGAGTTAAGGATAAGAAGAACCCCAGGCTGGCTGTAGGGAACATATTCAAGGGGGTGAAAGCACAAGTAACCCACCCCCCACTCCACGGATCTTGGCCAGGAAGCCTCTCTCTCTGTCTGTCTCTGTCTGTGTCTGTCTCTCTGTCTCTGCCTCTCTCTGTCTCTGTCTCTCTGCCTCTCTCTCTGTCTGTCTCTGTCTCTCTCTCTCTGTGTCTCTCTCTCAGGGCTTCTTCCGGCCACCACTTCCTCCTCCACTCCTCTTCCTGCATGTTTCTCCCCCCTCCCCTGTTCCTGCCCAAGAGTTGGGGATGAAACCCTGAACTCACCTTTCCTGCAGACGAGCAAAGGCCAAGTTCTCCCTCCAGCCAGGGGAAGCACGAAAGGAGAGAGGCCTCGGGGAACTGCGTATCCCATACATTTTTATTTCCATCTGGAGGGAAAACTGCCCCCGGGGCACCTAGGAAAGGCAGGGTAGATCTCTCTTGCGCTCGCAAGTCCTCCTGGGAAATGTAGTCTTCTGCAACAGCAACACCCAGACAGAATTTTAAAAAGTGAGGCACTTCAGAATGTGGAAAGAAAATTTCTTTGCTCATTTGTTGTTTTGTGGGGCAGCTTCCTGTGCATATGAATCAGTCTTCCTTCTGTTTTCTCATCCCCCAACCCCCTTTCCATGTCCTCTTCAGCTCAACACAAAGCTTCCCTCCCAGCAGTGACCCAAAGAACCTCTGAAGCTGCCTTCTACTGAATCAGACCCCCCTGGGTCCCTCAAAGTCAGTCTGGTCTACTCAGACCGGCAGCGGCTCTCCAGGGTCTCCAGCTGAGGTTTTCCACTCCTATTTGCCTGGACCCCTTTGAGTTGGAGATGCCGGGGATTGAACCTGGGACCTTCTGCTTACCAAGCAGATGCTCTGCCACTGAGCCACCGTCCCTCCCCAAGCACCTCATCCCTGAGGGGAAGCCTTACACCACAAGGACAAAAAGGAAGAAGTGGAGAAATGAGTTCGAAACACCAAGAGGGTCAAAGGAAGATGCCGCCCCCTCTCTGCTCTGCCGTGTTCATAATAAAAGGGGAAAGAGCCTCACTCAGAGAGGTGGCCATCTCGTACGTTTCCTCCATCACTTCCCAGAAGAGTTTTCTTTGGCCTGGATCCAGCAGGGCCCATTCCTCCTCCGTGAAGAACATGGCCGCCTCCTCAAGGGTCACCGGGGAGCTCTGGAAGAGGGGAACACGGCCCGCATGAACAACCGTTCCTGTCCTTTCAAGAAGAAAAGCATCCCATCGCCCACTCCCTTGATTATATACTGAGAGTCTCCAAGAAATACAAATCCAGAAATCTGCATGAACTTGGGCTTCTCTCAATCTAAACCAATTAAATGGGGGGGGGGGGGAATTGACCCTGACTGTAAAAAGACTGTCTAGTATATTAATGGGATAATAATAGTTGGATGGGAAATCTTTTGAGATATAAATACCTTCCTTTGGCCAGGCTTAATACAATATAGTTATTAACAGACATTCTTACATTTTGACATATTACTGTTTTATTGCTTTTGCATGCTCATGCGACTCAGATCAAAGGTTTGCTCAGTTTGTTAATTTTACCATTCTGTCATTGAATCTTACATCTGTACCATTTCGCATTCTGAGCCACTGACTACCAGCTATGTGTGGTTTTGCTCACTGAACCGGATTCCTCATCGGAAGAAGTGTGCATCTACACGAAAGCTGACGTTCTGAATAACAATAAGTTGTTCTTCCATTTTAAAAAGTTTTGTTTCAGAAAGAGTAAGGGTAGGGGATAGGGAGAATAGAGAGCAGAATACATTTTAACCTTATTCTGCATAAAGATACTTTCAAAAAATACAAGCTTACATCTTCAATACTTTAGTTACATAAATTGTCCCATATTATTATCTCTATACTAAACATCATCAACATTTTAAAATTTTATACTATAAATCTTTTGGTTAAGTTATCTATTAGTTTGACAATTCCAGAAAAGGCAATTTTGTAATATAAAATACAGGGGGGAAATGGAGAAAAGTTAACACCAGAGAATCTTAAGAGCCTTGAGTGTCTAGCCAGGCATAAAATTTCATCCAGTATTTTCTTGCTTCTTCCTTAGATCTCCCAGCCAACAGCTGGGATAAAGTCCATCTCTGCAAAACTAAGTTGGTCTTAAAGGTGCCACTTCACTCCTATTTTGTTCTACTTCAGACCGACAGGGCTGACTACTTAGATCTAGTATATTAATCTGCATGTTTGACCCCAGAAATACATCAGCATTGTGTTTCCAGAGGTTTCTGCTTTAACTTTTTTTTTTGCAGAGACTTTCTGTGCTGCTCTAAAACTTACCTCTAGCTCTGTGAACATAAACTGGCCTAATTAAACCCCTCCTATACATTGTTCTATTTCCCCCCTTGCAAACCCGAGGCCCGCTCCTTCAGGCTGCCTGATCCTCAGGGCTCCTCCGCAGGGAAGTGCAGAAAGAGAAGCGGCCCCGGATCAGCCCGGCCGCCCCTCCAAGGCTGCAGAAGGAGCTGAGCCTCTCCTCCCCCCGGCCCTCCCTCTTGCACGCCCCTCCTCGCCCCAGATCCCATCACCTGCCCTCCTGCAGCTGCTGCAAAGGTGCCGGAGCCGGATCCTGCCCCCAGCAGGCGGGGGAGGGGAGGGCTGCTCATGCTGCCCCCTCCCACCCCTGGAAAAGGCGGGGCTGACTTGACTGGGGCTTGCAAGGCCTTCTGGGAAATGCAGTTCTCTCCCCCAGCTGGAAGGAGGAGGAGGGGCTGGCAAGAGAGGCTGGGGGGGGGGAGATGGTTGCCAACTCTCTCCCGGGGAGCTCCTGCAGCCCCTTGGCCCTGGCTGGCCTTCTGCCTGTCATCTCCTCCTCCTCCTCTCCCTCACCTGGGCTTGGCGCTGCAGCAAGCTCACCTGCATGGACATGAATATCTGGGAGGGATAAGTTAGATGCCCCTCCCGGAATATGCCAGGCAAGATGTTTCTTGCTCTTGCTAACCTTGGTGAAAGATCGCATTTGTCACGGCTGAACAGCATTTTCCCATTAAGCAGGAAACATGGGACACTTCTGGAAACGTGGCACACCTCCGAGGTCATCTAGTCCAGCCCCCTGCACAATGCAGGACACTCACAAGCACCTCCCCCTAAATTCACAGGATCCTCATTGCTGTCAGATGGCCATCTAGCCTCTGTTGAAAAACTTCCAAGAAAGGAGAGCCCACCACCTCCCAAGGAGGAAGCCTGTTCCACTGAGGAATCTTTCTAAACTCACAAACCCCTCCCCCTAAATTCACAGAATCTTCATTGCTGTAGGTGGCCATCCACCCTCTGTTGAAACACCTCCAAGGAAGGAGAGCCCACCACCTCCTGAGGAAGCCTGTTCCACTGAGGAACCGCTCTAACGGTCAGGAATCCTAGAGTTGGAAGGAACCTCCCGGGTCATCTAGTCCAACCCCCTGTACAGTGCAGGAAACTCACAAGCACCTCCCCCTAAATTCTCAGGATCCTCATTGCTGTCAGATGGCCATTTAGCCTCTGTTTGAAAACCTCCAAGGAAGGAGAGCCCACCACCTCCCAAGGAGGAAGCCTGTTCCACTGAGGAACCGCTCTAACAGTCATAGAATCATTGAGTTGGAAGGGACCTCCAGGGTCATCTAGTCCAACCCCCTGCCCAATGCAGGAAACCCACAAACCCCTCCCCCTAAATTCACAGGATCTTCATTGCTGTCAGATGGCCATCTAGCCTCTGTTTAAAAACCTCCAAGGAAGGAGAGCCCACCGCCTCCCAAGGAGGAAGTCTCTTCCACTGAGGAACCACTCTAAACTCACAAACCCCTCCCCCTAAATTCACAGGATCTTCATTGCTGTCAGATGGCCCTCTAGCCTCTGTTGAAAAACCTCCAAGGATGGAGAGCCCACCACCTCCCAAGAGGAAGCCTCTTCCACTGAGGAAGAAGAGGAGGAGGAGGAGGAAGAGGAGAAGGGAGAAGAGGAGGAGGAAGAGGAAGAGGAAGGAAAGGAGGAGGAGGAATAAAAGAAGGACTAAAAGGAAGAAGAGGAGGAGGAAGAAGAGGAAGGAGGAGGAAGGAGGAAGAGAAGAGGAGGAGAGAGGAGGAAGAGGAGGAGGAGGAGGAAAAGGAAGGAGAGGAAGAGGAGGAGAAAGAAGAGGAAGGAGAGGAAGTAGAAAAGGAGAGGAAGAAGAAGAGGAAGTAAAAGGAGGAGGAGAGGAAGAGGAGGAGGAGGAAGAGGAGAGGAAGAAAAGGAGAGAAAAAGGAGGAGGAAGTAGAAGAGGAGAAGGAGGAGGAGGGAGGAATAAGGGAAGAGGAAGAAAAGCAGGAGGAAGAGAGGAGGAAGAGGAAGGAGAGGACAAGGAGGAGAGGAAGAAGAGGAGGAGGAAGTTGACGAGGAGGAGGAGAAGGGTTTCCTCCGCTCTGCCGGGAGGTAGTTGGGGAGGGGGGACACTGGCAGGGGACATCCTATTAAAAGCCTCCCTATGACAGGGGGAGAGATGGAAGCACCCACCTCCTTCTCCTCTTCCTCACCACCTCCCACACCCCACTGGCTGGATCTGCAAAAGCGAAGCATCCCCCGTCCCAGGCCTGTAGCTACAGGGGCCCTTTGGAGGTCCCGCCCCCTGACTTCCTTTGGGGTGCCCCTGACGTCCCCCTCCCCCACCACGGGTGTAACAGCTGAGGGACTGCCCCCCTCCTTCTCCCCATGTTTAAATGGCGTGGGAGGGGCACCTTGGAGCAGCCGCTGCTCCCCCCAGACCTTGCAATGGCTGCCACTGGGTCCCCCTCCCACCTCTGCTAGCCCCCAGGGGCTTGTGCTGGCGGGGGAGGGCAGAAGGGAAGGTCAGGCCCGGGGTCAGAGCCACGCTGGCCAGGGGAGGGGACCTGTTAAGTGCCCCCTGACTCTTTAATATGCCCCCCTGGCTACGGGCCTGCCCCCTCCCCTCCCCTGCAGCCCAGGCGAGATCTAGGGCTAGAGCCCAGGCGAGATCTAGGGCTAGAATCCTAGAGGCAGAGGGGACCTCCAGGGTCATCTAGTCCAGCCCCCTGTACCAGGCAGGAAACTCACAAACGCCTCCCTTAAATTCACAGGATCCTCATTGCTGTCAGGTGGCCATCCAGCCTCTGTTGAAAAACCTTCAAGGAAGGAGAGCCCCCCCCCCCAAGGAGGAAGCGTCTTCCACTGAGGAAATGAGGAAGAAAAGGAGGAAGAAGAGGAGGAGGAAGAGAAGAGAAGGAAGGGAAGGAGGAGGAGAACAAAGAGGATGAGGAGGAAGAAGAGGAAGTAGAGGTGGAAGAGGAAGGAGAGGAGGAGGAGGAGAGAAAGAAGATGAAAAGGAGGAGGAAGAGAAGAGGAAGAAGAGGATGGTAAGCAGTGGGGTGCCGCAGGGCTCAATACTGGGTCCCATGCTCTTTAACTTGTTCATAAAGGATTTAGAGTTGGGAGTGAGCAGTGAAGTGGCCAAATTTGCAGATGACACTAAATTGTTCAGGGTGGTGAGAACCAGAGAGGATTGTGAGGAACTCCAAAGGGACCTGTTGAGGCTGGATGAGTGGGCGTCAACGTGGCAGATGCGGTTCAATGTGGCCAAGTGCAAAGTAATACACATTGGGGCCAAGAATCCCACCTACAAATACAAGTTGATGGGGTGTGAACTGGCAGAGACTGACCAAGAGAGAGATCTTGGGGTCGTGGTAGATAACTCACTGAAAATGTCAAGACAGTGTGCGTTTGCAATAAAAAAGGCCAACGCCATGCTGGGAAGTATTAGGAAGGGAATTGAAAACAAATCAGCCAGTATCATAATGCCCCTGTATAAATTGATGGTGCAGTCTCATTTGGAATACTGTTTGCAGTTCTGGTCGCCGCACCTCAAAATGGATGTTATAGCATTGGAGAAAGTTCAGAAAAGGGCAGCTAGAATGATTAAAGGGCTGGAACACTTTCCCTATGAAGAAAGGTTGAAATGCTTGGGACTCTTTAGCTTGGAGAAACGACTGCAGGGTGACATGATAGAGGTTTAAAAAATAATGCATGGGATGGAGAAAGTAGAGAAAGAAGTACTTTTCTCCCTTTCTCACAATAAAAGAACTCGTGGGCATTATTGCTGAGCAGACAGGTTAAAACGGATAAAAGGAAGTACTTCTTCACCCAATGGGTGATTAACATGTGGAATTCACTGCCATAGGAGGTGGTGGCGGCCATAAGCATAGCCACCTTCAAGAGGGGGTTAGGTAAAAATATGGAGCAGAGGTCCATCAGTGGCTATTAGCCACAGTGTGTGTGTGTGTGTGTGTGTATATATATATATATATAAATATTTTTTTTTGGCCACTGTGTGACAGAGTGTTGGACTGGATGGGCCATTGGCCTAATCTAACATGGCTTCTCTTATGTTCTTATGTTCTTATTTGCAAAACGTCAAAATAGCACCCTTAACGGAAAATATGAAGAAAATTTTGAATGATCCAATAGAAAAAGTTGAAATTGAAGCAGCTATTAATGCAATGAAAATTGGTAAACCACCTGGGCCAAATGGATACACGGCTAAATTTTTCAAAATTTTTAAAGAAGAATTAGTACCAAAATTACAAAAATTGATGAATGTGATAAGAATAAACGGGGAAATACCAAACACTTGGAAGGAGGCTGTAATTTCGTTGATACCCAAAGAAGATAGAGATGTCACGAATGTACAGAACTAGAGACCAATTTCATTATTAAATAATGATTATAAGATATATACAAGAATCTTGGCAGAACGACTTAAACAATATTTGATTAATTTTATAAAGGAAGATCAAGCAGGATTTCTCCCTAAAAGGCAAATAAGAGATAATATAAGAACAGTTGTAAATATTGTAGAATATTATGAAAAACATCCAGAAAAGGAAGTTGCATTATTCTTTGCGGATGCAGAGAAAGCTTTTGATAATTTGAACTGGGATTTTATGTTTGCAGTAATGAAAAAGATAGAACTTGGAGAGCACTTCATAAGAATGATAAAAGCAATATATACGGAACAGAGTGCAAAGTTGTGTATAAATGCAGATCTTACAGATAATATGATGATTAGTAAAGGTACAAGACAAGGTTGCCTGCTTTCACCATTGCTGTTTATTATGACTCTTGAAATTTTGTTGATGCAATACAAGATGATAAAGAAATAGAAGGACTGAAAATTAGAGGATTTACTTATAAATATAGAGCATTTGCTGATGATATAATGTTTATAATTGAAAATCCAATACAAATAACACCTTTGCTGTTAGCTAAGATACAAGAATATGGAAAACTGGCGGGTTTTCATGTCAATAAAGAAAAGTCAAAACTTTTATGTAAAAATATGCAAGCAAGCAAACAAAAGGAATTGCAGAGTTTGACAGGATGTGAAGTTGCTACCAAAGTAAAATATTTGGGCTTAGAGATAACAATGAAGAATATTGATTTATTTAAAAATAACTATGAAAAGCTATGGCATAAGAGGGATGAAGATTTGATAAAATGGAACAAACTTAATTTGTCATTGTTGGGCAGAATAGCTGCAATTAAGTTGAATATTTTGCCGAGAATAATGTATTTGTTTCAAACCATTCCCATTGTGAAAGACAGTAAACAATTTAATAAATGGCAAAGGAAGATTTCAGAATTTGTATGGGCTGGGAAGAAACCAAGGATTAAAATGAAAATTTTAACAGATGCTAAAGAAAGAGGAGGATTCCAGCTACCAGACTTAAGAATATATCACAATGCAGTTTGCTTAGTATGGATAAAAGATTGGATGACGCTGTTAAATAAAAAACTTTTAATGTTGGAAGGTCATGGAAATAAATTCGGCTGGCACGCTTACATGTATTATGGGAAGAAAAAAATGGATGGTTTTTTTCTCTCACCATTATATAAGAAATAATTTGTTAAATATATGGATGAAGTTTAAGAAGTATGGTGATGAGAGAAAGCCATTATGGATAGTGCCAGAAGAAGTGATAAAAATAACAGCTAAGACCGAAGAAGAAAGAGGGTTGTCATACAATCAACTATTAAAAATACAGAGTGACAAAATAGAATTGAAATCTGCAGAGGAGTTGAACAATAAATATGATTGGTTTCAAATGCAACAAATAAAGAGCCTGGGGAAAATCATATCAAAACTGAAGGAATAAGATGAGAGCAAACAGAAATGGAGAAAGTTCTGCTTAGAGAAAATGAAAAATTAATTTCAAAAATATATGTTACTTTTAAAATGGTCTACGGAAGATGAAGTATTAAAATCTCAAATGATTAAATGGGCAATTAATGTAAATAAAGAAATACAGATGGACACATGGGAATATCTTTGGAAGAACTCTATGAAGCTTTCAACATGTCAGAGTAGTAAAGAAAACTGTTTTAAAATAATGTATAGGTGGTATATGACTCCAAAAAAATTGGCAAGAATGAATAAAAAGATGCCAGATAGATGTTGGAAATGTAAAAAACATGAAGGTTCTTTCTATCATATGTGGTGGACTTGTGAAAGAGCAAAAAAATATTGGCAGATGATTCTACAAAAAATGTCTAGAATCTTGGGATATGAATTTAAGAAAGCTGCAGAGACTTTTCTGTTGGGATTACAAATGGAAAAATTTCCAAAAGAAGATTGAGCTTTGATTTGGTACTTGCTTTCAGCGGCTAGGACATTGTATGCGCAGTTGTGGAAACAAGAAAAATACCAGAAAAATGGGATTGGATTATAAAAGTTATAACATGGAGTGAGATGGACAAGTTAAAAAGAATCTTAAGAGACTATGATTTGGAAGTTTATAGAAAGGAGTGGAAAAAGTTTAGAGGTTATGTGGAAGAACAATGGAAAATAAAAGGACATTGGACAATTTTTTAAATAATGATTAAATATTAGGGGGAAAATATATAAATCCAGGTTCTTATGGTTTAAGGGTACCTTTAAGTGTTAGTATTTTAAGTTTATAACATCGGCGGGAGTCAAGTAACGGGGGGAGGGGGAATTAGAAATTAGCATATGGGATAAATAAAAGAAGCTATTAATGGATATTCTTACCATATGTTACTAATAAAATTGTTTAAAACTATAAGATGCCCCACGGACAGAGGGCCAGGTGCAGGGCGCCCACGGTCTTTGTGCTGCTCCCCCCTCTGGCCTCCTACCTCCTGCTCCAAATGACTGCCAGGACCAGTGGGATGAAATGGAATTGAAAGAGTTTCCGGCTCAACATGAGGAAGGACTTCCTGACCATTACAGCGGTTCCTTAGTGGAACAGGCTTCCTCCTGGGGAGGTGGTGGGCTCTCCTTCCTTGGAGGTTTCTCAACAGAGGCTAGATGGCCATCTGACAGCAATGAGTATCCTGTGAAATTAGGGGGAGGTGTTTGTGAGTTTCCTGCATTGTGCAGGGAGTTGAACTAGATGACCCTGGAGGTCGCTTCCAACTCTATGATTCCTGACCGTGAGAGCGGTTCCTCAATGGAACAGGCTTCCTCCTCGGGAGGTGGTGGGCTCTCCTTCCTTGGAGGTTTCTAAACAAAGGTTAGATGGCCATCTGACAGCAATGAGGATCCTGTGAATTTGGGGGGGGGGGTTTGTGAGTTTCCTGCATAGTGCAGGGGGTTGGTCTAGATGACCCTGGAGGTCCCTTACAACTCTTCTATGATTCTAACAGGCTTCCTCCTTGGGAGGTGGTGGGCTCTCCTTCCTTGGAGGTTTTTCAACAGAGGCTAGATGGCCATCTGACAGCGATGAGAATCCTGTGAATTTAGGGGGAGGTGTTGGTGAGTTTCCTGCATTGTGCAGGGGTTGGACTAGATGACCCTGGAGGTCCCTTCCAGCTCTAGGATTCCTGACCATTAGAGCGATTCCTCAGTGGAACAGGCTTCCTTCTGGGGAGGTGGTGGGCTCTACTTCCTTGGAAGTTTCTAAAGAGAGGCTAGATGGCCATCTGGCATCAATGAAGTATCAGACATTGTAACTTGCCTTTAATCATACTGTAGGTACATATGCTTGCTTGACATGACTAACCCCATTTTGTAGGCTATATTTTCTGCATTGCTACTAACCTTGAGAATAAAGATCTGCATTTCAAACAAGGACAGTTGCTAACCGCAAGGGAGGAATTTCTCACTTGGTACAGAAACATCTGGGGCCTTTGAAGATGGCATGCCCCAAGGTGACCAGCGGGGTTCCTTCCCTGAGAAAGAGATAAGGGAGTATGGGAATCGTCAACTGTCTCTTAGAGTGTGAGAATGGTTTTATTGTTGTGCTTTCATGTACTATACAAAAACACCAGGCTTGGCCTTGGAATGTATCAAACTCAATTTGCTTCTACACCAGACCGCTTGTTCTCAAATAAATGGATTAATTTTGAAACAAAATGATTTGTTCTTAGTTGAAGTTCCAACGTCTGACATGAAGGTTCTGTGAATTTAGGGAAAGGTGTTTGTGAGTTTCCTGCACTGTACAGGGGCTTGGACTAGATGACCCTGGAGGTCCCTTCCAACTCTAGGATTCCTGAATGTGAGAGCAGTTCCTCAGTGGAACAGGCTTCCTCCTTGGGAGGTGGTGGGCTCTCCTTCCTTGGAGGTTTTTCAACAGAGGCTAGATGGCAATCTGACAGCAATGAGGATCCTGTTAATTTAAGAGAAGTGTTTGTGAGTTTCCTGCATTGTGCAGGGGGTTGGACTAGATGGCCCTGGAGGTCCTTTCCAATTCTAGGATGCTATGATTCTATGACAGCATTGCTGTTTCTGTGTCCAGTTAAAGGCTGATTGTCACATCGAGGTCAGCAATTTTTCTCCCCTTTGGCAGGGGATCCTGGAGGTTTTTGCCATCTTCTGGGCAGGGAGGAGGGGCACTGGGAGTGTCGAGGTGGGGGGAGGTATTTGTGAAGTTCCTGCAGTGTGCAGGGGATTGGGCTCAATGACCTGGGAGGTCCCTTCCAGCTCTACAATCTATGGCCAAATAGATCCCCGTGGTAACAACACATCAACAATTAAGTCATAAACGTAGAAATGTCCATCCAATTAAAAGTGTCTCAGAAAACTGGTGATATCCCACACTGTCCCTTCTCACCTGCAGCTCCACAGCTATGCAGCTTTCTCCAAATGCAGATTTGCCAAAAAAAAAAACACCCCCTCCTACAGCTGTTTCCCTGGTTCATTCTCCTTCAGTTTGGTGTAGTGGTGAAGTGTGCGGACTCTTATCTGGGAGAACCGGGTTTGATTCCCCACTCCTCCACCTGCACCTGCTGGAATGGCCTTGAGTTAGCCATAGCTCTCAGAGGAGTTGTCCTTGAAAGGGCAACTGCTGGGAGAGCTCTCTCAGCCCCACCCACCTCACAGGGTGCCTGTTGTGGAGCAGGAAGATAAAGGAGATTGTGAGCCGCTCTGAGACTCTGAGATTCAGAGTGAAGGGTGGAGTATAAATCCAGTGTCATCATCTTCTTCTCTGGTGGGGGAAGTCATCCACAGTGGTTAGGTCACCCCCCCTCCCCCTCCAGGCAGGGCTGTGCAAACTTTTGGGATGCCTTCCAGATCACGGGGTGGGGGGAGAGTGTCCTTCCCAGGCGTAGAATAGCCAAGCCCCAAACTACTGAAAACTCCACACAGAAAAGGAACTAACCAAGTAATATGACTTTATTAATCCAACCATGCAAAAGGGGAAGAAAAGAAAAAAGAGGCAACCTTTCAAGTAGGCGTAACAACAACCTCTTGGGGAGGGAAAAATAACTGGATGATTTCGCCCCACCGAAGAGAAGAAACCTTCAGGTAAGCCAAAGTTTCGTTTTCAGAATTCCTCAATAGCATTTTCTTGTTCAAATGCTTTTTGCACCAGAGTCTCAGAAAACCAACTACATGGAAAGTGCTGTAAGAGACAGGTTTATTCTCCCCCACCGACATGTCTGAGAGACAGGCAGCTTCGCTGGAGATGAAAGTCACTCCTTATCAAGAGCAGTGGAGCACTCCTCTGAAGTTTAGCATGGGAGGAAGGGACAGGCTTCATTCCCCGACCCCCCCCCCCCCAAAAAAAAAGACTTTGGCAGGGCTCTGAGCTGGATCATAAATCTCACATCTCCAGGGCTCTAGCCCTGAGCTAACACAAGAACTCTGTAGGAAAACCCGGAGAGCTCCTGACACTGGACAAAAGGAGCCAGCTTTTCACCATCTCTTAAGACCCAGAGAGACCAATCAACAGCTGCCATTCCTCAATTCAGCCCACACTCATTCCTCACCGGAGGTCCCCACGATGAATCTTTTGATGTACTCTTAGTCTGCCATTAAGGGAGAAGCACTTCCCACACTCCAAGTACTTAAATGGATTTTCCCCAGTATGAATCTTTTGATGTTTTTTTAGGCTGTCATTCCAAGAGAAGCACTTTCCACACTCCAAGCATTTAAGTGGCTTCTCCCCAGTATGAATCTTTTGATGTTCTTTTAGGTTGCTGTTCCGGGAGAAGCTCTTCCCACACTCCAAGCATTTATGTGGCTTCTCCCCAGTATGAGTCTTTTGATGTTGTTTTAGGGTGCCATTCTGAGAGAAGCACTTCCCACACTCCAAGCATTTATGTGGCTTCTCCCCAGTATGAATCTTTTGATGTGCTCTTAGGGTGCCATTCTCAGAGAAGCACTTTCCACACTCGAAGCATTTATGTGGCTTCTCCCCAGTATGAATCTTTTGATGTTCTTTTAGATTGCTGTTCCGGGAGAAGCTCTTCCCACACTCTAAGCATTTATGTGGCTTCTCCCCAGTATGAGTCTTTTGATGTTGTTTTAGGGTGCCATTCTGAGAGAAGCACTTCCCACACTCCAAGCATTTATGTGGCTTCTCCCCAGTATGAATCTTTTGATGTGCTCTTAGGGTGCCATTCTCAGAGAAGCACTTTCCACACTCGAAGCATTTATGTGGCTTCTCCCCAGTATGAATCTTTTGATGTGCTCTTAGGGTGCCATTCTCAGAGAAGCACTTTCCGCACTCATAGCATTTATGTGGTTTCTCCCCAGTATGAATCTTTTGATGTGACATTAGGTGGCCATTCCGAGAGAATCTCTTCCCACACTCCAAGCATTTATGTGGCTTCTCCCCTGTGTGAATGTTTTCATGTGACCTTAGGTGGCCACTTTGAGAGAAGCACTGTCCACACTCAAAGCATTTATATGGCTTCTCCCCAGTATGAACCTTCTGATGAGCTCTTAGGGTGTCATTCCGAGAGAAGCACTTTCCACACTCCAAGCATTTGAATGGCTTCTCCCCAGTATGAATCTTCTTATGTGTTCTTAGGGTTTCATTCCAAGAGAAGCACTTTCCACACTCTAAGCATTTATATGGCTTCTCTCCAGTATGAATCTTCTGATGTGCTCTTAGGGTGTAATTCCGAGAGAAGCACTTTCCACACTCCAAGCATTTGAATGGCTTCTCCCCAGTATGAATCCTTTGATGTGCTCTTAGGATGTCATTCCGAGAGAAGCTCTTCCCACACTCCAAGCATTTGAATGGCTTCTCCTCAGTATGAATCCTTTGATGTGACCTTAGTTGGCCATTCTGAGAGAAGCTCTTTCCACACTCCAAGCATTTATGTGACTTCTCCCCAGTATGAATCTTTTTATGTACAGTCAAGCCACCTTTCTGGGAGAAGCACTTTCCACACTCCAAGCATTTATATGGCTTCTTCCCAGTATGAAACCTTTGGTGTGTAGTTAGCTGGTCATTCCGAGAGAAGCACTTTCCACACTCCAAGCATTTATATGGCTTCTTCCCAGTATGAATCTTATCATGTCTTCTTAGGGCATTATTCCGAGAGAAGCACTTTCCACACTCCAAGCATTTGTATGGCTTCTTCCCAGTATGAATCTTTTCATGTGTTCTTAGAGCGTAATTCTGAGAGAAGCACTTTCCACACTCCAAGCATTTGTATGGCTTCTCCCCAGTATGAATCGTTTGATGTTGCTTTAGGCTGCCACTGAAAGAGAAGCACTTTCCACACTCTAAGCATTTGAATGACTTCTCCCCAGTATGAATATTTTGATGTGCAGTCAAGCTGCTATTATGGGAGTAGCACTTTCCACACTCCAAGCATTTATATAACTTCTCCCCAGTATGAATCTTTTGATGTGCTCTTAGGTTGCCATTCTGAGAGAAGCACTTTCCACACTCCAAGCATTTGTATGGCTTCTTCCCAGTATGAATCTTCTTATGTGTAGTTAGGCTGCCAATGAGAGAGAAGCACTTTCCACACTCCAAGCATTTATATGGCTTCTCCCCAGTATGAATCGTTTGATGTTGCTTTAGGCTGCCATTGGAAGAGAAGCACTTTCCACACTCTAAGCATTTGAATGACTTCTCTCCAGTATGAATATTTTGATGTGCAGTCAAGCTGCTATTATGGGAGAAGCACTTTCCACACTCCAAGCATTTATAAGGCTTCTCCCCAGTATGAATCTTTTGATGTGTTTTTAAGGTGCTATTTTGAGAGAAGCATTTCCCACACTCCAAGCATTTATATGGCTTCTCCCCTGTGTGAAATCTTTGATGGACAGTTAGTGACCAACCCCAGTGGAAGCACTTTCCACATTCCACACATTTATGCCTTTTCAAGAATGCTGGAACTTTGTGAGATGTTTTAGTACTGAATTGGCAGCTGGACCCCTTCTGGTTCATGGTACCATTAGACCTTTTCTTTCTCTTCCGTGTTTCATCTTGGGATGAGACCTCAGGCTTCTTTCTACTCTGAAAGACCATCAATTCTTTCCTTTGCTTCTGTTTCCATTCCCTGTTCTTTCTGCAATGTCTCTTGGGTATCGCTTGACCGCCAGTTTGTGCTTCCGCTTGTATGTTGTTGTCTTTTACCACAACTCTCCCTCCTGATTCCTTCTCAAACACATCTGCAACTGCAAAAGAGAGACCAAAATCATATATGAATGAAAAAGTTACAAAATACCAGTTAGCAGGTAAGGTCAGTAGTCAATGGTGCTTTCTATAACCACAGCCAAGGGCTTGGAAAAACCTCAGCAATATCTAAAGACACATCAGGATGACCTGGAAAAGAAGAAAGGGGTGACCAAGGGAAGAAGGAGCTGATTTCTTTCTTTCCACTCTTAGAGAACTTTGCTCTTGAGCTCCCATTCAGGTTAATAAGGTTTCTAGCAGACCTTTAGGCAACACATAAAACAGAACAGGAAAAAGAATGCTTAAAAAATCTTGAATTTTGTTGAAACATTTTGATTAAATAAAAAAGAATAAATATATCCAACAATTAAATCGAGAGACTGGCGATGTGGACAAAATAGATAATCCTAGAAACCTGGAAAATGATCTAGACTTGCAGAAGAATTGGAGAGGTGGGGAGAATATAGGGGGTTTCAACACCCCAAAATAATAGAAGCGGTGCCTGTCCCATAAGAAACAAAGGCCTTCAGTGGTCTTTGCAAATCCACCACTCAATATTGTCTGCCTTCAAGCTCTGGCTGAGGCAGGCGACAGGGCCTTGAAAGGGCTGCTCCAGCCTTTGAAGTGCGACTCCCCTGGGCCGGGCCCAGCAGCAGTCGGAGCCAGGAACTGGTCTGTCTGGCCCCTTCCGGCTCTATGATTCTATGACTTGCGGGGCTCGGCCAGGACTGGCTGCCTGCTACTCTTCAACAGACCAAGCAAATGCTGTGACCTTGATTACTATGAATAATCCATGAACAGTTTAAAGGGAAAGTATCCAGCCACCTTTACTATAATTAATATACCGCCCAAATCCTTACTGCATTAGAAACATGCAATTCCTTCTCAGAGTCATCAACAAATAAATAACATGCTATAAGCAGTGAAGAAAGACTCAAATTGCAGTGCAGCTCCTGTTGAAAGTCTTCAATATCAAAGTGAATCAATTGAAAATGTATTTCTCAATCCTCCATTAAAGGAAACATCGAGAAAGAAATCCACTGCCACAGGAGGTGGTGGCAGCTACAAGCATTGCCAGCTTCAAGAGGGGTTTGGATATGGAGCAGAGGTCCATCAGTGGCTATTAGCCACAGCATATCATTGGAACTGTCTGGGGCAGTGATGCTCTGTATTCTTGGTGCTTGGGGGGGCAGAATGGGAGAGCTTCTAGCCCAACTTGTGAACCTCCTTTTTTTACCCACTGTGTGACACAGAGTGTTGGACTGGATGGGCCATTGGCCTGATACAATAGTGCTTCTCTTATGTTCTTATGAATGCAACAGGTGAGCCAGCTCTCGTCCTGTTTCCGAATTCTTCATCAGGCAAAGGATTAATCATAAATCCATACAATAGTAAAGGCTCGCTTGGCCCAATGGTCTCCGCAAAGGTTTCAAAGCACGCAAAATGCTCTCGGTGGCTCACGAGACGCACTGCAGCCTCTGTCTTTCTTCGATGTTTATAGCACGTTATTTATTTGTTGATGACTTTGAAAAGGAATTTGGGGGAGCTTCCCGCTCATGGTGGAAGACAGCATGGCCTGGCATGACGTGGTCCAGGGGGTCACAAAGAGTCGGACTCCACTGTGCGACTGAACAACAACCCACTCAAACGCCCTCCATGACTCTGGGCCTGAGGAAATGATGACTCAAGAGGCAGAGGTAGTCTTGGAAACACCAGACTGGGGAATTCCTGGAGGTTTGAGGTTACAGCCCAGGGAGGGGAGGGGGGCCCTACAAATGAAGCTCCTCCTCTCTCAACTCCTTTTCCAAGTGCTGTTGACTAAATCAGGGACTTTGGAGACGCACAACAGAAGCCCCTTCTCTGGCCTGGTCCAATCCGTGGGGCTTTTCCTCCCTCCTCCCCCCAGCCCCACTCAGTCCAAGGAAGAGAGCCGCTGGGCCTCCAAATAGAAAGTCCGAAGCAGGAAACAGGAGCTGTGGGGATGTCCTAGCAGGAACCCAGCTGGATAGGGTCCATCTCTCCCGGTCAGAGCCCGCTTCATTAACAGGTTTCTCTTTACAGAGTGAAAATATGCTATGCTTTCTTTTTCAGGAGCTGAAGATCCCAACTGTGCTCTTTCCTCTACAGGACATGAAATTGTGCCCTGGAATGAAAGACTGTCAAAGGAAGTTTCCCCTCCCTCCCTCCTCTTCTGCGATTATAACAAAGCAGAAAAGATCCTTACCCAGAGAGGCCGTGGTCTCCAACATTTCCTCCATAACAGCCCAGTAGAGTTTTCTTTGGCCTGGATCCAGAAGGGCCCATTCCTCTTCTGTGAAGAAGACGGCGACCCCCGCAAAGGACACGGGGGAGCTCTGGAAGAGGAAAACATGGCCCTCTCGATCATGTCTCTGACCACTCAAGAAAGAAGGAAGAACCCCACCAGCCAATCAATTGTCTCTTCCTCGTCTGAAGAAGTGGGCATGCACACGAAAGCTGACGGTCTGAATACAACTAGGTTGGTCTTAAAGGTGCAACTGACTCCTATTTTGTTCTACTACTTCAGACCAACACAGCTGCCTATTTGGATCTAGCCAATTATAGAATCCAATACATCAAACCAAAGGCACGGAAAATAGAACTAGTTTCTTTTTCAGACTCTGCCAGCTATTATATTCTGAATGTCTCCAAGAAATATAAACTCAGACAATTGCAAAGAACTGAGCTTCTCTTGGTCAAATCCAGTTAAATGTGTGTGTGTGTGGGGGGGGGGGGGATAATTGACTGCAAGGCTGACATTATACTATCTTGCAAGTTTAATCCCAGAAATAAAGACAAGTAATGTTTGAGAGAAGATTTCTGCTTTTAACACTGTTGTCTGCAGAGACATTTTGTGTTGCTCTAATGGTTACATCCAGATGTGTAAACATAAACTGCCTGTCTTAAAGGCAAAGCGTCTTCCGTTTGTCTTCTCTCTAACCAACCAAAGGCTGATTCGCCCCAGGCCATGTGATCCTCGGGGGGCTGCTGAGTGACAGATTCAAGGCAAAAAACTGCATAAATCCATTCCCGGTTTGGTCTTCCTCTTTTCTTGCTGCCTTCCACTCTCCCTACCATGATTGTCTTTTCTAGTGACTCTAGAACCAGTTTGGTGTGGTGGTTAAGCGTGCGGACTCTTATCTGGGAGAACCGGGTTTGATTCCCCCCTCCTCCACTTGCAGCTGCTGGAATGGCCTTGGGTCAGCCACAGCTCTCTTATCTGGGAGAACCGGGTTTGATTCCCCCCTCCTCCACTTGCAGCTGCTGGAATGGCCTTGGGTCAGCCAGAGCTCTCTTATCTGGGAGAACCGGGTTTGATTCCCCACTCCTCCACTTGCAGCTGCTGGAATGGCCTTGGGTCAGCCAGAGCTCTCTTATCTGGGAGAACCGGGTTGGATTCCCCCCTCCTCCACTTGCAGCTGCTGGAATGGCCTTGGGTCAGCCACAGCTCTCTTATCTGGGAGAACCGGGTTTGATTCCCCACTCCTCCACTTGCACCTGCTGGATTGGCCTTGGGTCAGCCACAGCTCTCTTATCTGGGAGAACCGGGTTGGATTCCCCCCTCCTCCACTTGCAGCTGCTGGAATGGCCTTGGGTCAGCCACAGCTCTCTTATCTGGGAGAACCGGGTTGGATTCCCCCCTCCTCCACTTGCACCTGCTGGATTGGCCTTGGGTCAGCCACAGCTCTCTTATCTGGGAGAACCGGGTTTGATTCCCCACTCCTCCACTTGCAGCTGCTGGCATGGCCTTGGGTCAGCCACAGCTCTCTTATCTGGGAGAACCGGGTTTGATTCCCCCCTCCTCCACTTGCAGCTGCTGGCATGGCCTTGGGTCAGCCAGAGCTCTCTTATCTGGGAGAACCGGGTTTGATTCCCCACTCCTCCGCTTGCACCTACTGGCATGGCCTTGGGTCAGCCACAGCTCTCTTATCTGGGAGAACCGGGTTTGATTCCCCACTCCTCCACTTGCAGCTGCTGGCATGGCCTTGGGTCAGCCAGAGCTCTCTTATCTGGGAGAACCGGGTTTGATTCCCCACTCCTCCGCTTGCACCTACTGGAATGGCCTTGGGTCAGCCACAGCTCTCTTATCTGGGAGAACCGGGTTTGATTCCCCCCTCCTCCACTTGCAGCTGCTGGAATGGCCTTGGGTCAGCCACAGCTCTCTTATCTGGGAGAACCGGGTTTGATTCCCCCCTCCTCCACTTGCAGCTGCTGGAATGGCCTTGGGTCAGCCAGATCTCTCATAGGAGTTGTCCTTGAAAGGGCAGCTCTGTGAGAGCCCTCTCAGTCCCTCACCTCACAGGGTGTCTGCTGTGGGGGAAGGAAATATAAGAGATTGTAAGCCACTCTGAGTCTCTGATTCAGGGAGAAGGGTGGGTATAAATCTGCAATTCTTCTTCTTCTTCTCGTCTTCTCATAACGTGACCAGGATATCTTGGCCAGCAGCGACACAACCTCACCCTTAAAAGCCTTTCCCAGCTCCTGCAGGGGCTGCCTTTCCCAGCCTGACTTCTCCTTCTGGTTTCTTTGGTCCAGTCTCCCTTTGGGTGAGGAGGGAGCCAAGAAAGAGAGAATCTGGAACTATTTAAGTTTCTCCATCACCAGCCTGGAAGTTGGAGAATTTGCGAGCACTCCCTACTTCTGTCTCCTGGATGTTCGGGGCTACCCTTGCCCTGGGACCCCCCTGCTTCACCCTTCCAAAGGAGTCGTTTTAAGTCTTCACTGTTTCTGCCACCAATCGGGTGCCCTCTGCCTATCTCAAAGTTGGAATGCTCCTTCCACCAATGTTCACTCCAGCTCCATAGAACTCTAATACAGCAGTGCTGAATTCGTTTGTTATGAGCTCCAGATCTGGCATAAATCAGACCTTCTCAGGCCGGGCTATCTGCCTCATAAAGTGTAATGCCAGGTAGGAGAGAGATAACTTTATAAAGGACACAGACAAACACAATTAAAGATTTTAAAAGACTTTAAAATAAAACACGATTAAAACATTAGCACTCGTTGGTCTTAAAAGTGCTTTCTTTGTATTTCTCCCCTGGGATCCAGGGAACTGGGCAAAGGAAGCTCCGGCTGTTTCCTTCCTTCCCCAGGGGACCAGGAGGGGGAGGAGCCTCAGCCAATAGAAGGAAGAGAGGCTTGGCTCAAAAGCTCTGCTGTGCGATTGAGAGAGCCTGGCAAAGCAAGCTCTCCCCCCCCCTTCTTCCCCAAGGGAGGAGCGTCAGCCAATGGAGAAAACAGAGGCTTTGCTCTGTAGCTCCTGTGCGATTGAGCAAGCCTGGCAAAGCAAGCTGTGATGCAGAAGGAAGCAAGAGAGAGGGAGAAGGAAGCAGATGACAGCCAGTTGCTCAGGGGCCTGATTTGGCCCCCAGGTCGCATCTTTGACCCCACTGCTCTAACCCATCTTGCTTTAGGAGATGTTCTGCATGTAGACTGAAGAGAGGGGGAGAGAAGAAGCCTCCTTGTCGCCTGACATCTTGGCCTTCTGGTTCTCCATATTCTGACCTAAGAGTAGCCTCTTGTCTGGAGAACAGGATGCGAGTCAAAACAAAGGGGGGGGGAATACTGCCTGAAAAATTTCTAAGCTGATCTACGATAAAAATGTGAAAGAGAAGAGCCTCAGAATTGGCCACCAACCCATTTCAGCAACAAAGAATAAAAATATTGTGGCCCAGATTCATCCCACAACGGTAGCCACTTTCTCAAAAAAAAGAGATCAGGTTAGTCTGACAGGACTTGTTCTTGAGAAACCCATGCTGGCTCTTTGTCATCACAGCCTTCCTTTCTAAATGCTCCAGGACTGACTGACTTCTTTATTCAAATACTTATATCCCACTTTTCTCTGATAAGGCAAAATCATAAATCATACTAAAAAGCATAACAGGGGTGTCAAAATACGCTTCCCCCCCTGCTCCAGTGTAGCCTATAGAGACCAATATAGTCTATGGGCCCCATAGGCTATAATGGAGAATCGACCGGAGTATCTGGGGCTTCAGGGTTGCTGTTGCTTTTTTATGTAGAGGCACCAAACTTGCAGCATAGCTGCTGTTGCCTCTCCTCAAACACCTCCCCAAGTTTCAAAAAGATCAGACCAAGGAGTCCAATTCTATGAACCGCAGAAGGAGGTGACCTCATCCTCCATTGTTTCCAAAGGAAGGAAAATGCCTGGTGAGCATAAACCTATAAGCACCCTGTTGAACATCTGTGCACCAGCACCCCCCAGTGCAGCATAGAGGGAGCTGTGCCTGTGAGGCAGGCGGGGCTGAGAGAGCTCTGAAAGAACTGCTCTTGAGAGAACAGCCCCGAGAGAACTTGTGACTGACCCCAGGTCACCCAGATGGCTGCATGTGGAGGAGGAGGGGGGAATCAAACCCGGTTCTCCAGATTAGAGTCCACACACTTAACCACTGCACCGAACCAGACAATGAGCCCTGCTGGGTCAGACCGGGGGTCTATGTAAGAGTTAAGGATAAGAAGAACCCCAGGCTGGCTGTAGGGAACATATTCAAGGGGGTGAAAGCACAAGTAACCCACCCCCCACCCCACCCCACGGATCTTGGCCAGGAAGCCTCTCTCTCTCTCTCTGTCTGTCTCTCTCTGCCTGTCTCTCTCTGTCTCTCTCTCAGGGCTTCTTCCAGCCACCACTTCCTCCTCCACTCCTGTTCCTGCATGTTTCTCCCCCCTCCCGTTCTTGCCCAAGAGTTGGGGATGAAACCCTGAACTCACCTTTCCTGCAGACGAGCAAAGGCCAAGTTCTCCCTCCAGCCAGGGGAAGCACGAAAGGAGAGAGGCCCCGGGGAAGGGCATACTCCATATGTTTTTATTTCCATCTAGAGGGAAAACTGCCCCCGGGGCACCTAGGAAAGGCAGGGTAGATCTCTCTGGCGCTCGCAAGTCCTCCTGGGAAATGTAGTCTCCTGCAACAGCAACACCCAGACAGAATTTTAAAAAGTGAGGCACTTCAGAATGTGGAAAGAAAATTTCTTTGCTAATTTGTGGTTTTGTGGGGCAGCTTCCTGTGCATATGAATGAATCTTCCTTCTTGTTTTCTCACCCCCTTTCCATGATCTCTGTCCTCTTCAGCTCAACACAAAGCTTCCCTCCCAGCAGTGACCCAAAGAACCTCTGAAGCTGCCTTCTACTGAATCAGACCCCCCTGGGTCCCTCAAAGTCAGTCTGGTCTACTCAGACCGGCAGTGGCTCTCCAGGGTCTCCAGCTGAGATTTTTCACTCTTCACTCCTATTTGCCTGGACCCTTTTGAGTTGGAGATGCCGGGGATTGAACCTGGGACCTTCTGTTTACCAAGCAGATGCTCTGCCACTGAGCCACCATCCCTCCCCAAACATCTCATCCCTGAGGGGAAGCCTTGCACCACAAGGACAAAAAGGAAAAGGTGGGGAAATGAGTTCGAAACACCAAGAGGGTCAAAGGAAGATGCCACCCCATCCCTGCTCTGTCGTGTTCATAAAAAAAGGGGAAAGAGCCTCACTCAGAGAGGCGGCCGTCTCATACGTTTCCTCGATCACTTCCCAGAAGAGTTTTCTTTGGCCTGGATCCAGCAGGGCCCATTCCTCCTCCGTGAAGAACATGGCCGCCTCCTCAAGGGACACCGGGGAGCTCTGGAAGAGGGGAACACAGCCTGCGTGAACAACCATTCCTGTCCTTTCAAGAAGAAAAGCATCCCATCGCCCACTCCCTTGATTATATACTGAAAGTCTCCAAGAAATACAAATCCAGAAATCTGCATGAACTTGGGCTTCTCTTCGTCTAGACCAATTAAATTGGGGGGGGGGGAATTGACCCTGATTGTAAAAAGACTGTCTAGTATATTAATGGGATAATAATAGTTGGATGGGAAATCTTTTGAGATATGAATACCTTCCTTTTGACCAGGCTTAATACAATATAGTTATTAACAGACATTGTTACATTTTGACATATTACTGTTTTATTGCTTTTGCATGCTCAGATCAAAGGTTTGCTCAATTTCTTAATTTTACTACCATACCATACCATACCATACCATACCATACCATACCATACCATGCCATAGACCTTTATTGGCATTAATACAAGAATACAGTATACTTTAAAACCAACAGCAACACTATAGAATATAATAAAACCTTAAAAAACCAGCAAAAGTTAAATGACATAAAATAGCAGTAAGCTATGCATGAGTAAAAGCCTCTCTGACTTGGATCGCAACCTGTAAAAAGCAAGCAACGTGAGTAGTGACAAAGTTGTGTTTCCCGTGGAGTAAAAAACGAACCTTGGCATTGTCAGTAAGGTCTTGATGGTCAGAAAGCAGTGCATCTAGGTATCTTGCACGTGAACTGCTATAAAAAGGGCAGTCCAAAAGAACATGAGGGACCGTTTCGATGACTCCTTGACTACAAGGGCATCGTCTAAGATTGCGGGGGATTCTGTGGTATCTTCCGAAAAGGATGGCCGATGGTAATGCATTAAATCTAGCCAGCATGAATGCTCTTCTTTGGTGAGGATCAGTTAAAAGGAGGAAATAGGGAGCTAAAAGCCCAGGAATCTGGGATAAACCCAGATAGCTTGGGGAGCAAGTTTTCCGAGCTGCCTCAGTTAGACGTTGCAACTGGATATCTACGTTTGATGGATTGAAATACCGCAGAAGCAGAGAATAGATAAAATGCATCCAAGGAATTTCCTATGGATGTGATTTTCTTTTGGATCAAGGTAAACCATTTGGATGCATGATGGTCCATCAGCATCAAAAAGGTGAAAGAATTCTGAACAGAATTAAATAAAAGATGCAGACAAAACTTAAAGGTCAAAAGCCAGGCGCAAGTTTCCAGCAGCAACAGTCCAGTTTCCATCCAGATTGCAGCATAAGGAACACAGTTGGGTAGTCCCAGAATTTTCCTCAAAAAGAAGGATTGCAGGCCTTCAGTGGTGTGATCGAAGGCACTGATCCATATGGGGGCACCATATAAAAGTTGGGGGCTAGATTTTGCATTAAAAGCTCTTAGGGCCAAAGGGACATATCGGTTCCCTTTCAAATAAAAGAAACGGGCAATAGCCAAGGCACTAGTTCTTGCCACTGTTAGAGCGCACCTGCGATGGGTTGCCCAGCTCCCATTGTAGGAAAAATTAATCCCCAGATATTTGGTAGTTTTGACCTGTTCAATAGGGTTTCCCTGGACTGACCATAATAATTGCTTCCAAGATTTAGAGAAAACTAAAATCTTTGTTTTCCCATAATACAGGGTTAACTCGTTGTTATTGAGATAGGTCATAGGCACCTCAATCCAATTTGGGAACATGACAATAAGACGGCGTCATCCGCATATAAAAGGATGGGAACGTGACGGTGAGCAATTTTGGGGGCATGCCCATCGATTGCATATAAAACAGGGGCTAGATCATTTAAAAAAAGATTTAAAAGGCTGGGGCAAGGATACAGCCCTGTTTCACACCCTTACAAATTGGAATTTCCGAAGTTAGATTTCCCTGGAGGTTGTACTTAACTTGACAGCTGGTGCGTGTAAACAGTTTTTTAATCAAGGCAAGCAATCCGATCAAAGGTTTGCTCAATTCGTTAATTTTACTATTCTGTCATTGAATCTTCAATCTGTACCATTTTGCATTCTAAACCACTCACTACCTGATAATTTTACTATTCTGTCATTGAATCTTAAATCTGTACCATTTCACATTCTGAGCCACTCACTACCAGCTACGTGTGGCTTTGCTCACTGAACCGGACTCCTCATCGGAGGAAGTGTGCATCTACACGAAAGCTGACGTTCTGAATAACACTAAGTTGGTCTTCTATTTTAAAAAGTTTTGTTTCAGAAAGAGTAAGGGTAGGGGATAGGGAGAACAGAGAGCAGAATACATTTTAACCTTATTCTGCATAAAGATACCTTCAAAAAATACAAGCTTACATCTTCAATACTTTATTTACATAAACTGTCCCATATTATTATACTAAACATAATCAACATTTAAAATTGTATACTATAAATCTTTTGGTTAAGTTATCTATTAGTTTGACAATTCCAGTAAAGGCAATTTTGTAATATAAAGTACAGGGGGGAAATGGAGAAAAGTTCACACCAGAGAATCTTCAGAGTCCTGAGTGTCTAGCCAGGCATAAAATTTCATCCAGTATTTTCTTGCTTCTTCCTTAGATCTCCCAGCCAACAGCTGGGATAAAGTCCAGCTCTGCAAAACTAAGTTGGTCTTAAAGGTGCCACTTCACTCCTATTTTGTTCTACTACTTCAGACCAACACGGCTGACTACTTGGATCTAGTATATTAATCTGCATGTTTGACCCCAGAAATACATCAACATTGTGTTTCCAGAGGTTTCTGCTTTAACTGTTGTTGTTTTTTTGCAGAGACTTTCTGTGCTGCTCTAAAAGTGACCTCTAGCTCTGTGAACATAAACTGGCCTAATTAAACTCCTCCTATACTGTGTTCCATTTCCCCCCCTTGCAACCCCGAGGCCCGCTCCTTCCAGGCTGCCTGATCCTCAGGGCATCTCCGCAGGGAAGTGCAGAAAGAGAAGCGGCCCCGGATCAGCCCGGCCGCCCCTCCAAGGCTGCAGAAGGAGCTGAGCCTCTCCTCCCCCCGGCCCTCCCTCTTGCACGCCCCTCCTCGCCCCAGATCCCATCACCTGCCCTCCTGCAGCTGCTGCAAAGGTGCCGGAGCCGGATCCTGCCCCCAGCAGGCGGGGGAGGGGGAGGAGAAATTGCCCCCATTTCCTTCTCCCCCTCCCACCCCTGGAAAAGGCGGGGCTGACTTGACTGGGGCTTGCAAGGCCTTCTGGGAAATGCAGTTCTCTCCCCCCAGCTGGAAGGAGGAGGAGCGGCTGGCAAGAGAGTCGGGGGGGGGGGGGAGATGGTTGCCAACTCTCTCCCGGGGGAGCTCCTGCAGCCCCTTGGCCCTGGCTGGCCTTCTGCCTTTCATCTCCTCCTCCTCTCCCTCACCTGGGCTTGGCGCTGCAGCAAGCTCACCTGTATGGGAGTGACCATCTGGGAGGGATAAGTTAGATGCCCCTCCCGGAATATGCCAGGCAAGATGTTTCTTGCTCTTGCTAACCCTGCTGAAAGATCGCATTTGTCGTGTCTGAACAGCATTTTCCCATTAGCAGGAAACGTGGGACACTTCTGGGCTTCCAAGGCATGGAATCCGAGAGTTGGAAGGGACCTCCGAGGTCATCTAGTCCAGCCCCCGCACAACGCAGGAAACTCACAAACACTCCCCCCCCCTGCCTGAGTTCAAAGGATCCTCATTGCTGTCAGGTGGCCATCCAGCCTCTGTTGAAACACCTCCAAGGAAGGAGAGCCCACCACCTCCCAAGGAGGAAGCGTCTTCCACTGAGGAACTGAGGAAGAAGAGAAGGAGGAGGAGGAAGAAGAGGAGGAGGAAGGAGGAAGTTAGGAAGGGAATTGAAAACAAATCAGCCAGTATCATCATGCCCCTGTATAAATCGATGGTGCGGTCTCATTTGGAGTACTGTGTGCAGTTCTGGTTGCCGCACCTCAAAAAGGATATTATAGCATTGGAGAAAGTCCAGAAAAGGGCAACTAGAATGATTAAAGGGCTGGAGCACTTTCCCTATGAAGAAAGGTTGAAACGCTTGGGACTCTTTAGCTTGGAGAAACGTCGACTACGGGGTGACATGATAGAGGTTTACAAGATAATGCATGGGATGGAGAAAGTAGAGAAAGAAGTCCTTTTCTCCTTTTCTCACAATACAAGAACTCATGGGCGTTCGATGAAATTGCTGAGCAGATAGGTTAAAACGGATAAAAGGAAGTTCTTCTTCACCCAAGGGGTGATTAAAATGTGGAATTCACTGCCACAGGAGGTGGTGGCTGCCACAAGCATAGCCACCTTCAAGAGGGGTTTAGATAAAAATATGGAGCAGAGGTCCATCAGTGGCTATTAGCCACAGTGTGTGTGTATATATATATATTTTTTTGCCACTGTGTGACACAGAGTGTTGGACTGGATGGGCCGTTGGCCTGATCCAACATGGCTTCTCTTATGTTCTTATGTTATGTTAAGAGGAAGAAGAGGAGGAGGAAGGAGAAAGAGGAGGAGAAGGAGGAAAAGGAGGAGGAAGAGGAAGAGGAAGGAGAGGAAGAAGAGGAAGTCGAAGAGGAGGAAGTAAAAGAGAAGGAGGAGGAGAGGAAGAAGAGGAGGAGGAGAAGAAGAGGAAGAGAAGAGGAGGGGGAGGAAGAGAGGAGGAGGAAGAGGAGAGGAAGAAGAGGAGGAAGTAGAAGTGGAGGAGAAGGGTCTCTCCCGCTCTTCCGGGCAGGTGGTTGAGGAGGGGGGACACGGGGGGGGGCAGAGTGAGGCACCTCCCCATGATAAGGGGGGAGATGGAAGCGCCCACCTCCTTCTACTCTTCCTCTTCCTCAACACCCCCCCCCCCCACTGGCTGGAGCTGCGAAAATGAAGCAGCCCCTTTCCCAGGGCTGTAGCTATGGGGGGGCCTGTGGAGGCCCCGCCCCCTGACTTCCTGTGGGGTGCCCGTGACTCCCCCCTCCTTCTCCCCATGTTTAAATGGCGTGGGAGGGGCACCTTGGAGCAGCCGCTGCTCCCCCCAGACCTTGCAATGGCTGCCA
Source organism: Heteronotia binoei (assembly GCF_032191835.1). Lineage (NCBI taxonomy): Eukaryota > Metazoa > Chordata > Lepidosauria > Squamata > Gekkonidae > Heteronotia > Heteronotia binoei. The sequence goes on from NC_083227.1 coordinate 477,128, forward strand.
CTGGGGGCCCCTCCCACCTCTGCTAGCCCCCAGGGGCTTGTGCTGGAGGGGGAGGGCAGAAGGGAAGGTCAGGCGCCCGGGGTCAGAGCCACGCTGGCCAGGGGAGGGGACCTGTTAAGTGCCCCCTGACTCTTTAATATGCCCCCCCTGGCTACGGGCCTGCCCCCTCCCTCCCCTCCCCTGCAGGTGTGATGAGCCCAGGCGAGATCTAGAGCTAGAATCCTAGAGGGGGAAGGGACGTCCAGGGTCATCTAGTCCAGCCCCCTGCACCAGGCAGGAAACTCGCAAACGCCTCCCCCTAAATTCACAGGATCCCCATTGCTGTCAAATGGCCATCTAGCCTCTGTTTAAAAACCTCCAAGGAAAGAGAGCCCACCACCTCCCAGGGAGGACCCCCCTCCGGACCACCAGAAGGGGATGGGGGGGTTAAGTTTGCAGATCCAGGCTGCAAAACCGCTGGGGATGTGCGGAGGGAGTCTGGGAAGGCCAGAGACACCCCCCCCCCCCCTCCACAGCAGCTGCCATTTTCTCCAGGGGAGCTAAGCGCTGCAGTCATTCCGGGCAGGAGATCTCCAGGCCGAACCTGGAGGCTGATGGCATCCCTAGCAGGGAGGAGACTGAGTCCTGCTCAGCAGCCTCGAACTCCTGAGCCCCCTGCCCAGAAGGAAGAGCCGGCAGAGGCGTCAGGGGCGATTCCAGCACTGGGCTGCTGCTTCTTCGCTGCCTTGGGACTGCGGCTGGAGAAGAGGTTGCCCTCCTGTGAGAATCTCCCTGCCTGGCCCAGGAGAAGCCCCCGGGCAGGGCTGGCAGAGAGGGCAGGAACAGCCGCTTCCTTGGAGGGCTGCTTTTCTCTGTGCGGGGAGCCTCCAGCCCTGAGCGAGCCATCCAGGCCCTGGTCTTCTGCACAGGGACCCTGCGGCCTCTTCCCCACCAGGCTGGCGGCCCCCTGCCAGCAAGGACTGCCCCACGGAGGGAGGGAGGGCCAGGAGCAGGGCGCCCACAGTCTTTGTGCTGCTCCCCCCTCTGGCCTCCTACCTCCTGCCCCCAAATGACTGCCAGGACCAGGGGGCTGAAATGAAATCAAAAGAGATTCCGGCTCAACATGAGGAAGGACTTCCTGACCCTGAGAGCGATTCCTCAGTGGAACAGGCTTTCTCCTTGGGAGGTGGTGGGCTCTCCTTCCTGGGAGGTTTTGAAACAGAGGCTGGATGGCCCTCTGACAGCAAGGAAGCTCCTGTGAATTTAGGGGGAGGTGTTTGTGAGTTTCCTGCATTGTGCAGGGGGCTGGACTAGATGACCCTGGAGGCCCCTTCCAACTCTTCTATGATTCTAACAGGCTTCCTCCTTGGGAGGTGGTGGGCTCTTCTTCCTGGGAGGTTTTTCAGCAGAGGCTAGATGGGGGGTGCTTGTGAGTTTCCTGAGTTGTGTAGGGGGTTGGGCTAGATTACCCTTCCAACTCTAGGATTCCTGACCATGAGAGCAGTTCCTCAGTGGAACAGGCTTCTTTGGGAGGTGGTGGGCTCTCCATCCTTGGAGGTTTTTAAACAGAGGCTGATGGCCGTCTGACAGCAATGAGGATCCTGTGAATTTAGGGGAAGTGTTTGTGAGTTTCCTGCATTGTGCAGGGGGTTGGACTAGATGACCCTGGAGGTCCCTTCCAACTCTTATGATTCTATGATTCTAGGGCAGCATTGCTGTTTCTGTGTCCAGCGAAATGCAGATTGTCACTTTGGGTTCAGTCAGCAATTTTTCTCCCCTTTGGCAGGGGATCCCGGAGGATTTTGCCATCTTCTGGGCAGGGAGGAGGGGCATTGGGGGTGTCGAGGGGGGGAGGTATTTGTGAAGTTCCTGCACTGTGCAGGGGATTGGGCTCAATGACCTGGGAGGTCCCTTCCAGCTCTACAATCTATGGCCAAATAGATCCCTATGGTAACAACACATCAACAATTAAGTCATAAACGTAGAAATGTCCATCCAATTAAAAGTGTCTCAGAAAACTGATATGCCACACTGTCCCTTCTCACCTGCAGCTCCACAACTATGCGCCTTTCTCCACACGCAGATTTGTCAAAAAAAACCCTCCTACAACTGTTTCCCTGGTTCATTCTCCTTCAGTTTGGTGTAGTGGTTAAGTGTGCGGACTCTTATCTGGGAGAACTGGGTTTGATTCTCCACTTCTCCACCTACACCTGCTGGAATGGCCTTGGGTTAGCTATAGCTCTCACAGGAGTTGTCCTTGAAAGGGCAGCTTCTGGGAGAGCTCTCAGCCCCACCCAGGGTTGCCTGTTTTTGAGGAGGAAGATAAAGGAGATTGTAGGCCACTCTGACGCTCTGTCCTTGAAAGGGCAGCTTCTGGGAGAGCTCTCTCAGCCCCACCCACCTCACAGGGTGCCTGTTGTGGAGGAGGAAGATAAAGGACATTGTGTGCCGCTCTGAGACTCTGAGATTCAGGGCAGAGTATAAATCCAATATCTCCATCTTCTTTTCTGGTGGGGGAAGTCATCCACAGTGGTTAAGTCACACACCCTCTCGCTCCAGGAAGGGCTATGTAAACTTTTGGGATGCCTTCCAGATCACAGGGCGGGGGGGGGGGGGTAGAGTGTCCTTCCCAGGCGTAGAATAGCCAAGCCCCAAACTACTGAAAACTCCACACAGAAAAGGAACTAACCAAGTAATACAACTTTATTAATCCAACCATGCAAAAGGGGAAGAAAAGAAAAAAGAGCCAACCTTTCGAGTAGGCGTAACAACAGCCTCTTGGGGAGGGAAAAATAACTGGATGATTTCACTCCACCGAAGAGAAGAAACCTTCAGGTAAGCCAATGTTTCGTTTTCAGAATTCCTCGATAACGTTTTCTTGCTCAAATGCTTCTTGCACCAGAGTCTGAGAAAACCAACTACATGGAAAGTGCTGTAAGAGACAGGTTTATTTTTCCCCACCGACATGTCTGAGAGACGGGTAGCTTCGCTGGAGATGAAAGTCACTTCTTATCAAGAGTGGTAGAGAATTTCTTTGAAGTTTAGGATGGGAAGAAGAGACAGGCTTCATTCCCCGCCCCGCCCCCCCCCCCCAAAAAAAAAAAAGACTTTGGCAGGATCATAAATCTCTGAGCTGGATCATAAATCTCACATCTCCAGGACTCTAGCCTGAGGGCTAAAACAAGGACTCTAGGAAAACCCGGAGAGCTCCTGACGCTGGACAAAAGGAGCCAGCTTTTCACCATCTCTTAAGACCCAGAGAGACCAATCAACAGCTGGGGGATTCCTCCAAACTGGACTCTTGACCGTGTCGTTCCTCAATACAGCCCACCCGCATTCCTCAACGGAGGTCCCCATGATGAATCTTTTGATGTGACCTTAGGCTGCCATTAAAGGAGAAGCACTTCCCACACTCCAAGCATTTATATGGCTTCTCCCCAGTATGAATCCTTTGATGTTCTTTTAGGCTGCTATTCCAAGAGAACCTCTTCCCACACTCCAAGCATTTATGTGGCTTCTCCCCAGTATGAACCTTCTGATGTACTCTTAGGATGTCATTCCGAAAGAAGCACTTTCCACACTCCAAGCATTTGAATAGCTTCTCCCCAGTATGAATCTTCTTATGTGCAGTTAGGCTGCCATTGAGAGAGAAGCACTTTCCACACTCAAAGCATTTATATGGCTTCTCCCGAGTATGAATCTTTTCATGCAGTTTTAGCGTGTTATACCGAGAGAAGCACTTTCTACATTCCAAGCATTTGAATGACTTCTCCCCAGTATGAATCTTTTGATGTGCAATCAAGCCGCCATTCCCGGAGTAACACTTTCCACACTCCAAGCATTTATATGGCTTCTCCCCAGTATGAATCTTCTGATGTGCTCTTAGGGTGTAATTCCGAGAGAAGCACTTTCCACACTCCAAACATTTATATGGCTTCTCTCCAGTATGAATATTCTGATGTTCTCTTAGGGTGTCGTTCCGAGCGAAGCTCTTCCCACACTCCAAGCATTTGAATGGCTTCTCCTCAGTATGAATCCTTTGATGTGACCTTAGTTGGCCACTCTGAGAGAAGCTCTTCCCACACTCCAAGCATTTATGTGGCTTCTTCCCAGTATGAATCTTTTGATGTTTAGTCAAGCCACCTTTCTGGGAGAAGCACTTTCCACACTCAAAGCATTTATATGGCTTCTTCCCAGTATGAATCTTTTCATGTGTTCTTAGGGCGTCATTCCGAGAGAAGCACTTTCCACACTCCAAGCATTTGTATGGCTTCTTCCCAGTATGAATCTTTTCATGTGTTCTTAGGGCATTATTCCGAGAGAAGCACTTTCCACACTCCAAGCATTTGTATGGCTTCTTCCCAGTATGAATCTTTTCATGTGTTCTTAGGGCGTAATTCTGAGAGAAGCACTTTCCACACTCCAAGCATTTATATGGCTTCTCCCCAGTATGAATCGTTTCATGTTGCTTTAGGCTGCCATTGAAAGAGAAGCACTTTCCACACTCTAAGCATTTGAATGACTTCTCCCCAGTATGAATATTTTGATGTGCAGTCAAGCTGCTATTCCGGGAGTAGCACTTTCCACACTCCAAGCATTTATATGGCTTCTCCCCAGTATGAATCTTTTGATGTGCTCTTAGGTTGCCATTCTGAGAGAAGCACTTTCCACACTCCAAGCATTTGTATGGCTTCTTCCCAGTATGAATCTTCCTATGTGTAGTTAGGCTGCCAATGAGAGAGAAGCACTTTCCACACTCAAAGCATTTATATGGCTTCTCCCCAGTATGAATTGTTTGATGTTGCTTTAGGATGAAATTCCGAGAGAAGCACATTCCACACTCTAAGCATTTGAATGACTTCTCCCCAGTATGAATATTTTGATGTGCAGTCAAGCCGCTATTATGGGAGTAGCACTTTCCACACTCCAAGCATTTATATGGCTTCTCCCCAGTATGAATCTTTTGATGTACAGTCAAGCTGCTATTATGGGAGTAGCACTTTCCACACTCCAAGCATTTATATGATTTCTCCCCAGCATGAATCTTTTGATGTGTTTTTAAGGTGCCATTTTGAGAGAAGCATTTCCCACACTCCAAGCATTTATATGGCTTCTCCCCTGTGTGAAACCTTTGATGGACAGTTAGTGACCGACTCCAGTGGAAGCACTTTCCACATTCCACACATTTATGCCTTTTCAAGAATGCTGGAACTTTTTCAGGTGCTTTAGTACTGAATTGGCAGCTGGACCCCTTCTGGTTCATGGGACCATTAGACCTTTTCTTTCTCTTCTGTGTTTCATCTTGGGATGAGACCTCAGGCTTCTTTCTACTCTGACAGACCACCAATTCTTTCCTTTGCTTCTGTTTCCATTCCCTGTTCTTTCTGCAATGTCTCTTGGGTACCGCTTGACCCCCAGATTGTGCTTCCACTTGTATGTTGTTGTCTTTTCCCACAACTCTCCCTCCTGATTCCTTCTCAAACACATCTGCAACTGCAAAAGAGAGACCAAAATCATATATGAATGAAAAAGTTACAAAATACCAGTTAGCAGGTAAGGTCAGTAATCAATGGTGCTTTCTATAACCACAGCCAAGGGCTTGGAAAAACCTCAGCAATATCTAAACACACATCAGGATGACCTGGAAAAGAAGAAAGGGGTGACCAAGGGAAGGAGGAGGTGATTTCTTTCTTCCCACTCTTGCAGTAGCTTGCTCTTGAGCTTCCATTCAGGTTAATAAGGTTTCTAGCAGATGTTTAGGCAACACATAAAACAGAATAGGAAAAAGAATCCTTAAAAAATTTTGAATTTTGTTGAAATATTTTGATTAAATGAAAAAGAATAAATATATCCAACAGTTAAATTGAGAGACTGGCGATGTGGACAAAATAGATAATCCCAGAAACCTGGAAAGTGATCTAGACTTGCAGAAGAATTGGAGAGGTGGGGAGAATATAGGGGGTTTCAACACCCCAAAAGAATAGAAGCAGTACCTGTCCCATAAGAAACAAAGGCTTTCAGGAGTCTTTGCAAATCCACCACTCAATATTGTCTGCCTTCAAGCTCTGGCTGAGGCAGGCGACAGGGCCTCGAAAGGGCGGCTCCAGCCTTTGAAGTGCAACTCCCATGGGCCGGGGCCAGCAGCAGTCGGAGCCAGGAACTGGTCCGTCTGGCCCCTTCCGGCTCTATGATTCTATGACTTGCAGGGCTCGCCCACGACTGGCTGCCTGCTACTCTTCAACAGACCAAGCAAATGCTGTGTCCTTGATTACTATGAATAATCCATGAACAGTTTAAAGGGAAAGTATCCAGCCACCTTTACTATAATTAATATACTGCCCAAATCCTTACTGCATTTGAAATATGCAATTCCTTCTCAGAGTCATCAACAAATAAATAACATGCTATAAGCAGTGAAGAAAGACTCAAATTGCAGTGCAGCTCCTGTTGAAAGTCTTCAATATCAAAGTGAATCAATTGAAAATGTATTTCTCAATCCTCCATTAAAGGAAACATCGTGCAAGGAATTCACTGCCACAGGAGGTGGTGGCGGCTACAAGCATAGCCAGCTTCAAGAGGGGTTTGGATAAAAACATGGAGCAGAGGTCCATCAGTGGCTATTAGCCACAGTATATTATTGGAACTGTCTGGGGCAGTGAAGCTCTGTATTCTTGGTGCTTGGGGGGGGCAGAATGGGAGGGCTTCTAGACCAACTTGTGAACCTCCTTTTTTTGCCCACTGTGTGACACAGAGTGTTGGACTGGATGGGCAATTGGCCTGATCCAACAGGGCTTCTCTTATGTTCTTATGTGACACAGAGTGTTGGACTGGATGGGCCATTGGCCTAATGCAACAGGGCTTCTCTTATGTTCTTATGTGACACAGAGTGTTGGACTGGAGGGGCCACTGGCCTGATCCAACAGGGCTTCTCTTCTGTTCTTATGTGACACAGAGTGTTAGACTGGAGGGGCCACTGGCCTGATCCAACAGGGCTTCTCTTATGTTCTTATGTGACACAGAGTGTTGGACTGGAGGGGCCACTGGCCTGATCCAACATGGCTTCTCTTATGTTCTTATGTGACACAGAGTGTTGGACTGGAGGGGCCACTGGCCTGATCCAACAGGGCTTCTCTTATGTTCTTCTGTGACACAGAGTGTTGGACTGGAGGGGCCACTGGCCTGATCCAACAGGGCTTCTCTTCTATTCTTATGTGACACAGAGTGTTGGACTGGAGGGGCCACTGGCCTGATCCAACAGGGCTTCTCTTCTGTTCTTATGTGACACAGAGTGTTGGACTGGATGGGGCCACTGGCCTGATCCAACAGGGCTTCTCTTCTGTTCTTATGTGACACAGAGTGTTGGACTGGAGGGGCCACTGGCCTGATCCAACAGGGCTTCTCTTCTGTTCTTATGTGACACAGAGTGTTGGACTGGAGGGGCCACTGGCCTGATCCAACAGGGCTTCTCTTAAGTTCTTAAGTGACTCAGAGTGTTGGACTGGAGGGGCCACTGGCCTGATCCAACAGGGCTTCTCTGATGTTCTTATGTGACACAGAGTGTTGGACTGGAGGGGCCACTGGCCTGATCCAACAGGGCTTCTCTTATGTTCTTATGTGACACAGAGTGTTGGACTGGATGGGCCACTGGCCTGATCCAACAGGGCTTCTCTTATGTTCTTATGTGACACAGAGTGTTGGACTGGAGGGGCCACTGGCCTGATCCAACAGGGCTTCTCTTCTGTTCTTATGTGACACAGAGTGTTGGACTGGAGGGGCCACTGGCCTGATCCAACAGGGCTTCTCTTAAGTTCTTAAGTGACTCAGAGTGTTGGACTGGAGGGGCCACTGGCCTGATCCAACAGGGCTTCTCTTATGTTCTTATTTGACACAGAGTGTTGGACTGGAGGGGCCACTGGCCTGATCCAACAGGGCTTCTCTTCTGTTCTTATGTGACACAGAGTGTTGGACTGGAGGGGCCACTGGCCTGATCCAACAGGGCTTCTCTTAAGTTCTTAAGTGACTCAGAGTGTTGGACTGGAGGGGCCACTGGCCTGATCCAACAGGGCTTCTCTTATGTTCTTATGTGACACAGAGTGTTGGACTGGAGGGGCCACTGGCCTGATCCAACAGGGCTTCTCTTATGTTCTTCTGTGACACAGAGTGTTGGACTGGATGGACCACTGGCCTGATCCAACAGGTCTTCTCTTATGTTCTTCTGTGACACAGAGTGTTGGACTGGATGGGCCATTGGCCTGATCCAACAGGGCTTCTCTTATGTTCTTATGAATGCAACAGGTGAGCCAGCTCTCGTCCTGTTTCCAAATTCTTCATCAGGCAAAGGATTAATCATAAATCCATAGAATAGTAAAGGCTCGCTTGGGCCCAATGGTCTCCGCAAAGGTTTCAAAGCACGCGAAATGCTCTAGGTGGCTCACGAGCCGCACTGCAGCCTCTGTCTTTCTTCGATGCCTGTAGCACGTTATTTATTTGTTGATGACTTTGAAAAGGAATTTGGGGGGGCTTCCCGCTCATGGTGGAAGACAGCAGGGCCTGGCATGACGTGGTCCAGGGGGTCACAAAGAGTCGGACTCCACTGTGCGACTGAACAACAACCCACTCAAACGCCCTCCATGACTCTGGGCCTGAGGAAATGATGACTCAAGAGGCACAGGTAGTCTTGGAAACACCAGACTGGGGAATTCCTGGAGGTTTGAGGTTACAGCCCAGGGAGGGGAGGGGGCCCTACAAATGAAGCTCCTCCTCTCTCAACTCCTTTTCCAAGTGCTGTCGACTGAATCAGGGACTTTGAAGACGCAGAACAGAAGCCCCTTCTCTGGCCTGGTCCAATCCGTGGGGCTTTTCCTCCCTCCACCCCTCGGCCCGACTCAGTCCAAGGAAGAGAGCCGCTGGGCCCCCAAATAGAAAGACCGAAGAAGGAAACAGGAGCTGTGGGGATGTCCTAGCAGGAACCCAGCTGGATAGGGTCCATCTCTCCCGGTCAGAGCCCACTTCATCAACAGGTTTCTCTTTGCAGCGTGAAAATATGTTATGCTTTCTTTTTCAGGAGCTGAATGATCCCAAGCATGCTCTTTCCTCTACAGGACATGAAAGTGTGCTCTAGAATGAAAGACCGTCAAAGGAAGTTTCCCCTCCCTCCCTCCCCCCTCTTCTGCGATTATAACAAAGCAGAAAAGATCCTTACCCAGAGAGGCCGCGGTCTCCAACATTTCCTCCATAACAGCCCAGTAGAGTTTTCGTTGGCCTGGATCCAGAAGGGCCCATTCCTCTTCTGTGAAGGAGACAGCGACCCCCGCAAAGGACACGGGGGAGCTCTGGAAGAGGAAAATGTGGCCCTCTCGATCATGTCTCTGACCACTCCAGAAAGAAGGAAGAACCCCACCAGCCAATCAATTGTCTCTTCCTCGTCTGAAGAAGTGGGCATGCACACGAAAGCTGACGGTCTGAATACAACTAGGTTGGTCTTAAAGGTGCAACTGACTCCTATTTTGTTCTATTACTTCAGACCAACACAGCTGCCTCTTTGGATCTAGCCAATTATAGAATCCAATACATCAAACCAAAGGGACGGAAAATAGAACTAGTTTCTTTTTCAAACTCTGCCAGCTATTATATCCTGAACGTCTCCAAGAAATATAAACTCCGACAATTGCAAAGAACTGGGCTTCTCTTGGTCAAATCCAGTTAAATGTGTGTGTGTGTGTAAGGGCGGGGGGGGGGATAATTGACTGTAAGGCTGACATTATACTATCTTGCATGTTTAATCCCAGAAATAAAGACAAGTAATGTTTGAGAGAAGATTTCTGCTTTAAACACTGTTGTCTGCAGAGACATTTTGTGTTGCTCTAATGGTTACATCCAGATGTGTAAACATAAACTGCCCGTCTTAAAGGCAAAGCGTCTTCCGTTTTGTCTCCTCTCTAACCAACCAAAGGCTGAGTCGCCCCAGGCCGTGTGATCCGTGGGGGCTGCTGAGGGACAGATTCAAGGCAAAAACCTGCATAAATCCATTCCCTGTTTGTTCTTCCTCTTTTCTTGCTGCCTTCCACTCTCCCTAGCATGATTCTCTTTTCTAGTGACTCTTGTCTTCTCATAAGGTGACCAGGATATCTTGGCCAGCAGCGACACAACCTCACCCTTAAAAGCCTTTCCCAGCTCCTGCAGGGGCTGCCTTTCCCAGCCTGACTTCTCCTTCTGGTTTCTTTGGTCCAGTCTCCCTTTGGGTGAAGACCTGCCTACCTGAGGGACCGTCTTTCCCCATATGAACCCCAAAGAGCACTGAGGTCAGCAGGGAAGAACCAACTGACCATCCCCAGGCAGGAGGAGGCAAAACTACAGAGCACTCGCATGCGGGCCTTCTCTATCGTAGCCCCACACCTACGGAACCAGCTCCCGGAAGAAGTGCGGGCCCTGCGGGACTTTGAACAGTTTTGCAGGGCCTGCAAGACCATTCTCCTTGGGATGGCCTTCACCGATTAAAAAGATAGAGGGAGTTGCCTAAGTGATTTTCACCATCTGTTGAAGTAGCACCAGAATGTTAATTTTGTAATTTTAGAATCTTAATTAAACTGTTAAACTAGCTATTTCTTCTAAATATTTATTGTATAATTTACTGTATTTGATTTGATGTTGTCAGCTGCCCTGAGCCTGCTTCAGCGGGGAGGGCGGGATATAAATAAAATGATTGATTGATTGATTGAAGAGGGAGCCAAGAAACAGAGAATCTGTAACCATTTAAGTTTCTCCATCACCAGCCTGGAAGTTGGAGAATTTGCGAGCACTCCCTATTTCTGTCTCCTGGATGTTCGGGGCTACCCTTGCCCTGGGACCCCCCTGCTTCAGCCTTCCACACAGCAGTCCTTTTAAGTCTTCACTGTTTCTGCCACCAATCGGGGGCCCTCTGCCTGTCTCAAAGTTGGAATGCTCCTTCCACCAATGTTCACTCCAGTTCCATAGAACTCTAATACAGCAGTGCTGAATTCGTTTGTTATGAGCTCCAGATCTGGCATAAATTAGACCTCATCAGGCCGGGCCATCTGCCTCATAAAGTGTAATGCCAGGTAGGAGAGAGATAACTTTATAAAGGACACAGACAAACACAATTAAAGATTTAAAATAAAACACGCTTAAAACTTTAGCACTCGGTCTTAAAAGTGCTTTCTTTGTATTTCTCCCCTGGGATCCAGGGAACTGGGTAAAGGAAGCTATGGCTCGTTCCTTCCTTCCCCAGGGGACCAGGAGGGGGAGGAGCCTCAGCCAATAGAAGAAAGAGAGGCTTGGCTCAGTAGCTCTGCTGTGTGATTGAGAGAGCCTGGCAAAGCAAGCTCTCCCTCTCCCCCCCCCCTTCTTCCCCAAGGGAGGAGCGTCAGCCAATGGAGAAAACAGAGGCTTTGCTCTGTAGCTCCTGTGCGATTGAGCAAGCCTGGCAAAGCAAGCTGTGATGCAGAAGGAAGCAAGAGAAGGGAGAAGGAAGCAGATGACAGCCAGTTGCTCAGGGGCCTGATTTGGCCCCCAGGTCGCATCTTTGACCCCACTGCTCTAACCCATCTTGCTTTAGGAGATGTTCTGCATGTAGACTGAAGAGAGGGGGAGAGAAGAAGCCTCCTTGTCGCCTGACATCTTGGCCTTCTGGTTCTCCATATTCTGACCTAAGAGTAGCCTCTTGTCTGGAGAACAGGATGCGAGTCAAAACAAAGGGGGGGGGGAAAATACTGCCTGAAAAATTTCTAAGCTGATGTATAACAAAAATGTGAAAGAGAAGAGCCTCAGAATTGGCCACCAACCCATTTCAGCAACAAAGAATAAAAATATTGTGGCCCAGATTCATCCCACAACGGTAGTCACTTTCTCAAAAAAAGAGATCAGGTTAGTCTGACAGGACTTGTTCTGGAGAAACCCTTAGTCATCACAGCCTTCCTTTCCAGGACTGACTGACTTCTTTATTTAAATATGTACATCCCACTTTTCTCTGATAAGGCAAAATCATAAATCATACTAAAAAGCATAATAGGGGTGTGAAGAAATACGCTTCCCCCCCCCTGCTCCAGTTTAGCCTATAGAGACCAATATAGTCTATGGACCCCATAGGCTATAATGGAGAATTGACCTGCAATATCTGGGGCTTCAGGGTTGCTGTTGCTTTTTTATGTAGAGGCACCAAACTTTCAGCATAGCTGCTGTTGCCTCTCCTCAAACACCTCCCCAAGTTTCAAAAAGATCAGAGCAAGGAGTCCAATTCTATGAGTCCCAGGAGGTGACCTCATCCTCCATTGTTTCCAAAGGAAGGAAAATGCCTTGTGAGCATAAACCTATAAGCACCCTGTTGAACATCTGTGCACCAGCACCCCCCAGTGCAGCATAGAGGGAGCTGTGCCTGTGAGGCAGGCGGAGCTGAGAGAGCTCTGAAAGAACTGCTCTTGAGAGAACAGCCCCGAGAGAACTTGTGACTGACCCCAGGTCACCCAGCTGGCTGCACGTGGAGGAGGAGGGGGGAATCAAACCCGGTTTTCCAGATTAGAGTCCACACACTTAACCACTGCACCAAACCAGACAATGAGCCCTGCTGGGTCAGATTGGGGGTCCATGTAAGAGTTAAGGATAAGAAGAACCCCAGGCTGGCTGTAGGGAACATATTCAAGGGGGTGAAAGCACAAGTAACCCACCCCCCACCCCGTACCCCACCCCACGGATCTTGGCCAGGAAGCCTCATCTCTCTCTCTCTCTCTCTCTGTCTCTCTCTGTCTCTCTGCCTCTCTCTCTCTGTCTGTCTCTGTATGTCTCTCTCTCTGTCTCTCTCTCAGGGCTCTTTCCAGCTACCACTTCCTCCTCCACTCTTCTTCCTGCATGTTTCTCTCCCCTCCCCTGTTCTTGTCCAAAATTGGGGATGAAACGGTGAACTCACCTTTCCTGCAGACAAGCAAAGGCCAAGTTCTCCCTCCAGCCAGGGGAAGCACGAAAGGAGGGAGGCCCCGGGGAACTGCGTATCCCATACATTTTTATTTCCATCTGGAGGGAAAACTGCCCCCGGGGAACCTAGGAAAGGCAGGGTAGATCTCTCTGGCGCTCGTGAGTCCTCCTGGGAAATGTAGTCTCCTGCAGAAGCAACACCCAGACAGAATTTACAATGTGAGGCACTTCAGAATGTGGAAAGAAAATTTCTTTGCTCATTTGTTGGTTTGTGGGGCAGCTTCCTGTGCATATGAATCAGTCTTCCTTCTTGTTTTCTCACCCCCCACCCCCTTTCCATGATCTCTGTCCTCTTCAGCTCAACACAAAGCTGTCAGCTTGTGTTCAATTGCCTGCTATTGATACTAACCATGCTGCCTATACTGTTTGTTTGTTTAAGACTAACCCCATTGCACCTCTGTAGAATGTTAGACATATTGGGGGGGGGTGAAGGAGGAAAGGAGGGGAGTCTTGGGCGCCAAGAGCAATAAACGGCTGGCAGAACAGAGATGCCGTTTCCCAGGTCCCCCAAGGCCACTGGCCGGAGGGAGGATGTACGAATGGTTCAGGAAGATAGATAACAGACGTGTGAAGCTCGTACCTCAGTGAGAGAAATGTAACTTTGTTTAGAGAATGATTTAAAGCCCCCTTTGATGTACTCCCATATATGCCCCAAGCTATTCAATGTATGTTATCACTCTCAAAGTTCTTCAACTGCAGAGACATTGTATTTCTAATAAAGAAACTTATTTCATAAAGAAAGAGTTCTATAATTCTGGAATTTCGATGAACCCTGCGCTGACATAAGCTTCCCTCCCAGCAGTGACCCAAAGAACCTCTGAAGCTGCCTTCTACTGAATCAGATCCCCCTGGGTCCCTCAAAGTCAGTCTGGTCTACTCAGACCTGCGGCAGCTCTCCAGCTGAGGTTTTTCACTCTTCACTCCTATTTGCCTGAACCCTTTTGAGTTGGAGATGCCGGGGACTGAACCTGGGACCTTATGCTTACCAAGCAGATGCTCTGCCACTGAGCCACCGTCCCTCCCCAAACATCTCATCCCTGAGGGGAAGCCTTACACCACAAGGACAAAAAGGAAAAAGATAAAAGAGGTAAGAGCCTCACTCAGAGAGGCGGCCGTCTCGTACGTTTCCTCCATCACTTCCCAGAAGAGTTTTCTTTGGCCTGGATCCAGCAGGGCCCATTCCTCCTCCGTGAAGAACATGGCCGCCTCCTCAAGGGACACCGGGGAGCTCTGGAAGAGGGGAACACGGCCCGCGTGAACAACCGTTCCTGTCCTTTCAAGAAGAAAAGGATCCCATCGCCCACTCCCTTGATTATACAGTGAAAGTCTCCAAGAAATACAAATCCAGAAATCTGCATGAACTTGGGCTTCTCTTAATCTAGACAAATTAAATGGGGGGGGGGGGGAATTGACCCTGACTGTAAAAAGACTGTCTAGTATATTAATGGGATAATAATAGTTGGATGGGAAATCTTTTGAGATATAAATACCTTCCTTTTGACCCAGGCTTAATACAATATAGTTATTAACAGACATTCTTACATTTTGACATATTACTGTTTTATTGCTTTTGCATGCTCATGCGACTCAGATCAAAGGTTTGCTCAGTTTGTTAATTTTACTATTCTGTCATTGAATCTTAAATCTGTACCATTTCGCATTCTGAGCCACTGACTACCAGCTCTGTGTGGCTTTGCTCACTGAACCGGATTCCTCATTGGAGGAAGTGTGCATCTACACGAAAGCTGACGTTCTGAATAACACGAAGTTGGTCTTCCATTTTAAAAAGTTTTGTTTCCGAAAGAGTAAGGGTAGGGGATAGGGAGAATAGAGAGCAGAATACATTTTAACCTTATTCTGCATAAAGATACTTTCAAAAAATACAAGCTTACATCTTCAATACTTTATTTACATAAATTGTCCCATATTATTATCTCTATACTAAACATCATCAACATTTTAAAATTTTATACTATAAATCTTTGGGTTAAGTTATCTATTAGTTTGACAATTCCAGTAAAGGCAATTTTGTGATATAAAAAACAGGGGGGAAATGGAGAGAAGTTCACACCAGAGAATCTCAAAAGTCTTGAATGTCTAGCCAGGCATAAAATTTCATCCAGTATTTTCTAGCTTCTTCCTTAGATCTCCCCGCCAACAGCTGGGATAGAAAGTCCAGCTCTGCAAAACTAAGGTGGTCTTAAAGGTGCCACTTCACTCCTATTTTGTTCTACTACTTCAGACCAACACTGCTGACTACTTGGATCTAGTATATTAATCTGCATGTTTGACCCCAGAAATATATCAACATTGTGTTTCCAGAGGTTTCTGCTTTCACTTTTTTATTGCAGAGACTTTCTGTGCTGCTCTAAAAGTGACCTCTAGCTCTGTGAACATAAACTGGCCTAATTAAACTCCTCCTATACTGTGTTCTATTTCCCCCCCTTGCAAACCCGAGGCCCGCTCCTTCCAGGCTGCCTGATCCTCAGCGCTTCTCCGCAGGGAAGGCCAGCAGTGGCGTCACTGGGCTGGGTTGCACCCTGGGGCCAAGTGAATTTGGCAGCAATCGCACACCTCCACACACACACACACACACACACACACCTCCCTTCGGTTTGATTGCTCTGGTTTTGGAGCGGCGCTCTGTCATGCGCCCCCGCCGCCGCCACGGCCGCCAAATGCCCCAAAGGCCAGCCCTGCAGCGGCTCCCACCTTTCCGGGGCCCCCCGAGGAAAGCGGCCGAGGAGACCAGCAGCTCCCAGCTGGCTGCAGCGCGACTCCGGAGTGTTAGGAGGAGGCAGGCGCCTTGCCTCCCTCCCTCCCTCCCTCCCTCGGCCTGCCCTGCAAGCAAGGAGCCCGCAGCAGGCAAGCCAGAAGCGCGGGGGGGGGGGGCGCCGCGGGCGCTTCTCCGCCGCCGGAGCTCGAGGGGGACAATGGCTGGCAGCTCCTGGGCGGGGGAGGCCGGCCTGCCTGCCTGCCTGCCAGTCCGCTTGCTCCAGCACGCCGCTCCCTCCCTCCCTGCAAGTGGGCGGGGGACTCCTTTGCATGCGCCGCCTTGGAGACCCTGCGGAGCCCGAGAGGAGCACAAAGGAAGCCGTCCTGCCCGCCCGCCTACGAAGCAGCTGCTGGTTTCCCGGATCGGGGCCTAGGCCTCCCCCAGGGCTTCTTACCCCCGTCCCTGGTTCCCCCCTGCATTTAATTGGTCCGGCCGGCTTAGCTGAGGCGGGAATTTGGGGGCAGGGGCTGGACGATCAGTGCCTGGGGCCAACTTGGGGGGGGCATGGGTCAGTGCCTGGGGCCAATGACAATGCTCGGGGGGGGCAATGGCCCCCTTGGCCCCGCCCTAGTGACGCCGCTGCCCCTGGGTCCCTCAAAGTCAGTCTGGTCTACTCACACCGGTGGCAGCTCTCCAGGGTCTCCAGCTGAGGTTTTCCACACCTCTTTGCCTGGACCCTTTTCAGTTGGAGATGCCGGGGATTGAACCTGGGACCTTCTGCTTGCCATGCAGGTGCTCTACCCCTGAGCCAGCATCCCTTCCCTGCTCTCCAAGGTCTCCAGCTGAGGTTTTTCACACCTATTTGCCTGGACCCTTTTGAGTTGGAGATGCCGGGGACTGAACCTGGGACCTCCCGCTTACCAAGCAGATGCTCTACCACTGAGCCACAGCCCCATTCATGGCTCTCCAGTGTCTCAAGCTGAGGTTTTTCACGCCTACTTGCCTGGACCCTTTTTAGCTGGAGATGCCAGGGACTGAACCTGGGACCTTCTGCTTGCCAAGCAGATGCTCTGCCACTGAGCCACCGTCCCTCCCCAAACATCTCATCCCTGAGGGGAAGCCTTACACCACAAGGACAAAAAGGAAGAAGATAAAAGAGGTAGGAGCCTCACTCAGAGAGGCGGCCGTCTCGTAGGTTTCCTCCATCACTTCCCAGAAGAGTTTTCTTTGGCCTGGATCCAGCAGGGCCCATTCCTCCTCCGTGAAGAACATGGCCGCCTCCTCAAGGGACACCGGGGAGCTCTGGAAGAGGGGAACACGGCCCGCGTGAACAACCGTTCCTGTCCTTTCAAGAAGAAAAGGATCCCATCACCCACTCCCTTGATTATATACTGAGAGTCTCCAAGAAATACAAATCCAGAAATCTGCATGAACTTGGGCTTCTCTTCATCTAGACCAATTAAGAACATAAGAGAAGCCATGTTGGATCAGGCCAATGGTCCATCCAATCCAACACTCTGTGTCACACACTGGCCAATATATGTGTGTGTGTATATACACACGTACACACACACACACATATATACTGTGGCTAATAGCCACTGATGGACCTCTGCTCCATATTTTTATCCAATCCCCTCTTGAAGCTGGCTATGCTTGTGGCCGCCACCACCTCCTGTGGCAGTGAATTCCACATGTTAATCACCCTTTGGATGAAGGACTTCCTTTTATCCGTTTTAACCTGACTGCTCAGCAATTTCATTGAATGCCCACGAGTTCTTGTATTGTGAGAAAGGGAGAAAAGAACTTCTTTCTCTACTTTCTTCATCCCATGCTCTTTGGGAAACAACAGAGAAGGCAACAAGATAGGAGTCAAGGGGCACCTTTAAGACCAACTTAGTTTTACTCAGTATGGAAGCTTTCATGTGCTCTTAAGCACACTTCATCAGACGAGGAATCCGGCACAGTGAGCAAAGCCACACGTAGCTGGTAGTCAGTGGGTCAGAATGGAAAGTGGTACAAATTTAAGATCCAATGACAGAATAGAAAAATTATCTGGTAGGGAATGGTTTAGAATGCAAAATGGTACAAATTCAATGACAGAACAGTAAAATTAACAAACTGAGCAAACCTTTGATCTGAGTAGCATGAGCATGCAAAAGCAATAAAACAGTAATATGTCAAAATGGGAGAATGTCTGTTAATGACTACATTGTATTAAGCCTGGGTCAAAAGGAAGGTATTTATATCTCAGAAGATTTCCCATCCAACTAATTTACCTTTTAACATGTAACATACATATAGATTGCAATTAGGAGAAAAATACATTAAAATTAGTGGGAGATGAGTTCAGTATATATAGTGGGATAAGCAGCCGATATCCATGTTTGAGTGTGTCATAGAATCATAGAGTTGGAAGGGACCTCCAGGGTCATCTAGTCCAACCCCCTGCACAATGCAGGAAAATCACAAACCCCTCCCCCTAAATTCACAGGATCTTCATTGCTGTCAGAGGCCATCTAGCCTCTGTTTAAAAACCTCCAAGGAAGGAGAGCCCACCACCTTCCCAGGAGGAAGCCTGTGGGAACTTAGAATCATAGAGTTGGAAGGGACCTCCAGGGTCATCTAGTCCAATCCCCTGCACAGTGCAGGGAACTCACAAACACCTCCCCCTAAATTCAGAGGATCTTCATTGCTGCCAGATGGCCATCTAGCCTCTGCTGAAAAACATCCAAGGAAGGAGAGCCCACCACCTCCCGAGGAAGCCTATTAGGAACCGCTCTAACGGTCAGGAAGTTGAACATATGAACATATGAAACTGCCTTATACTTAATCATAAGAACATAAGAGAAGCCATGTTGGATCAGGCCAATAGCCCATCCAGTCCAACACTCTGGGTCACATAGCGGCAAAAATTTTTATATATACACACACACTGTGGCTAATAGCCACTGATGGACCTCTGCTCCATATTTTTATCTAAACCCCTCTTGAAGATGGCTATGCTTGTGGCCGCCACCACCTCCTGTGGCAGTGAATTCCACATGTTAATCACCCTTTGGGTGAAGAAGTACTTCCTTTTATCCGTTTTAACCTGTCTGCTCAGCAATTTCATCGAATGCCCACGAGTTCTTGTATTGTGAGAAAGGGAAAAAAGTACTTCTTTCTCTACTTTCTCCATCCCATGCAATATCTTGTAAAATCAGACCTTCAGTCCATCAAAGTCAGTATTGTCTTCTCAGACTGGCAGCAGCTCTCCAGGGTCTCAAGCTGAGGTTTTCACACCTACTTGCCTGGACCCTTTTTTGGAGATGCCGGGGATTGAACCTGGGACCTTCTGCTTCCCAAGCAGATGCTCTACCACTGAGCCACCGTCCCTCCATTAAGTTCTTCCTAATGTTGAGCCGGAAACTCTTTTTATTCAATTTCAGCCCACTGGTTCTGGTCCTACCTTCCGGGGCCACAGAAAACAATTCCACATCATCCTCTCAATGCAGCTAAAAGAGAGATACATTGGATAGTGACGTTCTTATCCACCTAATTTACTTTTTGACATGTCAACATCATTCCGGTTTGCCATAGGAAAAAAAGAATACAATAACATATATTGAAAATGGGTTAAGTATATATAAAATGAGATAAACAGCCAATATCCCTACTTTCAGCAGGCCAATGCAAAAATTCATTCTGATACACTATTCTAAAAGAGAAATACATTGGAATACTGCGGATGTATAACTTACTCAGTGAGAGTCTTTCTCGCCAATGCAACCCCACAACGGGGCCAGGCGCCTCCTGGGGGTGGGGAGGGGGCTGCAAAAGAAGCAGGAGCCCCCCCAACCTCCCCCCACCCCCGCGAGGCAAGACCAGAAAGAGGAGAGAAGGACCCAGGAGGAGCCCCCCCCCAAGGCTGCAAAACCAGCTGAGCCCGGGGTGGTGGTGGGGGAGCCCCTCCCTCTTGTCCTCCCCCAGATCCCATCCCCCCCAGGGACCCCGCCCCCCTTGCTCACCTGCCCTCCTGCTGCTGCAAAGGAGCCAGAGCCGAATCCTGCCCTCAGCAGGCGGGGGAGGGGGAAGAGAGGGGGGGCTGCTCATGCTGCCCCCTCCCACCCTTGGAAAAGGCGGGGCTGACTTGACTGGTGCTTGCAAGGCCTTCTGGGAAATGCAGTTCTCCCCCCCCCCGCTGGAAGGAGGAGGAGAGTTTGAGGGGGGGGAGATGGTTGCCCCCCCCATGGCAAGCGGGCCCCCTTCAACATTAGGCAGCATGTTAAAAATGTTAATGACCTTTTAGCAGCTTGAACATATAACAGAAGTTCCAATATTATCCCTGTATTGCTGTTTAAGTTTTAAAAAATTAATCAAATCACTTTGGGGGAATGCTTTATATTTAATATTATAATAAATATTATAATGAATAATATGATATAATAATAATACTTTTTATTTATATCCCGCCCTCCCTGCAAAAGCAGGCTCAGGGCGGCTCACAACACATAGATACAATGTACAGTAAAACCATATACAATAGTTACAATTTCAATGATAAAATCATACATGTGACACTCAGTGCAAAACACTGGAACTGGAAGGTAGCAAATGTCACCCCCATCTTTAAAAAAGGTTCCAGAGGAGATCCGGGAAATTACAGGCCAGTCAGTCTGACTTCAATACCGGGAAACACTGGAAAGCCCCCAACCCCCTGCTGGCATTCTATCTTCATTGTATATATATATATATTAAAATATACAGTCCTCTTTAAATGCTGTTTAAGTGGCTCCCCAGGGTTCCAGAAGAGATCCGGGAAATTACAGGCCAGTCAGTCTGACTTCAATACCGGGAAAGTTGGTAGAAACCACTATCAAGGACAGAATGAGTAGGCACATTGATGAACACGGTTATTGAGGAAGACTCAGCATGGGTTCTGCAAGGGAAGATCTTGCCTCACTAACCTGTTGCATTTCTTTGAGGGGGTGAATAAACATGTGGACAAAGGAGACCCGATAGATGTTGTTTACCTTGACTTCCAGAAAGCTTTTGAGAAAGTTCCTCATCAAAGGCTCCTTAGAAAGCTTGAGAATCATGGAGTAAAAGGACAGGTCCTCTTGTGGATCAAAAACTGGCTGAGTAATAGGAAGCAGAGAGTGAGTATAAATGGGCAGTCTTCGCAGTGGAGGACGGTAAGCAGTGGGGTGCCGCAGGGCTCGGTACTGGGTCCCATGCTCTTTAACTTGTTCATAAATGATTTAGAGTTCGGAGTGAGCAGTGAAGTGGCCAAGTTTGCGGATGACACTAAATTGTTCAGGGTGGTGAGAACCAGAGAGGATTGTGAGGAACTCCAAAGGGATCTGTTGAGGCTGGGTGAGTGGGCGTCAACCTGGCAGATGCGGTTCAATGTGGCCAAGTGCAAAGTAATGCACATTGGGGCTAAGAATCCCAGCTACAAATACAAGTTGATGGGGTGTGAACTGGCAGAGACTGATCAAGAGAGAGATCTTGGGGTCATGATAGATAACTCACTGAAAGTGTCAAGACAGTGTGCGTTTGCAATAAAAAAGGCCAATGCCATGCTGGGAATTATTAGGAAGGGAATTGAAAACAAATCAGCCAGTATCATAATGCCCCTGTATAAATCGATGGTGCGGTCTCATTTGGAGTACTGTGTGCAGTTCTGGTCGCCGCACCTCAAAAAGGATATTATAGCTTTAGAGAAGGTGCAGAGAAGGGCAACTAGAATGATTAAAGGGCTGGAGCACTTTCCCTATGAAGAAAGGTTGAAACGCTTGGGACTCTTTAGCTTGGAGAAACGTCGACTGCGGGGTGACATGATAGAGGTTTACAAGATAATGCATGGAATGGAGAAAGTAGAGAAAGAAGTACTTTTCTCCCTTTCTCACAATACAAGAACTCGTGGGCATTCGATGAAATTGCTGAGCAGACAGGTTAAGAGGGATAAAAGGAAGTACTTCTTCACCCAAAGGGTGATTAACATGTGGAATTCACTGCCACAGGAGGTGGTGGCGGCCACAAGTATAGCCACCTTCAAGAGGGGTTTAGATAAAAATATGGAGCACAGGTCCATCAGTGGCTATTAGCCACAGTGTATGTGTGTATATAACATTTTTTGCCACTGTGTGACGCAGAGTGTTGGACTTGATGGGCCGTTGGCCTGATCCAACATGGCTTCTCTTATGTTCTTATGTTCTTATGTTCTTTTTAATGATGGAGGTGACATTTGCTACCTTCCGGTCCTCAGAAACGGAGGCAGATTTCAATGAAAGATTACATATTTTTGTCAGAAGATCCACAAGTGCACCTTAGAGTTCTTTCAGAACTCTCGGATGTATGCCATCCGGACCTGGTGACATTAGTTTTTAATTCGTCTATCAGTTGTAGGACCTCCTCTCTTGTCACCTCAATCTGACTCAGGTCTTTCAACACCCCTTCCAAAATAAGTGGTTCTGGAGTAGGCAAACACTTCTCGTCTTCCACAGTGAAGACCGAGCAAAAAATGCATTCAGCTTCTCAGCCATTTCCCTATCCTCCTTCAGTAATCCTTTTACCCCTTGGTCATCCAAGGGCCCCACTGCCTCCCTGGCTGGTTTCCTGCTTCTAATATATTTGAGGAAATTTTTATTGTTGGTCTTTATGTTTTTTAAAATATGCTCCTCATAGTCCTTTTTTGCCTGCCTCATCACAGTCTTGCATTTGATTTGCCACAGCCTGTGTTCCCTTTTATTAATCTCACTTGGACTAGCTTTCTACCGCTTAAAGGAGTCTTTCTTACGTTTTACAGCTTCCATTACAGCTTAGAGGGAACACTGATAACAATCTATATCTACATTTAGTATCTACTGTATCCTGCCAGTAATATGTACAATATATGTACGCTGTAAATTACTAAAAGATATATAGATTTATTTTGCAAAAAAATTAATTAACCCCCTGCACAATGCAGGAAACTCACAAACACCTCCTCCTAAATTCACAGGATCTGCATTGCTGTCAGATGGCCATCTAGCCTCTGTTTCAAAACCTCAAAGGAAGGAGAGCCCACCACCTCCCAAGGAAGCCTATTCCACTGAGGAACATCAGACCCTTGGTCCATCAAAGTCAGTATTGTCTTCTCAGACTGGCAGCGGCTCTCCATGGTCTCACGCTGAGGTTTTTCACAGCTACGGTATTTGCCTGGACTCTTTTTTGGAGATGCCGGGGATTGAACCTGGGACCTTCTGCTTCCCAAGCAGATGCTCTACCACTGAGCCACCGTCCCTCCCCTTATGTTCTTAAGCACTCTCTGGGTGCCGTCTGCCAAGCAGTTACAGATCCACCTAAGGGTAACAGGATCCAAAGACACACTTTGCCAACTTGTTAATGAGACTGAACATTTGCTAAAGAGCAGCTGCTGTTTCAGATGCCTCCCCCTCCCCCCCCAATCCACACATCTACGAAGCTGCCAGATACGGAATCAGACCCTCCGTGGTCCGTCAAGGCCTGTGGGGAGGATGGGTTGCCCTCTCTCTCCCCCTTTCCCCCTCCCATTTCCCCTACCAGCCCCTCTCCTCCTTCCCAGGCAGGACTCTCCCTCTTCCTCCTCTCTGTGGGGCTGCAAGCGGAGAGTTTAGTTCAGGGGACAGAGCAAACACTTGAAGGTGAGGATCTGACACTCCTGGGTATCCAAATCCAGCCTCTGTTCTTCAGCCATAGCTGGGAGGTGAGCTCATCTGTCATTCCAGAGGCCAAAGGACAACAGCAGCTGTGATTGGACTCGGTGTGCTAAATGCAGACAGGACCCAGGCCTGGAGAAATCAGAACGGGTAAAACGAGACAGGAAACCCGGGTTTGGATTCATTCCAGGTGGGGATGCCTGAGATTTCATATCTGTCGCAGCCGGCAGCCTCTCTGTTGACAACATCTGGGTGCTTCCTGGTCACATCTGGAGTCCCGTGTTTTATCTCCAGGGGCAACAGAAAGCCCCTCCTCGATATGCTGGTCTGTTCAGGGAACAGCATCAGCTCACACGGTCTCCCCCCGGCTGAATTTTACGGTCCTCGTTGCAGCTGCGACAAAGCTTCAGCCCCCTTTTCCTGAGCGGGCTGAAGGAGGCGATCCCGCCCCCGGCGCGGACTGCAGAGTTACTCCCGAGCAGCAGCAGGAGGCGTGGAGAGGGCAGCTCGGCTGGTGCTCCTGGCGCCTTCCGCTGCAGCGCCGAAGGGGTTAAGCCCATAGAGAGAGGGGGAGGGAGGCCTTGGCTAGAGAGGCCGAGGAGGAGGGGCTCCTGGGGGGGGGAAGAGTTTGCATCTGGGGGGGGGGAGGCCCTTGCTGGCTGCAGCAGGCGGAGGAGGAAGCCCTGCAGAGAGGGGGTCTCCTCAGAAGTAAGGAGGGGAGCTGGGCGTTGACACTGGAGCGGGGAGGGGGGATCCCCTTCTCAAGCAGGGGTTGCACAGGGCTGGCCACGCCCCGGTGAGAAAACCCTCCCCATTGCTTTTTTTTGGGGGGGGATTCTGGGCAAGGCGGGGGACGGGGTGGGGCACAAGGCCAGAGAGTCCTCTCCCCCCCTAAGACGGTCATTTTCTCCAGGGGGGGACTGGCCGGTTGCAATTCTGGGGGGGCTTCAGGCCCCAGCTGGAGGGTGGCAACCGTGTCCAACAGGCACGGGTTTTGCACTGCTTTGTAATGACAGGTTGCATGCAGGGGGGGGAGGTGGTTAGAATGGCAAAGCTGGTCTTCTGTGGACCCCCAAGCAAATAAAAGGCTGCCCCCTGGCCCAGAGTGTTAAAGCTGCTGTCCTGCAGTCCTAAGCTCTGCTCACGATCTGAATTCGATCCCCGGCGGAAGCTGGGTTTTCAGGGAGCCGGCTCCAGGTTGACTCAGCCTTCCATCCTTCCGAGGTTGGTAAAAGGAGTCCCAAGCTTGCTTTGGGGGGGAAGCGTAGAGGACTGGGGAAGGCAATGGCAAACCACCCCGTAAAAAATCTGCCGTGAAAACGTTGTGAAAGCAACGTCACCCCAGAGTGGGAAACGACTGGTGCTTGCACAGGGGACCTTTCCTTTTCCTTCCCAGCTAGAGAAGCATAAGAAAGAGATGGGGCGGGGGGGGGGCGGAGAGAAGGTGAGCCGCCTGCCCGCCTAGGAAGCCTCAGCCTTGCCCCCCTCCTGAGACCCAAAGAGGCCTCCCCCCCCCCAGTGTGGGGTAGGGGCTGCCAGCAGGTGTCCCAGGCCTGCCCTGCGGAGGAGAGGAGCATTTCCAAAAGGAAGACAGAAAGGGCACAGGGCATCCAGCACAGGGAGCATTGCAGAGGCAGCGGCGTCAAGCCCCCCATATGTGGGTTCAAGGACCCACCTCCGGCAGGGTTTGCAGAGTGGGCACCCAGGGAGAGGACGTGGCTGTCTCTGCCCCCTCCCTCCACCGCTCACTTGGCAAAGGCAAACCTGACACGATGCCAGATTGTGGGGGGGGAGGAAGGGCAGCCTTTTGCCAGGCAAGAGAGGTACGACTCCCCCTCCCTCCCCACAGCAGGGAGAAAGAGAAGGGCGCAGTCCCAGGGGGCCTTGGGGGTTCAGGTCCCGCTAAGGGGGCTGCCAGCAAGAACACAAAACTCGCCTTGTGCGGGCTAGGAGGCCCAGAAAGGAGTCCGGGTGGGATCAAGGGGGACAAATCCCTCATGCTGATTGGCTGGCCTGAATGCCTGGCATTTTGGCTGCCCCCCCCCCTCGCAGCCATCTCCAGCAGGGCCCAGAAAGAGGCAGAGGAGCCCCCCCCCCAGAGGTGTCTGAGGGCTGGACAGAGGCCGGACTCTGGGAAATGGCCCTTCTGTCTGGATGGGTTCGAATGTGGGAGCAGGAGAACATGGTGGTTCTTCTCTGGATGAGAGACTTCTTATACCTTTCTCCTGATCTCAGAGCTCTAAGGCTTCAGGCCGGTCGAAGAGATGCGTAGAATGGTAAAGGGGTCACATGAGAACATAAGAGAAGCCATGTTGGGTCAGGCCAGCGGCCCATCCAGTCCAACACTCTGTGTCATGTAAGGACATAAGAGAAGCCCTGTTGGATCAGGCCAGTGGCCCCTCCAGTCCAACACTCTGTGTCACAGAAGAACATAAGAGAAGCCATGTTGGATCAGGCCAGTGGCCCCTCCAGTCCAACACTCTGTGTCACATAAGAACAGAAGAGAAGCCCTGTTGGATCAGGCCAATGGCCCATCCAGTCCAACACTCTGTGTCACATAAGAACATAAGAGAGGCCATGTTGGATCAGGCCAATGGCCCATCCAGTCCAACACTCTGTGTCACGTAAGAACATAAGAGAAGCCATGTTGGATCAGGCCAGTGGCCCCTCCAGTCCAACACTCTGTGTCACATAAGAACAGAAGAGAAGCCCTGTTGGATCAGGCCAATGGCCCATCCAGTCCAACACTCTGTGTCACATAAGAACATAAGAGAAGCCATGTTGGATCAGGCCAGTGGCCCCTCCAGTCCAACACTCTGTGTCACAGAAGAACATAAGAGAAGCCATGTTGGATCAGGCCAGTGGCCCCTCCAGTCCAACACTCTGTGTCACAGAAGAACATAAGAGAAGCCATGTTGGATCAGGCCAGTGGCCCCTCCAGTCCAACACTCTGTGTCACATAAGAACAGAAGAGAAGCCCTGTTGGATCAGGCCAATGGCCCCTCCAGTCCAACACTCTGTGTCACATAAGAACATAAGAGAAGCCATGCTGGATCAGGCCAGTGGCCCCTCCAGTCCAACACTCTGTGTCATGTAAGTAATAATAATAATAATAATAAATTTTATTTCTATCCCGCCCTCCCCACCTCAGCAGGCTCAGGGCGGCTAACAACATTTTATAAAAACATACAATAATAATAATAAAACCTTTAAGTTTAACAATATAAAACATCAACAATAAACTTAATAACATTAAAAACCAGTTCAATAAATACAGTTATTCTGCGGTATAGTTCTTCAACCGCATTGGCGGCTCCTTAATTTCTGATCTTCCTAACAGTCCGGGTGTGCAAATTTGAAAAGGACGGTCTTGCAGGCCCTGCGGAACTGCTCAAGGTTCCGCAGGGCCCGCACCTCCTCGGGGAGTCGGTTCCACAGAGTAGGAGCCGCAATCGAGAATGCCCGTGCTCTGGTGCTCTGATATTTTATCTCCTTCGGCCCGGGGATGGTCATTAGATTTTTCCCGACTGACCTCAGTGCTCTCTGGGGTTCGTATGGGGAAAGACGGTCCCTCAGGTAGGCAGGTCCTCGGCCATATAAGGCTTTAAAGGTAACGACCAACACTTTGTACTGGACTCGGTATACAATCGGCAGCCAGTGCAGTTCACGCAGCCCCGGCTGTATATGCTCCCGTTTTGGGAGCCCCAGCAACAGCCTGGCTGCCGCGTTCTGCACTAGCTGCAGTCTCCGAGTCCGGCACAGAGGTAGCCCCAAGTAGAGGGCATTACAGTAGTCTAATCTTGAGGTGACCGTTGCGTGGATCACTGTTGCGAGGTCCCGGCGCTCGAGGAAAGGGGCCAACTGCCTTGCCCGCTTCAGATGGAAGAATGCTGACTTGGCAGTGGCTGCTATCTGGGCCTCCATTGATAGTGAAGGCTCCAGTAAAACACCCAGGCTCTTTACCTGGCGCGCTGCTTTCAATAGCGCACCATCGAAGGCCGGGAGAGCTATTTCCCTTCCCAGAGCGCCGCGACCCACGCAAAGGACCTCTGTCTTCGCTGGGTTCAGTTTCAGCCCACTCAGCCTGAGCCATGTCGCAACAGCCTGTAAAGCCCGGTCGAGATTCCCTGGTGCGGAGTCGGGCCAGCCGTCCATTAGTAGATAGAGCTGGGTGTCATCTGCATATTGATGGCAACCCAGCCCAAACCGCCGGGCAATCTGGGCGAGGGGGCGCATATAGATGTTGAACAACATCGGGGAGAGAACTGCTCCCTGAGGCACCCCGCAATCCAGTGTGCGCCTCCGGGACCGTTCCCCCCCAATAGCCACCCTCTGTCCCCGACCCAGGAGAAAGGAGGAAAGCCATTGCAAGGCCGACCCCTCAACCCCAATGTCGGCGAGGCGGCGCGTCAGTAGCCGATGGTCGACTGTATCGAATGCAGCCGACAGATCTAACAACATCAGCACCGCAACGCCGCCTCGGTCCAGTTGCCGTTGGAGGTCATCCACCAAGGCGACCAGCACCGTCTCCGTCCCATGGCCCGGCCGGAAGCCCGACTGACATGGGTCCAGGACAGAAGCGTCATCCAGAAACCTCTGAAGCTGCAACGCCACAGCCCTCTCAATAATTTTACCTAGAAACGGTAAATTAGACACCGGTCGATAGTTCGCCAATTCGGCCGGGTCTGCTGTAGCTTTTTTCAAGAGAGGGCGGACCAAGGCCTCTTTTAGGGGTGTTGGAAATTGCCCCTCTAAGAGGGACCTGTTTATGATGTCCCGTAAAGGACATCTAAGCTCCCCCTGGCAAGATTTAATCAGCCAGGAGGGGCAAGGGTCCAGATCACATGTTGTCGGGCGAGCAGCAGAGAGGATTCTGTCGACTTCCTCCAGGCTGAGCGGGTCGAAGTGGTCCAGCACTAAACCTGAAGACAGGCACGGAACCTCAATTTCACTCACTGTATCCAAGGTGGTAGGCAGGTCTTGGCGGAGCAACGAGATTTTATCTGCAAAATATCTCGCAAATGCCTCACAGCCTATTTCCAATTCTCTAACGTTTGGTTTGCCTTGAGGCAACGTTATAAGATCCCCGATTATTCTAAATAATTGTGCTGGGCGCGAGTTTGCAGATGCAATCCTGGTTGCAAAGTATTCTTTCTTTGCAGCCTTGACTGCCATCTCATAAGACTTCATAAACGTTCTATAGGATGTTCTCGTTGCTTCGTCCCGAGTATGCCTCCACTGCCTCTCTAGTCGTCTGAGCCCTTGCTTCAGCCGGCGCAACCCCAAGGTGTACCATGGGGCCAGCTTCGTACGAGGGCGTAGAGGACGCCGGGGTGCAATTTCGTCGATAGCCCTGGATAACTGGCCCTGCCAGATCTCCACCAGGTCATCGAGGGAATTGCCAGTGGGCCAAGGATCCCTCAGGACCGTTTGGAACCGTTCCGGGTCCATCAGGCCCCGAGGGCGAGCCAAAATAGGCTCTCCGCCCATACAGGGTTGGGGCAGCATCCCCATACGGGCCTTAAGGGCTAGGTGATCCGACCATGGTATCGCTTCTACGGCGATATCGTTCACCAAAATCCCGGACGCAAAGATCAGGTCTAATGTGTGCCCGGCCTGATGCGTGGGAGTCGTGACAAATTGAGAGAGTCCTAGTGTCGCCATGGACGACACCAGGTCCATCGCCTGAGTGGAGGCCGTGTCGTCGGCATGGACGTTGAAGTCACCCAGGACCATAAGCCTCGGGTACTCCAACGCCCAGCCCGCCACTGCCTCCAATAGTGATGGTAAGGCGTTGGCTGGTGCGTTAGGCGGACGGTACACCAGCCAAACTGCCAACCCCTCTCCAACATCCCACGCCAGACCGGCGCATTCAATCCCATCAATCTTTGGGCCCGGGAGAGCCCGAAAGGAGTAATCCTCCCGTATGAGTAGTGCTACGCCTCCCCCCCGCCCGCTACTCCGTGATTGGTGAAAGACCGAGTATCCCGGGGGGGACATCTGGGAGAGAGCTACTGTCTCCCCGTCCCTCACCCAGGTCTCGGTCACGCAAGCCAGGTCCACGTTCTGCTGTAGCAGAAACTCCCTAAGGGTTGCGGTCTTGTTATTTATGGACCTGGCGTTACATAACACCAATGACAGAGGCGAGCATTTCTTCTTAGACCCACTACCCGCCACCATTGGGATGGGAAGTAGACTGGAAGGTGGCCGAGCACCACTTTGTCTCTGTCTCCTTCCATTATATTTCTGTCTATTCCCACCGTCATATCTTCCCCTCCCCAGGAGCACTGGAATCCCCTGGCCGGACATCTGAATCAGCCCAAGATAAAGTCACCGGTATCACTCTCCACCTTGTCTCCACCTGCCACTTCTGTTTACCCTCCACACCAACCCCACCGATTCCTGATTGGTAACTCACTATTTATGTCTCAAGTTAATTTAGTAACCCTCCCAATCCACCTTACAATCAATTAGTTCGGATTCTACAATTTCATTGGTTCTTAAACTTATTAATAAATAATCCCTCCCCCCCATCCTAAATAATAAGTTAAGATTTTTTTTTTTTAAATCTGAATATTAATTTTATCGCTAATTGATTGATGAAATAATCTATAATTAAATTAACAATAATAATAATTAATACTACTAGCGAGTTAGCCGTCATTCATCCATGGGGTGTAAGTCCAGGCAGTCTATTGGGTCGTTATTGCACACTGCCCGTAGATGTTCTTCATTAGTAATGTTTACTAAGTTAGTCTCAATGATGATCTCGATGATGTTAAAATGCAGGTGCCGGTGGGATCAGGATGTTGGATCAGTTTCAGTGATGTTAAAGTGCGAGTGCAAATGGTGACCACTTCAGGCTTAATTCAGCCGCTCAGGCAGCTGTAGCCTGGCAGTCAGGGGAGGGGGGAGGCAAGTCCCCCTTGCGGTCTCTTGGCTGGTCCGGCGCTTCAGGTCTTCTCTGGCTCAGCGCTCAACCGGGGTTCCCCTGAGCCCCGTATAGGGCTTCTCTAACTGGGGATACCCGGCTGCTAAGTCAGTTGTGCCATTCAGCGCTTGCAGGCAGAGGGAGAGGGTGGGCGGGCCGGTGGGCGCGAGATGACAGGGGCGAAGGAGGAGGGGGGGGGAGCAGGGCGGGGGCAGAGGCATCCGCCAACGCCCTAGTCTTGGGGCTCACTAGCCTCTCCTCGGCTCCTCCACTCCCCGGGGCTCCGTTGATACTCCCCAGTCCTCCCAGCCGAGGACATAAGGACATAAGAGAAGCCCTGTTGGATCAGGCCAGTGGCCCCTCCAGTCCATCACTCTGTGTCACAAAAGAACAGAAGAGAAGCCCTATTGGATCAGGCCAATGGCCCCTCCAGTCCAACACTCTGGGTTGCAGAAGAACATAAGAGAAGCCCTGTTGGATCAGGCCAGTGGCTCCTCCAGTCCAACACTCTGGGTCACATAAGAACATAAGAGAAGCCCTGTTGGATCAGGCCAATGGCCCCTCCAGTCCAACACTCTGTGTCACATAAGAACATAAGAGAAGCCCTGTTGGATCAGGCCAATGGCCCCTCCAGTCCAACACTCTGGGTCACATAAGAACATAAGAGAAGCCCTGTTGGATCAGGCCAATGGCCCCTCCAGTCCAACACTCTGGGTCACATAAGAACAGAAGAGAAGCCCTGTTGGATCAGGCCAATGGCCCATCCGTCCAACACTCTGTGTCACATAAGAACAGAAGAGAAGCCCTGTTGGATCAGGCCAATGGCCTATCTAGTCCAACACTCTGTGTCACATAAGAACGTAAGAGAAGCCCTGTTGGATCAGGCCAATGGCCCATCCAGTCCAACACTCTGTGTCACATAAGAACATGAGAGAAGCCATGTTGGATCAGGCCAATGGCCCATCCAGTCCAACACTCTGTGTCACATAAGAACATAAGAGAAGCCCTGTTGGATCAGGCCAATGGCCCATCCAGTCCAACACTCTGTGTCACACAGTGGCCAAAAAAGAACAGGTGGCATCAGGAGGTCCATCAATGGGGCTAGGTCAGGACACTAGAAGCCCTCCCACTGTGCCCCCCCAAGCACCAAGGATATGATACCCAATTGGGAGGGGTTGAAAACACAGAAGAAGACAGAAACAGGATACAGGATGACCTTGACAGGCTGGAAAACTGGGCTATAACCAATAAAATGAATTTTACCAGGGATAAATGTACAGTTCTGCATTTAGGTAGGAAAAATCCAATGCATGGTTATAGGATGGGGAAGACTTGTCTTAGCAGTAGTATGTGTGAAAAGGATCCAGGGGTCTTAGTGGATCATACGCTGAACATGAGTCAACAGTGTGATGTGGTGGCTAAAAAGGCAAATGCAGTTTTGGGCTGTATCAACAGTAGTGTCCAGATCACGTGATGTGATGGTATCGCTTTACTCTGCTCTGGTAAAACTTCACCTGGAGTCTTGTGTTCAGTTTTGGCCACCACATTTTAAGAAGGATATAGACAAGCTGGAAGGGGTCCAGAGGAGGGCGACGAAGATGGTGAGGGGTCTGGAGACCAAGTCCTCTGAGGAAAGGCTGAAGGAGCTGGAGATGTTCAGCCTGGAGAGGAGGCGGCTGAGAGGTGATAGGATCACCATCTTCAAGTCCTTGAAGGGCTGTCATAAGACCAACAAAGTTTTGTTTTGGGAAGAAGTTTTTGTGTTGCAAGCATCCTTCTTCAGATACAAAGTGTGTCTGCACATGAAAACTTCTCCGGGGAGTGAAACTTGGGCGGTCTTCAAGGTGCCTGACTCAAAACCTTGCTTTATTTAAACGCAATAGGAGTCGATTGCACCTTTAAGACCAACTTCCTGACCATGAGAGCGGTTCCTCAGTGGAAGAGGCTTCCTCCTTAGGAGGTGGTGGACTCTCCTTCCTTGGAGGTTTTTCAACAGAAGCTAGATGGCCATCTGACAGCAATGAGGATCCTGTGAATTGAGGGGGAGGGGTTTGTGAGTTTCCTGCATTGTGCAGGGGGTTGGACTAGATGACCCTGAAGGTCCCTTCCAACTCTAGGATTCCTGACCATTAGAGCGATTCCTCAGTGGAACAGGCTTTCTCCCTGGGAGGTGGTGGGCTCTCCTTCCTTGGAGGTTTTTCAACAGAGGCTAGATGGCCATCTGACAGCAATGAAGATACTGTGAATTTAGGGGGAGGTCTTTGTGAGTTTCTTGCCTTGTGCAGGGGGTTGGACTAGATGACCCTGGAGGTCCCTTCCAGCTCTAGGAATCTATGATTCTATATAAAGCATCACTGTCCCAGACAGAGCACCATCTATACCTTGTGTGCTCCATATGCTTATCCTATCCCCTCTTAAAGCTGGCTATGCTTGTAGCCGCCGCCACCTCCTGTGGCAGTGAATTCCACGTGTTAATCATCCTTTGGGTGAAGAAGGACTTCCTTTTATCTGTTCTAACCGGACTGCTCAGCAATCACTCCCACATGTCCTTTCTGTGGTTTTACCTTAAGAATTAGCCTCCAGCACAGACTGGGTGAACATAAGGAGAGGCTAAGCTCGTGAATGTCCTTAAAGAGCCGAACAGGGACCAAAGATCCTTTGAGATATATCTAAAATAGCTTAGTTTGTGTTAAGAGAAAAATGGTCTGCAAACCACAAGAAGCCCTTTTGTTTTGATCCTCGAGGGTAATACTTGTGGGTCTCCTGGCCATATGAAGGCGTGTGAGGTTCACTGGTGTGTCTCCGTTCTCTTTGAGTTTCCCTAGGACTGTCTGGGTTTCTCCTTCCCCCCAGAGAGAAGCTTCACTTCATCCCCAAGTGACAAGACGCAGCTTTTACCTGAGAGAAGGGGAAAAAGATGGAGGAGCGGAACCCAGAAGGACCTGGAGCTGGTGAGACGGCAGGGAAAGGCCGCCTTCCCACCCAAGCTGGGAATTCTGAATTCTGGCAAAGCCAAGGGCCAGTTATCTGTAATCAGCTGCCTGCAGCCTCAGATGTGCATTTCCGACGCTTCCAGCAGTTCCGCTACCAGGAGGCCGAAGGGCCTCGAGAGGTTTGCAGCCAGCTCCATGGACTTTGCAGCCAGTGGCTGGAGCCGGAGAGGCACACCAAGAAGCAGATCACGGACCAGGTTCTGTGCTGGGTCAGAGGATGTGGGCCGGAGACCAGTTCCCAGGCGGTGGCCCTGGCCGAAGATTTCCTCCTGGAGGAGAAGAGGCAGGCAGAACAGGTGAGGGGATTCTCTCCAGGTACGTTCAGTTCAAACGATGTCTGGCCTTTTCCTAAAGGTTCTCTGCCAGATGTCTGTCTGAGTGTTAATCCTCCACATGGGATATTTCATGGCCTCTTTCAGCAGCCTCTTCTACAAGAGAATTCCTTCTCCCTCCAGATAACTCACCATCAGGTCTGCTGCTGGAAGGGTGCAGAGTCTGGGAGTGGGGCAGGATCCATTCCTTGGTCTTCTTCCCATTCCATCTCTCACCCCCCTCCCTCCCTGCTCTTTTAGATGTGGGCCTCGTCCGTGAAGAAAGAAGCTACATTCCCGGAGGCAGAAGGAGCTTCCTTGGAGCAAGGGCAGAGGGCGCAGGCTGTGGAGCGTGCCCAAGGTGCCCTCTCCTGTGGTAAGGTCTCTTTGTGTCTGGATGGAGAGCTAACAGTGTGGAGCAGGGGTTACTGTGGGTGGGGGGGTGGTATTTGTGAATGTCCTGCATTGTGCAGGGGGTTGGACTAGATGACCCTGGAGGTCCCTTCCAACTCTATCATTCTAAGTCCGTACCCTGGGTTTTTCACCTGGCTCATGGCTATCTGACATTTTGACTGCCCTCTGTTATTCTCTGGAACCCCATTGCCAGAGGTTGAAGGTGTTTGTTCCAGCTTTCAGCCCTGCCAACATTTTATCTCTCAGCCTCTGGAATGTGGCTGGGACATTCCTAAGACCAAACGCTAGGGCAGTGAACACAGAGAGTCCCTCCCTGGCTACAGAATCTTTTTTCTTTGGTCTTCTGGATCCATCACCTCCTGCCAGTACTCTTTAGTCAACTCCTTGGTGGAAATGAAGTGGGCTGCCCCCAAGTCACGTGGTTTCCTTTGTTGACTCCAAAGGTCTCACCGCCCCACCCTGCAACAGAAATAGGATTTGGCTTTTAGCCCAGCCCCAGAACCGGAGGGAAGGCTCAGGAGCCCTCTGGATAGGAGCCCATTTAAATGGCACTTGTAAAAGTCAAACAGATCCAAAGATTTTATTTAGCATTCAGGCAAAGGTCAAGTGAAATTCAGAGTAGTTAACTTTGAGGCCTAAATCACTGGCTGTGCAGATTGTAGTTCTATACACAGGCTAAAAAGAGTTCTTGAGGCTTCTTTTCTCAGTTAATGAGACAGAAATATCGGGAGGGTTTTGTTGACGTGTTTTCCCAAACACGACCATATTTCTCCTTAGAGTTTCCTGCAGGCTGGTACCCTCTTTTAGTACCCAGCTCCTCCCTTTGCAACCCGTTTCTGTCTCACTCTTGAGGTGCCCAAAGCAGTTTCCTTTCATTCCAGAGCAGGGGCCACCTGAGAGCTGATTTCCCTCTTCCACTGGGCAGGGATTCTTCCAGCACCGAGCTAGTGCTCTTTCTTCACTCAAGCTGGTGCTGGCCAGTTGGAGTGCTTGGAGCAGCTTGTCACTCAGTGTTCTCCAGTCCTGGGAAGACGCAACTTTTCACCTCCCGGGATTCTGACAGTGTAACACCTTGAAGCCTGTTTTAAGGGCTGTCCATCGAGAGTTCAGGTCCAGAAAAGAAGTAAAGACTTCGTCACAGAATACAGAGTGAACTTTTTGGCACTCAATGTCCGCTAACTGTGGTGCCTCTAAAGGGAGATGAGACACCTTCATGGAGGGCAGTTCCTCCCATTATTTTAAATATCCGTATTTCACCTTCCCTCCATAAGAGGAGCTCAGAGTGGCTGAATAGTATAAAGGCGGAGAAACCTGGGCAGAGCTCTTCAGCCTGGTGAATCAAGGGCGCCTCCACCTTCTGGGGCAGCAGAGCTCTGAAAACCAGTTCCCAGGAAGGGGCCAAGAATCACGGGGGATTTTGCCTTCTGTGCCACCCAGCATTTGTGGGGACATCTGGCAGGCTGCTCTGGGTTGCTGGAGTAGGGATGGCATGGCCCCGCCCCCGGGAGCTTCACAAAACAGCTGTGGGGCAGATTGCTGTTGTGTCTGGCTGAGCACCTATGATGTTAGCATGACAACAGATGCTCTGAAAACTCCTTCATATTCCCCTTGAGGCTCCAGATGGGTGAATGCGATGGTGTCATTTTATGTGACGGCATTCCCACCCCACTCATTCCCTGCCGCCATCGAGGCCTCGCGGAAGGCTGAAATACGTTGGCAGCCTCTCTAATCCCCGAGGTTCACAGGTCCCTGGTGCTTCTCTTCTGTCTCTCCCAGAATTCAGTAAAAAGTGTTTACATTTTTTTGTTGAGTGTACTCAGGGCAAGGTTTCACAACCCTGGGAAGGGGCCTGTGTGTGTGTGTGTGTGTGTGTGTGAAGGAGGGCACACCCAAGCAAACACCCTTCCTTCCTCCTTTGCCTCAGGGACAGGCAGTGAAGAGATGCTGTTGAGCCGTCGTCTTTTCAGAAGTTTGGAAACGGCTGCTGCACTCACAGCCCAGGTAGGAGAAATAAACCGGGTGCGGGGTGTGTGTGGGAACAGCATGGGTCCCTCCTACTCTTTTGCGGGGGGGGGGGATGCTTTTGCTCCTGCAGCTTCTACAAGGGCATCTGAACGCCCCTCCTTTTACCCATCCCATTTACACATCCTGTACCTTCCCAGACTTCTCCCTCCCAGTGTGCAACCTCTGCCTGGTGTGATCACTGAAGAGGAGGGAATCTCCTTTTTCTTCCAGGGTCCCTTTTCCTTTGAGGAGGTGTCCGTCTCTTTCACGGAGGCAGAGTGGGCCCTGCTGGATCCAGGACAAAGAGCTCTCTACTGGGAAGTCATGCTGGAGAACTATGGGAACGTGGCCTTTCTGGGTAAGGATCTTTCACAGGTACCAAAGGTACAAATTACTACCTTTGTGCTAAGGCATGAATCAGAATATTGAATAGCAATACACAGTTTTGTTCCATGGGATACATGGGGCTCCATCCCCGAACTCAAATGAAGGAATGCGCCAAGAATCCTGGAAGTGAAAAAGAACTTAAAGATTTATTATTAATAATAGAGGAGAAAAATTATTCTTAGGGCTCAAAGGGGCCCCAGGAAGCGAAGACTCTCCACCTTGAGTCTACATAGAACAGGTGGGATATATATATAACATAAATCAATATAAATATAACGTAAGTAAATAAATAAATAATTATAGCGTGAATAAATAAACAAAGAAGAGAGTTGAAACAAAGGCTTATACCTGAATTACAAAGGCAAAATGAACTAGAGCTTACATCATTGGATGGTGGGTAACCAATTATATGACTTAGGAAGCAATGATTGGCGCATGCAAGATTTGGGATGGACTACAAAGAATTTGCAACAAGTTGACAATAGTTTACATTTCAAAGAACACAAGAGAAGCCATGTTGGATCAGGCCAGTGGCCCATCCAGTCCAACACTCTGTGTCACATATGAACATAAGAGAAGCCCTGTTGGATCAGGCCAAAGGCCCATCCAGTCCAACACTCTGTGTCGCATAAGAACAGAAGAGAACCCTCTTGGATCAGGCCAATGGCCCATCCAGTCCAACACTCCGTGTCACATAAGAACATAAGAGAAGCCCTGTTGGATCAGGCCAGTGGCCCATCCAGTCCAACACTCTATGTCACAAAAGAACATAAGAGAAGCCCTGTTGGATCAGGCCAGTGGCCCCTCCAGTCCAACACTCTGTGTCACATAAGAACATAAGAGAAGCCATGTCAAATCAGGCCAGTGGCCCCTCCAGTCCAACACTCCGTGTCACATAAGAACATAAGAGAAGCCCTGTTGGATCAGGCCAATGGCCCCTCCAGTCCAACACTGTGTCACATAACAACATAAGAGAAGCCCTCTTGGATCAGGTCAGTGGCCTATCCAGTCCAACACTCTGTGTCTCATAAGAACATAAGAGAAGCCCTGCTGGATCAGGCCAGTGGCCCCTCCAGTCCAACACTCTGTGTCACATAAGAACATAAGAGAAGCCCTGTTGGATCAGGCCAATGGCCCCTCCAGTCCAACACTCCGTGTCACATAAGAACATAAGAGAAGCCATGTTGGATCAGGCCAATGGCCCCTCCAGTCCAACACTCTGTGTCACATAAGAACATAAGAGAAGCCCTGTTGGATCAGGCCAGTGGCCCCTCCAGTCCAACACTCTGTGTCACATAAGAACATAAGAGAAGCTATGTCGAATCAGGCCAGTGGCCCATCCAGTCCAACACTCTGTGTCACATAAGAACATAAGAGAAGCCCTGTTGGATCAGGCCAATGGCCCATCCAGTCCAACACTCCGTGTCACATAAGAACATAAGAGAAGCCATATTGGATCAGGCCAATGGCCCCTCCAGTCCAACACTCTGTGTCACATAAGAGAAGCCCTGTTGGATCTGGCCAATGGCCCATCCAGTCCAACACTCTGTGTCACATATAGAACATAAGAGAAGCCCTGTTGGATCAGGCCAATGGCCCATCCAGTCCAACGCTCTGTGTCACATAAGAACATAAGAGAAGCCATGTTGGATCAGGCCAGTGGCCCATCCAGTCCAACACTCTGCTTCACATAAGAACATAAGAGAAGCCCTGTTGGATCAGGCCAATGGCCCATGCAGTCCAACACTCTGTGTCACATAAGAACATAAGAGAAGCCATGTTGGATCAGGCCAGTGGCCCATCCAGTCCAATACTCTGTGTCACATAAGAACAGAAGAAAAGCCATGTTGAATCAGGCCAGTGGTCCATCCAGTTCAACACTCTGTGTCACACAGTGGCCAAAAAAACCAAGTGCAGAAGCATCAAGCTAGCCTGGCTTCCCTCTGGTGTGTAACCATATTATAGACCTACCTCTCTAGGATTAGGTGGTACCAACAACCCAATCAAGGATAATCACTGACAGAATTTTCCAGCTGCTATCCCACTCCCCCTTCCTCCTGGATACACATTTGGAATCACAAAGAGTCGGATTTGACAGTGCGACTGAACAACAAACACAACTGAGAACCAGTTTGGTGTAGTGATTAAGTGTGTGGGTTCTAATCTGAGAGAAGTGGCTTCATTCCCCACTCCTCCATATGCAGCTGCTGGAATGGCCTTGGATCAGTCACAAGTTCGCTGAAGAGCTGTTCTTTCCCAACTACCTCACAGGGTGTCTGTTGTGGGGAGAGGAAGAGAATTGTATTTATTTATTTATTTCTGTACATTTATAGTCCCCCATAATGGGCTTAGGGCGGATTCCAACATGGTAAAACAATTAAAATAGAACAATAAAACAAACAGATAAATAATAGAACAGTCGAACAGTTAAAACAGATTAAGAAATCAAAACAGTTAAGATATTAGCTCAAAATTAATTTATGGATGATGTGGACACATAAATTAAGACATACTTGTCACAGCTTAGGTGTCCAAAAAATGTCAACTGTATCGGTGATTGTAAGCCACTCTGTGACTTTAAGCAAAGGGTGGGGTATAAATCCCATCTCCTCTTCTTCCTATTCCTTCCTCTTCTTCTTGTCACAATTAACCAATCACCACATTCTGGAGTTTGTCCTTGAAAAAGATAAGGATATTAGCTGTTGGGAGACTCATATCACAAACACTTGCATGGTGGATCAGACCACTTAACAATCACGTTAACCCTTGAGGGAACGAGGGGGCTTTGCCCCCCAGATCCAGCCCCTTTATTCTGTCTGGGATTCTGGGAAGGATCTTGATCGTGGTTCTGTCCTTTCAGAAGAATTTTTACTCTTGAATTTATTTATTTCTCAGTGTAAAAATGATCTCTTTTTCTCTCTATGTGAAAAAGCCAGAAGTAGAAGAGAGACTGTGGTGGAGACGGACAACGGCCTTGCATCGAAAGAAATGCTGGGGAGTGCCTCAAGAGGATCCCAAGAGACTATTTCCTTCCCCAACGAGGTGGCTGAGAGTGAGTATCCTTCACGGTTCTGTCAAGGGAACAGGCAAGGAACAGCCACAGGGCTTCTGAGCAACATTTAGCTTGGTAGAATCCTACAGCCCCCTGAGTAAGGAGGGAGAGAGGCCTTCTGGGGGGCTGAAATCTGGGGGCTCAGAAACTCCTTGTGGGGAAGAGGTCAGTTGTGGCTCTTGATGGAGTCAGGTGTCCTTAAATACTAGATATTCTGCAGGGAAAGGTAGAGGGGTGGTTAAGATCAGCCAAGATAGATGACGCCAAAGGGCTGTCAGTTCTTTCTTCCTGCAGGCATAGAGATTCCTTTGGACCTTCCCAGCCCTCTCTGATGCTAACAGGATTTCTTTCTTTCTTCCAGCAGAGGAGGATCAGAGGGATGGAGAAGGTGAAGGACTTCATCAGCAACTGACAGATAGAGTTAAAAATGAAGACTTGAAAGAAAACATCAGGAATCAAGACAGACTAAACACAAAGAAAGATGGCTGCACGGTTGAGAAGAGAGATGGAAGAAAGCAGATTGTCCATTTTCCAAAGCACAAGCTAAGGAAGGCAAGTAAATCCATTATGTGGGGAAAGTACTTCAGAAATAGATCGCAGCTCCTTGTGCACCAAACAGCCCACAGAAGGGAGAAAGCTTTTGAATGCTCAAAGTGTGGAATGAAATTCGGTCAGAGTGGCAATCTTCAACAGCATCAGAGAATCCACACAAGGGAGAAACCTTTTCAATGCTTAGAGTGTGGAAGGAAATTCACTGCAAATGGTGACCTTAAACGGCATAAAAGAACGCACACGGGGGAAAAACCTTTTGAATGCTCAGAGTGTGGAAAGAAATTCCGTCGGAGTGGCCATCTTCAAGTGCATCGAACAACCCACACAGG
This sequence comes from Heteronotia binoei, assembly GCF_032191835.1. Lineage (NCBI taxonomy): Eukaryota > Metazoa > Chordata > Lepidosauria > Squamata > Gekkonidae > Heteronotia > Heteronotia binoei. The sequence goes on from NC_083227.1 coordinate 517,444, forward strand.
GGAGAAACCTTTTGAATGCTCAGAGTGTGGAAAGAGATTCAGTCACAGTAGCAGTCTTCAACAGCACCAAAGAACCCACACAGGGGAAAAACCTTTTGAATGCTCAGAGTGTGGAAAGAGATTCAATACGAATGGAAGTCTTCGGCAGCATCAAAGAACCCACACAGGGGAGAAACCTTTTGAATGCTCAGAGTGTGGAAGGAAATTCATTGCAAATGATGATCTTAAACGACATAAAAGAACACATACAGGGGAGAAACCTTTTCAGTGCTCAGATTGTGGAAGGAAATTTAATGCAAATGGTGATCTTAAACGGCATAAAAGAACACACACAGGGGAGAAGCCTTTTGAATGCTCAGAGTGTGGAAAGAAATTTAGTCGGAGTGGCCATCTTCAACTGCATGAAAGAACCCACACGGGAGAGAAACCTTTTGAATGCTCAGAGTGTGGAAAGAGATTCAGTACGAGTTCCAACCTTCAACAGCACCAAAGAACTCACACAGGGGAAAAGCCTTTTGAATGCTCAGAGTGTGAAAAGAGATTCAGTATGAATGGAAGTCTTCAGGAGCATCAAAGAATCCACACAGGGGAGAAACCTTTTGGATGCTCAGCGTGTGGAAAGAGATTCAGTACGAGTAGAAGTCTTCAGCAGCATCAAAGAACTCACACAGGGGAGAAACCTTTTGAATGCTCTGAGTGTGGGCAGAGGTTCAGTTGCAGTAGCCATCTTCTGCTGCATCAAAAAACTCACACAGAGGAAAAACCGTTTGAATGCTCAGAGTGTGGTAAGAGATTCAAGTTCAGTGGCAATCTTCAAAGGCATCAAAGAACCCACACAGGAGAGAAACCTTTTGAATGCTCAGAGTGTGGAAAGAGATTTTGTCAGAGTAGCAATCTTCAAGGGCATCAAAGAACTCACACAGGGGAGAAACCTTTTGAATGCTCAAAGTGTGGAAGGAAATTCAGTACAAATGGTAGTCTTCAACGGCACCAAAGAACCCACGTGTGGGAGAAATCTTTTGAATGCTCAGAGTGTGGAAGAAAATTCAGTCGGCGTGGCCATCTTCAACTGCATGAAAGAACCCACACAGGGGAGAAACCTTTTGAATGCTCAGAGTGTGGAAAGAGATTCAGTCTGAGTTCCAATCTTGTAATGCACCAAAGAACCCACACCAGGCAGAAACCTTTTGAATGCTCAGAGTGCGGAAAGAAATTCAGTCAGAGTGGCCTTTTTCTACAGCATCAAAGAACCCACACAGGAGAAAAACCTTTTGAATGTTCAGAGTGTGGAAAGAGATTCAGTCAGAGTTACAATCTTCAACGGCATCAAAGATCCCACACAGGAGAAAACCTTTTGAATGCCCATAGTATTGAAAGACATTCAGTTTGAGTTCCTGTCTTCAACAGGACCTAAGACCACAGAAGGAGGAAATATTTTGAGTGCCCAGTGTTGTGGAAAGAGGCTAACAGTAGCAGTCTTCAGCAGTCTTCAGCAGCATCAAAGAATCCACACAGAGGAAAAATCTTTTGTATGCTCAGAGTGTAGAGTTTGACTCAGCAAGGAAATCTTCATCAGTATCTAAGAATCCATTGAAGGAGAAACCATGTAACTTCTTAGCCCGTGAATAGAACTTTTCTGTTATTTCACACCTAAAAGACAACCACAGACCACAGAAAGAACTGAAATTAGATAACATCTTGTAGAAAGCTTGAGTCTACCCTAACCAGGAAGCACCATGAGAGACAATGAGGGGAACGAGACTGGCAGGGGCACACAAACGAGAAGCCGAGGGATGAACCAAGGAGCCTAAAGATCTTCCTCAGCTCCCCTGGCATCTGGTGGTATGGAGAGAGGTGTGCTCCTTCAGCCTGTGGGACGACTGGCCGACCCAAACCTTGAGAACATGGCAGCCATGATGTGGATGGTCAATTTCTTGATGGACGAGATACAAGCCATTTCCCATCAGCTACAGTCACTACCAGCTCTCTCACATAAGAACATAAGAGAAGCCCTGTTGGATCAGGCCAGTGGCCCCTCCAGTCCAACACTCTGTGTCACATAAGAACATAAGAGAAGCCATGTTGGATCAGACCAATGGCCCCTCCTGTCCAACACTCTGTGTCACAAAAGAACATAAGAGAAGCCACGTTGGATCAGACCAATGGCCCCTCCACTCCAGTCCAACACTCTGTGTCACATAAGAACATAAGAGAAGCCCTGTTGGATCAGGCCAATGGCCCATCCAGTCCAACACTCTGTGTCACATAAGAACATAAGAGAAGCCCTGTTGGATCAGGCCAAAGGCCCATCCAGTCCAACACTCTGTGTCACATAAGAACATAAGAGAAGCCATGTTGGATCAGGCCAATGGCCCATCCAGTCCAACACTCTGTGTCACATAAGAACATAAGAGAAGCCATGTTGGATCAGGCCAATGGCCCATCCAGTCCAACACTCTGTGTCACATAAGAACATAAGAGAAGCCCTGTTGGATCAGGCCAGTGGCCCCTCCAGTACAACACTCTGTGTCACATAAGAACATAAGAGAAGCCCTGTTGGATCAGGCCAGTGGCCCCTCCAGTCCAACACTCTGTGTCACATAAGAGAAGCCCTGTTGGATCAGGCCAATGGCCCATCCAGTCCAACACTCTGTGTCACATAAGAACATAAGAGAAGCCATGTTGGATCAGACCAATGGCCCCTCCAGTCCAACACTCTGTGTCACAAAATAACATAAGAGAAGCCCTGTTGGATCAGGCCAGTGGCCCCTCCAGTCCAACACTCTGTGTCACAAAAGAACATAAGAGAAGCCCTGTTGGATCAGGCCAATGGCCCCTCCAGTCCAACACTCTGTGTCACAAAAGAACATAAGAGAAGCCCTGTTGGATCAGGCCAGTGGCCCCTCCAGTCCAACACTCTGTGTCACAAAAGAACATAAGAGAAGCCCTGTTGGATCAGGCCAATGGCCCATCCAGTCCAACACTCTGTGTCACATAAGAACATAAGAGAAGCCCACATGTGAGAGCGGGAGTACTTGGCCAAGTTTAGGGAGAGGTGTTTGTGAATTTCCTGCATTGTGCAGGGGTTGTACTAGATGACCCTGGAGGTCCCTTCCAACTCTATGATTCTATGTTTCTAAGTTCTAGGCACTGGCGACTAAAGTACAGGGCTGGGATGAGGAGATGAAAATAGATCAATTTCACCAGGGGCTGAACACCAGGCTACTGGGTCGGGGCCTAATGTAAGACAACCCTAACACCCTATTGGGGTGGATCCAATCAGGTTGCGAGGCAGAGAACCAGCAGCAGCCGGTCCCAGGCAGGTGAAAGTCTTCGTCCTGGGAGAGAGGAGGCGCAAAGAAAACTCCCACCCGCATCATGGAGTGAGAGCGGCGAGTCAAGCAAAGATTGTGTTTAGAGTGAACCACATTACCGAAGGCTCCAGCAGACCTCGCGCCCCCACCCTCAAGAAGAAGACTGAAACCAAAAAAGGCAAAGATGGAACAGTGGTGCTCATAGATATCGTGTTGTGAGGACAGCGACCCACCAACTCCCCTTCGTCCAGTGAGGACAGTAGAACTTAACAGCTGGCGGGAAACTCCAGTGACCAGCTGTGATAGGTGCATCTCAACAGGTCTGGGAAGCCAGTTTGGTGTAGCAGTTAAGTGTGCGGACTCTTATCTGGGAGAACCGGGTTTGATTCCCCACTCCTCCACTTACACCTGCTGGAATGGCCTTGGGTCAGCCAGAGCTCTCTTATCTGGGAGAACCGGGTTTGATTCCCCACCCCTCCACTTGCAGCTGCTGGAATGGCCTTGGGTCAGCCATAGCTTTCTTATCTGGGAGAACCGCATTGGATTCCCCACTCCTCCACTTGCAGCTGCTGGAATGGCCTTGGGTCAGCCATAGCTCTCTTATCTGGGAGAACTGGGTTTGATTCACCACCCCTCCACTTGCAGCTGCAGGCATGGCCTTGGGTCAGCCAGAGCTCTCTTATCTGGGAGAACCGGGTTTGATTCCCCACCCCTCCACTTGCAGCTGCTGGAATGGCCTTGGGTCAGCCAGAGCTCTCTTATTTGGGAGAACCGGGTTTGATTCCCCACCCCTCCACTTGCACGTGCTGGAATGGCCTTGGGTCAGCCAGAGCTCTCTTATCTGGAAGAACCGGGTTTGATTCCCCACTGCTCCACTTGCAGCTGCTGGAATGGCCTTGGGTCAGCCAGAGCTCTCTTATCTGGAAGAACCGGGTTTGATTCCCCACTGCTCCACTTGCAGCTGCTGGAATGGCCTTGGGTCAGCCAGAGCACTCTTATCTGGGAGAACCGGGTTTGATTCCCCACCCCTCCACTTGCAGCTGCTGGAATGGCCTTGGGTCAGCCATAGCTTTCTTATCTGGGAGAACCGGGTTTGATTCCCCACTCCTCCACTTGCAGCTGCTGGAATGGCCTTGGGTCAGCCAGAGCTCTCTTATCTGGGAGAACCGGGTTTGATTCCCCACCCCTCCACTTGCAGCTGCTGGAATGGCCTTGGGTTAGCCAGAGCTCTCTTATCTGGGAGAACCAGGTTTGATTCCCCACCCCTCCACTTGCAGCTGCTGGAATGGCCTTGGGTCAGCCAGAGCTCTCTTATCTGGAAGAACCGGGTTTGATTCCCCACCCCTCCACTTGCAGCTGCAGGCATGGCCTTGGGTCAGCCGAGCTCTCTTATCTGGGAGAACCGGGTTTGATTCCCCACCCCTCCACTTGCAGCTGCAGGCATGGCCTTGGGTCAGCCAGAGCTCTCTTATCTGGGAGAACCGGGTTTGATTCCCCACCCCTCCACTTGGAGCTGCTGGAATGGCCTTGGGTCAGCCAGAGCTCTCTTATCTGGGAGAACCAGGTTTGATTCCCCCCTCCTCCACTTACACCTGCTGGAATGGCCTTGGGTCAGCCAGAGCTCTCTTATCTGGGAGAACCGGGTTTGATTCCCCACTCCTCCACTTGCAACTGCTGGAATGGCCTTGGGTCAGCCAGGGCTCTCTTATCTGGGAGAACCGGGTTTGATTCCCCACTCCTCCACTTGCACCTGCTGGAATGGCCTTGGGCCAGCCAGAGCTCTCTTATCTGGGAGAACCGGGTTTGATTCCCCACTCCTCCACTTGCAGCTGCTGGAATGGCCTTGGGTCATCCAGAACTCTCTTATTTGGGAGAACCGGGTTTGATTCCCCACTCCTCCACTTGCAGCTGCTGGTATGGCCTTGGGTCAGCCAGAGCTCTCTCATCTGGGAAAACTGGGTTGGATTCCCCACTCCTCCACTTGCAGGTGCTAGAATGGCCTTGGGTCAGCCAGAGCTCTCTTATCTGGGAGAACCGGGTTTGATTCCCCACTCCTTCACCTGCACCTGCTGGAATGGCCTTGGGTTAGCCATAGGTCTCACAGAGTTGTCCTTGAAAGGGCAGCTGCTGTGAGAGCTCTCTCAGCCCCACCTACCTCACAGGGTGTCTGTTGTGGGGGGAGGAAGGGAAAGGAGATTGTTAGCCGCTCTGAGACACTGATTCAGAGAGAAGGGTGGGGTATAAATCTGCAATTCTTCTCTCAGCCCCACCCACCTCACAGGTTGGTTTTTGGGAAGGAAGATAAGGGAGATTGTGAGCCACTCTGAGTCTCTGATTCAGAGAGAAGGGCGGATATAAATCTGCCATCTTCTTCTTGTTTTCTGTGCCACTATGGGTGAGAACCTCGAGGTTTAGACTTTAGTCAACCCCAGATTGAAAAGATTCATACACATTCAGGCTCTCCTAGAGACTTAACAAGGAAAAGGAAAGGTCCCCTGTGCAAGCACCAGTCGTTTCCGACTCTGGGGTGACGTTGCTTTCACAATGTTTTCATGGCAGACTTTTTACGGAGTGGTTTGCCATTGCCTTCCCCAGTCCTCTCCACTTCCCCCCCAGCAAGCTGGGGACTCATTTTACCGACCTCGGAAGGATGGAAGGCTGAGACAACCTTGGGCCCGCTACCTGAACCCAGCTTCCGCCGGAATTCAACTCAGCTCATGAGCAGGGAGTTCAGACCACAGTGCTGCAGCTTTACCATTCTGCGCCCCGGGGACACCCCCCAAATAGTAGAGGCTGCAGACTTAGAACCTTGACTGTTGCCAAAGCGACTCCAGTTTGAACAAATGGCTGGTGAGCCCATGAAAGGGGACCTTTGCATCGCTGAGACTGAAGCTATTCCAAGGGGCTCCAGGGGTGTTGATGAACCTGGTCAATGAGGTGTTGAGAAAATGTTTGTATAAAGTTGTCCTCATTTATTCCAACAACCTCTCCTCGCATGTGAAATTGGTGCGGGAAGTCTTGCAGGCGCTGTTCAAACACAAACTGTTTGCTAAGCGTTCTAAGTGTGAGTTTCACCAAATAGAACTAAACGTCATGGGTTACAGAGTGTTGGGGAATGGTTTGAGGACGGACCCGGAAAAAGTAAAACCTGTGGTTGATTGGCAGCCTCCACAAACGAGGCACCAATTACAGTCATTCTTTTTTTTACTGTTTTTACATGTTTTTACTGTTGTGGGCCACCCTGAGCCTGGTTCGGCGGGGAGGACAGGATAGAAATCCAAATAAATAAATGAATTCTTGGGATTTGCAGTTTTCTATAGAACCTTCATAAGGAAATTTGCCCAGGTGGCCCTCGCTCTAATTACAGACTTGCTGGAAACCAAAGAGCAGGGGCTGGAGTCCAGGAAGCTAGGTGCTGAACTACAGGCATCTGAACAATTAAACAACTGTTTATTAACGAGCCCATCTTACAGCACCCTGATCTGCAACTGGTTGACAGATCGCACCCAAAGAGTGCTTGTGAACGGTTCCTCATCCTCTTGGAGAGGAATGCCTCAAGGATCTGTCCTGGGACATGTTTTGTTCAACAGCTTTATCAATGATTTGGATGAAGGAATAGAGGGAATGCTTATTAAATTTGCAGATGCTACTAAATTGGGAGGGGTTGCAAACACAGAAGAAAACAGAAACAGGATACAGGATGACCCTGACAGGTTGGAAAACTGGGCTAAAACCAATAAAATGAATTTTAACAGGGATAAATGTAAAGTTCTGCATTTTGGTAGGAAAAATCCCATGAATGGTTATAGGATAGGGAGACTTGTCTTACCAGTAGTCTGTGCGAAAAGGATCTTGGGGTCTTAGTGGACCCTATGATGAACATGAGTCAACACTGTGATGTGGCTAAAAAGGCAAATGCAATTTTGGGCTGTATCAACAGAAGTACAGTGTCCAGATCACGTGAAGTGATGGTATCGCTTTACTCTGCTCTGGTAAGGCCTCACATAGAGTCTTATGTTCAGTTTTGGGCCCCACATTTTAAGAAGGATCTGGATAAGCTGGAACGGGTCCAGAGGAGAGCGATGAAGATGGTGAGGGGTCTGGAGACCAAGTCCTCTGAGGAAAGGCTGAAGGAGCTGGGGATGTTTAGCCTGGAGAGGAGGCTGAGAGGTGATAGGATCACCATCTTCAAGTACTTGAAGGGCTGTCATCTAGAGGATGGTGTGGAATTGTTTTCTGTGGTGTCAGAAGGTAGGACCAGAACCAATGGGTTGACATTAAATCAAAAGGGTTTCCGACTCAACATTAGGAAGAGCTTCCTGACCGTGAGAGCGGTTCCTCAGTGGAACAGGCTTCCTCCTCGGGAGGTGGTGGGCTCTCCTTCCTTGGAGGTTTTTAAGCAGAGGCTAGATGGCCACCTGACAGCAATGAGGATCCTGTAAATTTAGGGAGAGGTATTTGCGAGTTTCCTGCATGGTGCAGGAGGCTGGACTAGATGACCCTGGAGATCCCTTCCAACTCTAGGGTTCCTGACTGTGAGAGCAGTTCCTCAGTGGAACAGGCTTCCTCAGGAGGTGGTGGGCTCTCCTTCCTGGGAGGTTTTGAAACAGAGGCTAGAGGGCCATCTGACAGCAATGAGGATACTGTGAATTTAGGGGGAGGTGTTTGTGAGTTTCCTGCATTGTGCAGGGGGTTGGACTAGATGACCCTGGAGGTCCCTTCCAACTCTAGGATTCCTGACCATTAGAGCGGTTCCTCAGTGGAAGAGGCTTCCTCCTCGGGAGGTGGTGGGCTCTCCTTCCTGGGAGGTTTCGAAACAGAGGCTAGGTGGCCATCTGACAGCAATGTGGATCCTGTGAATTTAGGGGGAGGTGTTTGTGAGTTTCCGGCACTAAGATCAAGTTCCCAAAATCTTCTTGTGGACAAAGGATGCTCAGCTACCTGCCACTAGAGCGAGAGCCTTTTTGGTAGCAGCCCCTGCTCTGTGGAATGCTCTCCCCAAAAATATCAGGGCCCTGCAGGACTTGCCACAATTCCTCCAGGTCTGTAACACAGAATTGTTTTATTCGCTTTCAACAACTAACAGGGAAGCGACCACTACACCACAGCACGGATATCTAAACTCAGCCCAGTATAAATATTTCCAAGCAATATTTGACAACCAAATAGGCAGCCGTGTTGGTCTGAAGGCTTTTTATCTCTTGACGTATACTACACCCATCTTCCACTATATTTTGATGTATTTTTTCCTAATGGCAAACTAGAATGATGTATATATTCATGTTGCATGTTAAAAGGTAAATCAGTTGGACAGGAAAATCTTCTGGGAAAGAAATGCCTTCTTTTTGACCCAGGTTTAGTAGCAATAGAACAATGAAGAGGCATTCTCACATCCTGACATGTTCCTGTCTGATGGTTTCCCACGCTCAGGCAACCCAGAGCAAAGGTTTTCTGAAGTTGTTAATTTTGCTATTCCGCTATTGGATTTTAACTTTGTACCACTTGGCATTCCAAACCCCACCAACTATATGTGGCTCTGCTTACTGTCCCTCTTTCCTCGCCTGAAGAAGCGGCACGCGCACCAAAGCTGGCCTTCCGAATAGAACTAAGTTGGTCTTAAAGGTGCGATGGACCCCTATTTTGTTGCCAGCCCCTCCTCCTCCTTCCAGCGGGGGGGGGGGAGAACTGCATTTCCCAGAAGGCCTTGCAAGCCCCAGCCAAGCCAGCCCCGCCTTTTCCAGGGGTGGGAGGGGGCAGCACGAGCAGCCCCCCCCTCCTCCCCTCCCCCGCCTGCCGGGGCAGGATCCGGCTCGGGCACCTTTGCAGCAGCTGCAGGAGGGCAGGTGATGGGATCTGGGGCGAGGAGGGGCGTGCAAGAGGGAGGGGCGGGGGGAGGAGAGGCTCAGCTCCTTCTGCAGCCTCGGCGGGGCGGCCGGGCTGATCCGGGGCCGCTTCTCTTTCTGGGGGGGGGGCGGTTGGGGGGTGTCTCTTGCTTCTTTTGCAGCCCCCGCCCCCCCCGCCCCCAGGGCAAGTTGCAAGGCCCAGCAAGACTGCGGCTCCCGCTGCTGTGCTTTCCCCTCAGCCCCCAAGAAGGTCTCTGGGTTGCAAAAGGGTCTGAAGGGGCCTTCTGGGGGGCAGCCCCCTCCCCCCTCCCTCTTGCACGCCCAGCAGGAACCTATTTGCACATTAGGCCACACCCCTGGTGTCACTATTGGCCCCGCCCCCCGATTAGTAAATCTTCTGTAAGGTATTGATTTTTGTGTTAAAGCGCTTCTGTCCTATGCAATCCGAAATCTGTGGAAATGCTGCGGTAGCTTCCTTGCAGTTCAAGTTTGCAACCCCTCCCAATATAGTATCATCTGCAAATTTAATAAGCATTCCCTCTATTCCTTCATGCAGATCATTTATAAAGATGTTGAACAGAAGAGGTCCCAGCACAGATCCTTGAGGCATTCCTCTCCAAGAGGATGAGGAACCGTTCACAGGCACTCTTTGGTTGCGATCTGTCAGCCAGTTGCAGATCAGGATGCTGCAAGATGGGCTCATTAGTAAACAGGTTGTTTCATTGTTCAAATGCCTGTAGTTCAGCACCTAGCTTCCTAATCATGATTCAGCAGTTTTGTTCCCTTAAAGAACTATAACTCTGACACTTAAGACAAGGCAAGTGAAAAGGAAGGAAGGAAGGAAAATAGATGGGGGGGAGAGGTGTAAAGAAAGAAACTTTAATTTTAAATGCATTCTCTAAGCTGATGGCTGACTTGGCTTGGCGAAGTGACTTAAAGCAATAAATGCCTTCTCCAAGCCAGCCAATGCGGGGAGGGGCGCTTCAAGAGCCACACAAGTTGTGTGAAAGAGCACAGGTGGCTCCTGAACCTCAGTTTGGCCACTTCTGTTCTGGGCCCTCCATCTCTTCCTGCAGAGAAGCCCTGAGGATCAGGCAGCCTGAAGGAGAAGGCCTTGGGTTTGCTAGGGGGGGAAATAGAACAAAGTATAGGATGAGTTTAATCAGGCCAGTTTATGTTCACAGAGATAGAGGCAAGGTTTAGAGTAACACAGAAAGTCTCTGCAAAAAATAAAAGTTAAAGTAGAAACCTCTGGAAACACAAAGCTGAGAGCCAGTTTGGTGTAGTGGTTAAGTGTGCGGACTCTTATCTGGGAGAACCAGGTTTGATTCCCCACTCCTCCACTTGCACCTGCTGGCATGGCCTTGGGTCAGCCATAGCTCTGGCAGAGGTTGTCCTTGAAAGGGCAGCTGCTGTGAGAGTCCTCTCAGCCCCACCCACCTCACAGGGTGTCTGTTGTGGGGGAGGGAGATAAAGGAGATTGTGAGCAGCTCTGAGACTCTTGAGTGGAGGGCAGAATATAAATCCAATATCTTCTTCTTCTTCTGATATATTTCTGGGGTCAAACATGCAGGTTAATATACTAGACAGTCTTTTTTACAGTTCAGGGCTAATTCCCCCCCCCCCCCCCCCCAATTTAATTGGTCTAGATGAAAAGAAGCCCAAGTTCATGCAGATTTCTGGATCTGTATTTCTTGGAGACTTTCAGTATATAATCAACGAAGTATGACAGAATAGTAAAATTATCTGGTAGGGAGTGGTGTAGAAAGCATTTATATGGCTTCTCCTCAGTATGAATTGTTTGATGTTCCTTTAGGATGTAATTCCGAGAGAAGCACTTTCCACACTCTAAGCATTTGAATGACTTCACCCCAGTATGAATATTTTGATGTGCAGTCAAGCTGCTATTTTGGGAGTAGCACTTTCCACACTCCAAGCATTTGTATGGCTTCTCCCCAGTATGAATCTTTTGATGTGTTTTTAAGGTGCCATTCTGAGAGAAGCATTTTCCACACTCCTTGGAGGTTTTTAAGGAGAGGCTAGATGGCATCTGACAGCAATGTCCTTCTCCTCTTCTTCCTCCTCCTCCTCCTCTTCCTCAGTTCCTCTGTGGAAGACGCTTCCTCCTCGGGAGGTGGTGGGCTCTCCTTCCTTGGAGGTGTTTCAACGGAGGCTGGATGGCCATCTGACAGCAATGAGGATCCTGTGAACTGGGGGTGTGTGTGTGTGTGAATTTCTTGCATTGTGCAGGGTCTAGACTAGATGACCTCGGAGGTCCCTTCCAACTCTCTGATTCTATGACTTGGAAGCCCAGAAGCGTCCCACGTTTCCTGCTAATGGGAAAATGCTGTTCAGACACGACAAATGTGATCTTTCAGCAGGTTAGCAAGAGCAAGAAACATCTTGCCGGGCATATTCCGGGAGGGGCATCTAACTTATCCTTCCCAGATATTCACTTTCATACAGGTGAGCTTGCTGCAGCTCCAAGCCCAGGTGAGAGAGAGGAGGAGGAGGAGATGAAAGGCAGAAGGCCAGCCAGGGCCAAGGGGCTGCAGGAGCTCCCCCGGGAGAGAGGGGGCAACCATCTCCCCCCACCAGCCTCTCTTGCCAGGCCCTCCTCCTCCTTCCAGCTGGGGGGGGAGAGAACTGCATTTCCCAGAAGGCCTTGCAAGCCCCAGTCAAGTCAGCCCCACCTTTTCCAGGGGTGGGAGGGGGCAGCATGAGCAGCCCCCCTCTCCTCCCCCGCCTGCTGGGGGCAGGATCCGGCTCTGGCACCTTTGCAGCAGCAGAAGGGGGCAGGTGAGCGGAGGGGGGGAAGGGATCTGGGGTGAGGAGGGGCGTGCAAGAGGGAGGGGCGGGGGGAGGAGAGGCTCAGCTTCTTCTGCAGCCTTGGAGGGGCAGCCGGGCTGATCCGGGGCTGCTTCTCTTTCTGGCCTTCCCTGCAGAGAAGTGCTGAGGATCAGGCAGCCTGGAAAGAGCGGGCCTTGGGTTTGCAAGGGGGGGAAATAGAACACAGTATAGGAGGAGTTTAATTAGGCCAGTTTATGTTCACAGAGCTAGAGGTCACTTTTAGAGCAGCACAGAAAGTCTCTGCAAAAAAAAAGTGAAAGCAGAAACCTCTGGAAACACAATGTTGATATATTTCTGGGGTCAAACATGCAGATTAATATACTAGATCCAAGTAGTCAGCCGTGTTGGTCTGAAGTAGTAGAACAAAATAGGAGTCAAGTGCACCTTGAAGACCAACTTAATTTTGCAGAGCTGGACTTTATCCCAGCTGTTGGCTGGGAGATCTAAAGAAGAAGCTAGAAAATACTGGATGAAATTTTATGCCTGGCTAGACACTCAAGACTCTTAAGATTCTCTGGTGTGAAGTTATTTCTCCTCCCCCCCCCCTGTATTTTATATTACAAAATTGCCTTTACTGGAATTGTCAAACTAACAGATAACTTAACCCAAAGATTTATAGTATAAAATTTTAAAATGTTGATGATGTTTAGTATAGAGATAATAATATGGGACAATTTATGTAACTAAAGTATTGAAGATGTAAGCTTGTATTTTTTGAAAGTATCTTTATGCAGAATAAGGTTAAAATGTATTCTGCTCTCCATTCTCCCTATCCCCTACCCTTACTCTTTCTGAAACAAAACTTTTTAAAATGGAAGTCCAACTTAGTTTTATTCAGAACGTCAGCTTTTGTGTGCATGCACACTTCCTCCGATGTGGAATCCGGTTCAGTGAGCAAAACCACACATAGCTGGTAGTCAGTGGCTCAGAATGTGAAATGGTACAGATTTATTATTCAATGACAGAATAGTAAAATTAAGAAATTGAGCAAACCTTTGATCTGAGTCGCATGAGCATGCAAAAGCAATAAAACAGTAATATGTCAAAATGTAAGAATGTCTGTTAATAACTATATTGTATTAAGCCTGGTCAAAAGGAAGGTATTTATATCTCAAAAAATTTCCCATCCAACTATTATTATCCCATTAATATACTAGACAGTCAGGGTCAATTCCCCCCCCCCCCATTTAATTGGTCTAGAGGAAGAGAAGCCCAAGTTCATGCAGATTTCTGGATTTGTATTTCTTGGAGACTTTCAGTGTATAATCAAGGGAGTGGGCGATGGGATCCTTTTCTTCTTGAAAGGACAGGAACGGTTGTTCACGCGGGCCGTGTTCCCCTCTTCCAGAGCTCCCCGGTGTCCCTTGAGGAGGCGGCCATGTTCTTCACGGAGGAGGAATGGGCCCTGCTGGATCCAGGACAAAGAAAACTCTTCTGGGAAGTGATGGAGGAAACGTACGAGACGGCCGCCTCTCTGAGTGAGGCTCCTACCTCTTTTATCTTCTTCCTTTTTGTCCTTGTGGTGTAAGGCTTCCCCTCAGGGATGAGATGTTTGGGGAGGGACGGTGGCTCAGTGGCAGAGCATCTGCTTGGTAAGCATAAGGTCCCAGGTTCAATCCCTGGCATCTCCAACTCAAAAGGGTCCAGGCAAATAGGAGTGAAGAGTGAAAAACCACAGCTGGAGACCCTGGAGAGCCACTGCCGGTCTGAGTAGACCAGACTGACTTTGAGGGACCCAGGGGGGTCTGATTCAGTAGAAGGCAGCTTCAGAGGTTCTTTGGGTCACTGCTGGGAGGGAAGCTTTGTGTTGAGCTGAAGAGGACAGAGATCATGGAAAGGGGGTGAGAAAACAAGAAGGAAGATTCATTCATATGCACAGGAAGCTGCCCCACAAAACCACAAATGAGCAAAGAAATTTTCTTTCCACATTCTGAAGTGCCTCACTTTTTAAAATTCTGTCTGGGTGTTGCTGTTGCAGGAGACTACATTTCCCAGGAGGACTTGCGAGCGCCAGAGAGATCTACCCTGCCTTTTCTAGGTGCCCTGGGGGCAGTTTTCCCTCCAGATGGAAATAAAAACATATGGAGTATGCCCTTCCCCGGGGCCTCTCTCCTTTCGTGCTTCCCCTGGCTGGAGGGAGAACTTGGCCTTTGCTCGTCTGCAGGAAAGGTGAGTTCAGGGTTTCATCCCCAACTCTTGGGCGAGAACGGGGGAGGGGAGAGAAACATGCAGGAAGAGGAGTGGAGGAGGAAGAGGTGGCCGGAAGAAGCCCTGAGAGAGAGACAGAGGCTTCCTGGCCAAGATCCGTGGGGTGGGGTGGGAGGTGGGTTACTTGTGCTTTCACCCCCTTGAATATGTTCCCTACAGCCAGCCTGGGGTTCTTCTTATCCTTAACTCCTACATGGACCCCTGGTCTGACCCAGTAGGGCTCATTGCCTGGTTCGGTGCAGTGGTTAAGTGTGTGGACTCTAATCTGGAGAACCGGGTTAGATTCCCCCCTCCTCCTCCACATGCAGCCAGCTGGGTGACCTGGGGTCAGTCACAAGTTCTCTCGGGGCTGTTCTCTCAAGAGCAGTTCTTTCAGAGCTCTCTCAGCCCCGCCTGCCTCACAGGCACAGCTCCCTCTATGCTGCACTGGGGGGTGCTGTTGCACAGATGTTTAACAGGCTGCTCATAGGTTTCTGCTCTATGCCCACAAGGCATTTTCCTTCCTTTGGAAACAATGGAGGATGCGGTCACCTTCTTCTGCGGCTCATAGAATTGGACTCCTTGGTCTGATCTTGTTGAAACTTGGGGAAGTGTTTGAGGAGAGGCAACAGCAGCTATGCTGCAAGTTTGGTGCCTCTACATAAAAAAGCAACAGCAATCCTGAAACCCCAGATACTCCAGGTCGATTCTCCATTATAGCCTATGGGGCCCATAGACTATAAGAACATAAGAGAAGCCATGTTGGATTAGACCAATGGCCCACTCAGTCCAACACTCTGTGTCACACAGTGGCCAAAATACACACACACACACACACACACACTTTGGCTAATAGCCACTGATGGACCTCTGCTCCATATTTTTATCCAATCCCCTCTTGAAGCTGTCTATGCTTGTAGCCGCCGCCACCTCCTGTGGCAGTGAATTCCACATGTTAATCACCCTTTGGGTGAAGAAGGACTTCCTTTTATCCGTTTTAACCTGACTGCTGCAATTTCATCGAATGCCCACAAGTTCTTGTATTGTGAGAAAGGGAGAAAAGTACAATACAAGAACTCGTGAGCATTCAATGAAATTGACTATAATGGTCTTTATAGGCTACACTGGAGCAGGAGGGGAAGCGTCTTGGATCAGCCTTTGGTTGGTTAGAGAGAAGACAAAACAGAAGACGCTTTGTCTTTAAGTAGGGCAGTTTATGTTTACACAGCTGGATGTAACCATTAGATCAACACAAAATGTCTCTGCAGACCACAGTGTTAAAAGCAGAAATCTTCTCTCAAGCATTACTTGTCTTTATTTCTGGGATTAAACATGCAAGATAGTATAATGTCAGCCTTACAGTCAATTATCCCACACACACACACACACACATTTAACTGGATTTGACCAAAAGAAGCCCAGTTCTTTGCAATTGTCTGAGTTTATATTTCTTGGAGACGTTCAGAATATAATAGCTGGAAAGAGTCTGAAAAAGAAACTAGTTCTATTTTCCGTGCCTTTGGTTTGATGTATTGGATTCTATAATTGGCTAGATCCAAATAGGCAGCCGTGTCGGTCTGAAGTAGTAGAACAAAATAGGAGTCAGTTGCACCTTTAAGACCAACTTAGTTGTATTCAGAACGTCAGCTTTCGTGTGCATGCCCACTTCTTCAGACGAGGAAGAGACAATTGATTGGCTGGTGGGGTTCTTCCTTCTTTCTTGAGTGGTCAGAGACATGATCGAGAGGGCCATATTTTCCTCTTCCAGAGCTCCCCCGTGTCCTTTGCGGGGGTCGCTGTCTTCTTCACAGAAGAGGAATGGGCCCTTCTGGATCCAGGCCAAAGAAAACTCTACTGGGCTGTTATGGAGGAAATGTTGGAGACCACGGCCTCTCTGGGTAAGGATCTTTTCTGCTTTGTTATAATCGCAGAAGAGGAGGGAGGGAGGGGAAACTTCCTTTGCCAGTCTTTCATTCCAGGGCACACTTTCATGTCCTGTAGAGGAAAGAGCACGCTTGGGATCTCAGCTCCTGAAAAAGAAAGCATAGCATATTTTCACTCTGCAAAGAGAAACCTGTTAATGAAGTTGGCTCTGACTGGGAGAGATGGACCCTATCCAGCTGGGTTCCTGCTAGGACATCCCCACGGCTCCTGTTTCCTTCTAAGGTCTTTCTATTTTGAGGCCCAGCGGCTCTCTTCCTTGGACTGAGTGGGGCTGAGGGGAGGAGGGAGGAAAAGCCCCACGGATTGGACCAGGCCAGAGAAGGGGCTTCTGTTCTGCGTCTCCAAAGTCCCCGATTCAGTTGACAGCACTTGGAAAAGGAGTTGAGAGAGGAGGAGCTTCATTTGTAGGGCCCCCCTCCCCTCCCTGGGCTGTAACCTCAAATCTCCAGGAATTCCCCAGTCTGGTGGTTCTAGGGTTGCCAAGTCCAGTTCAAGAAATATCTGGGGACTTTGGGGGTGGAGCCAGGAGACTTTGGGGGGTGGAGCCAGGAGACATTAGGCGTGGAGCCAAGATCAAGGCTGTGACAAGCATAATTGAACTCCAAAGGGAGTTCTGGCCATCACATTTAAAGGGACTGCACACCTTTTAGATGCCTTCCTTCCATAGGAAATAATGAAGGATAGGGGCACCTTCTTTTGGGGCTCATAGAATTGGACCCCCTGGTCCAATCTTTTTGAAACTTGGGGGGTATTCTGGGGAGGGGCACTAGATGCTATAGTGAAAATTTGGTGCCTCTACCCTAAAAAACAGCCCCCCCAGAGCCCCAGGTACCCGTGGAATAATTCTCCATGATTTTCTATGGGAATAAATCTCCATAGGGAATAATAGAGTTTCCAGCAGACAGTTCCCTTCCCTCCCCCCGCTTTCTGACGACCCTGAAGTGGGGGGAGGGCCTCCAAACCGGGGTATCCCCTGCCCCCACCTGGGGATTGGCAACCCAGTCTGGTGTTTCCAAGACTACCTCTGCCTCTTGAGTAATCATTTCCTCAGGCCCAGAGTCATGGAGGGCGTTTGAGTGGGTTGTTGTTCATTCGCACAGTGGAGTCGGACTCTTTGTGACCCCCTGGACCACGTCATGCCAGGCCCTCCTGTCTTCCACCATGGGCGGGAAGCCCCCACCAAATTCCTTTTCAAAGTCTCTCTCTCTCTCGGCTTGACTTCGCGAACGAAGATTTAAGAAGGGTGCAGTAGTCCACGTCTGCTGCAGGCTCGCTGGTGGCTGACAAGACCGATGCGGGACAGGCAGATCCGGCCACAGTGGCTGCAGGAAAAAGTCTGATTTGGGGTTGGTGCTGTAGCAGTGCGATTCTTCCTCAATCTCCTTTTGTCCTCAAGACCAGCTAAGTCATCAAAGTCATCAACAAATAAATAACGTGCTATAAACATCGAAGAAAGACAGAGGCTGCAGTGCGGCTCGTGAGCCACCGAGAGCATTTTGCGTGCTTTGAAACCTTTGCGGAGACCGTTGGGCCCAAGCAAGCCTTTACTATTGTATGGATTTATGATGAATCCTTTATTTGATGAAGAATTCAGAAACAGGACGATAGCTGGCACACCTGTTGCATTCATAAGAACATAAGAGAAGCACTGTTGGATCAGGCCAATGGCCCATCCAGTCCAACACTCTGTGTCACAGAAGAACATAAGAGAAGCCCTGTTGGATCAGGCCAATGGCCCATCCAGTCCAACACTCTGTGTCACATAAGAACATAAGAGAAGCCCTGTTGGATCAGGCCAGTGGACCCTCCAGTCCAACACTCTGTGTAACATAAGAACATAAGAGAAGCCATGTTGGATCAGGCCAATGGCCCCTCCAGTCCAACACTCTGTGTCACATAAGAACATAAGAGAAGCCATGTTGGATCAGGCCAATGGCCCATCCAGTCCAACACTCTGTGTCACATAAGAACATAAGAGAAGCCATGTTGGATCAGGCCAGTGGCCCCTCCAGTCCAACACTCTGTGTCACATAAGAACATAAGAGAAGCCCTGTTGGATCAGGCCAGTGGCCCCTCCAGTCCAACACTCTGTGTCACATAAGAACATAAGAGAAGCCCTGTTGGATCAGGCCAGTGGCCCCTCCAGTCCAACACTCTGTGTCACATAAGAACATAAGAGAAGCCATGTTGGATCAGGCCAGTGGCCCATCCAGTCCAACACTCTGTGTCACATAAGAACATAAGAGAAGCCCTGTTGGATCAGGCCAGTGGCCCCTCCAGTCCAACACTCTGTGTCACATAAGAACATAAGAGAAGCCATGCTGGATCAGGCCAGTGGCCCCTCCAGTCCAACACTCTGTGTCACACAGTAGCCAAAAAAAGGAGGTTCACAAGTTGGGCTAGAAGTCCTCCCACTCTGCCCCCCCAAGCACCAAGAATACAGAGCATCACTGCCCCAGACAGTTCCAATGATATGCTGTGGCTAATAGCCACTGATGGACCTCTGCTCCATGTTTTTATCCAAACCCCTCTTGAAGCTGGCTATGCTTGTAGCCGCCACCACCTCCTGTGGCAGTGAATTCCTTGCACGATGTTTCCTGAAATGGAGGATTGAGAAATACATTTTCAACTGATTCACTTTGATATTGAAGACTTTCAACAGGAGCTGCACTGCAATTTGAGTCTTTCTTCACTGCTTATAGCATGTTATTTATTTGTTGATGACTCTGAAAAGGAATTGCATGTTTCAAATGCAGTAAGGATTTGGGCAGTATATTAATTATAGTAAAGGTGGCTGTGTACTTTCCCTTTAAACTGTTCATGGATTATTCATAGTAATCAAGGACACAGCATTTGCTTGGTCTGTTGAAGAGTAGCAGGCAGCCAGTCCTGGGCGAGCCCTGCAAGTCATAGAATCATAGAGCCAGAAAGACCACTGAAGGCCTTTGTTTCTTATGGGACAGGCACTGCTTCTATTATTTTTGGGGGTTGAAACCCTCTATATTCTCCCCACCTCTCCGATTCTTCTGCAAGTCTAGATCATTTTCCAGGTTTCTAGGATTATCTATTTTGTCCACATCGCCAGTCTCTCAATTTAACTGTTGGATATATTTATTCTTTTTTATTTAATCAAACTATTTCAACAAAATTCAAGATTTTTTAAGCATTCTTTTTCCTATTCTGTTTTATGTGTTGCCTAAACGTCCACTAGAAACCTTATTAACCTGAATGGGAGCTCAAGAGCAAGCTACTGTAAAAGTGGAAAGAAAGAAATCAGCTCCTCCTTCCCTTGGTCACCCCTTTCTTCTTTTCCAGGTCATCCTGATGTGTCTTTAGATATTGCTGAGGTTTTTCCAAGCCCTTGGCTCTGGTTATAGAAAGCACCATTGACTACTGACCTTACCTGCTAACTGGTATTTTGTAACTTTTTCATTCATATATGATTTTGGTCTCTCTTTTGCAGTTGCAGATGTGTTTGAGAAGGAATCAGGAGGGAGAGTTGTGGGAAAAGACAACAACATACAAGTGGAAGCACAATCCGGGGGTCAAGCGGTACCCAAGAGACATTGCAGAAAGAACAGGGAATGGAAACAGAAGCAAAGGAAAGAATTGGAGGCCTGTCAGAGCAGAAAGAAGCCTGAGGTCTCATCCCAAGATGAAACACGGAAGAGAAAGAAAAGGTCTAATGGTACCATGAACCAGAAGGGGTCCAGCTGCCAATTCAGTACTAACACATCTCACAAAGTTCCAGCATTCTTGAAAAGGCATAAATGTGTGGAATGTGGAAAGTGCTTCCACTGGAGTAGTTCACTAACTGTCCATCAAAGGTTTCACACAGGGGAGAAGCCATATAAATGCCTGGAGTGTGGAAAGTGCTTCTCTCAGAATGGCACCTTAAAAACACATCAAAAGATCCATACTGGGGAGAAGTCATATAAATGCTTGGAGTGTGGAAAGTGCTACTCCCATAATAGCAGCTTGACTGCACATCAAAATATTCATACTGGGGAGAAGTCATTCAAATGCTTAGAGTGTGGAATGTGCTTCTCTCGGAATTTCATCCTAAAGCGACATCAAACGATTCATACTGGGGAGAAGCCATATAAATGCTTTGAGTGTGGAAAGTGCTTCTCTCTCATTGGCAGCCTAACTACACATAAGAAGATTCATACTGGGAAGAAGCCATACAAATGCTTGGAGTGTGGAAAGTGCTTCTCTCGGAATTACGCCCTAAGAACACATCAAAAGATTCATACTGGGGAGAAGCCATATAAATGCCTGGAGTGTGGAAAGTGCTTCTCTCAGAATGGCACCTTAAAAACACATCAAAAGATTCATACTGGGGAGAAGTCATATAAATGCTTGGAGTGTGGAAAGTGCTACTCCCATAATAGCAGCTTGACTGCACATCAAAATATTCATACTGGGGAGAAGTCATTCAAATGCTTAGAGTGTGGAATGTGCTTCTCTCGGAATTGCATCCTAAAGCAACATCAAACGATTCATACTGGGGAGAAGCCATATAAATGTTTTGAGTGTGGAAAGTGCTTCTCTCTCATTGGCAGCCTAACTACACATAAGAAGATTCATACTGGGAAGAAGCCATACAAATGCTTGGAGTGTGGAAAGTGCTTCTCTCAAAGTGGCCACCTAAGGTCACATCAAAACATTCACACAGGGGAGAAGCCACATAAATGCTTGGAGTGTGGAAAGTGCTTCTCTCAGAATGGCACCTTAAAAACACATCAAAAGATTCATACTGGGCAGAAGTCATATAAATGCTAGTGTGGAAAGTGCTACTCCCATAATAGCAGCTTGACTGCACATCAAAATATTCATACTGGGGAGAAGTCATTCAAATGCTTAGAGTTTGGAAAGTGCTTCTCTCTCAATGGCAGCCTAACTGCACATAAGAAGATTCATACTCGGGAGAAGCTATTCAAATGCTTGGAGTGTGGAAAGTGCTTCTCTCGGAATGACACCCTAAGAACACATGAAAAGATTCATACTGGGAAGAATCCACATAAATGCTTGGAGTGTGGGAAGAGCTTCTCTAGGAATGGTACCCTAAAAGAACATCAAAAGATTCATACTGGGGAGAAGTCATATAAATGCTTGGAGTGTGGAAAGTGCTACTCCCATAATCACAGCTTGACTGCACATCAAATTATTCATACTGGGGAGAAGTCATTCAAATGCTTAGAGTGTGGAAAGTGCTTCTCTTTCAAAGGCAGCCTAACTGCACATAAGAAGATTCATACTGGGAAGAAGCCATACAAATGCTTGGAGTGTGGAAAGTGCTTCTCTCAGAATTACGCCCTAAGACAACATGAAAGGATTCATACTGGGAAGAAGCCATACAAATGCTTGGAGTGTGGAAAGTGCTTCTCTCGGAATGACCACCTAACTATACACCAAAGGTTTCATACTCGGAAAAAGCCATATAAATGCTTGGAGTGTGGAAAGTGCTTCTCCCAGAAAGGTGGCTTGACTGTACATCAAAAGATTCATACTGGGGAGAAGTCACATAAATGCTTGGAGTGTGGGAAGAGCTTCTCTCAGAATGGCCAACTAAGGTCACATCAAAGGATTCATACTGGGGAGAAGCCATTCAAATGCTTGGAGTGTGGAAAGTGCTTCTCTCGGCATTACACCCTAAGAGGACATCAGAAGATTCATACTGGGGAGAAGCCATATAAATGCTTAGAGTGTGGAAAGTGCTTCTCTCGGAATGAAACCCTAAGAGAACATAAGAAGATTCATACTGGGGAGAAGCCATTCAAATGCTTGGAGTGTGGAAACTGCTTCTCTCGGAATGACACCCTAAAAGCTCATCAGAAGGTTCATACTGGGGAGAAGCCATATAAATGCTTTGAGTGTGGACAGTGCTTCTCTCAAAGTGGCCACCTAAGGTCACATCAAAACATTCACACAGGGGAGAAGCCACATAAATGCTTGGAGTGTGGGAAGAGGTTCTCTCGGAATGGCAGACTAAGAGAACATCAAAAGATTCATCATGGGAACCTCTGTTGAGGAATGAGGGTGAGCTGATTTGAGGAACGACACGGTCAAGAGTCCAGTTTGGAGGAATCCCCCAGCTGTTGATTGGTCTCTCTGGGTCTTAAGAGATGGTGAAAAGCTGGCTCCTTTTGTCCAGCATCAGGAGCTCCCCGGGTTTTCCTACAGAGTCCTTGTTTTAGCTCAGGGCTAGAGTCCTGGAGATCTGAGATTTATGATCCAGCTCAGAGCCCTGCCAAAGTCTTTTTTTGGGGGGGGGGCGCGGGGCGGGGAATGAAGCCTGTCCCTTCCTCCCATCCTAAACTTCAGAGGAGTGCTCTACCGCTCTTGATAAGGAGTGAGTTTCATCTCCAGCGAAGCTGCCCGTCTCTCAGACATGTCGGTGGGGAAAAATAAACCTCTCTCTTACAGCACTTTCCATGTAGTTGGTTTTCTCAGACACTGGTGCAAGAAGCATTTTAACAAGGAAATGTTATTGAGGAATTCTGAAAACGAAACATTGGCTTAGCTGAAGGTTTCTTCTCTTTGGTGGAGCGAAATCATCCTGTTATTTTTCCCTCCCCAAGAGGTTGTTAAGCCTACTTGAAAGGTTGGCTCTTTTTTCTTTTCTTCCCCTTTTTCATGGTTAGATTAATAAAGTTGTATTACTTGGTTAGTTCCTTTTCTGTGTGGAGTTTTCAGTAGTTTGGGGCTTGGCTATTCTCCGCCTGGGAAGGACACTCCCCCTCCCCCACCCCGTGATCTGGAAGGAATCCCAACATTTTGCATAGCCCTACCTGGAGGGAGAGGGGGGGGGGGTGACCTAACCACTGTGGATGACTTCCCCCACCAGAGAAGATGATGATGATATTGGATTTATACTCTGCCCTGAATCTCAGAGTGGCTCACAATCTCCTTTATCTTCCTTCTCCACAACAGGCACCCTGTGAGGTGGGTGGGGCTGAGAGAGCTCTCCCTGAAGCTGCCCTTTCAAGGACAACTCCTGTGAGAGCTATGGCTAACCAAACACCATTCCAGTAGGTGCAGGTGGAGGAGTGGGGAATCAAACCCGGTTCTCCCGGATAAGAGTCCATGCATTTACCCACTACACCAAACTGAAGGAGAATGAACCAGGGAAACAGTTGTAGGAGGTTTTTTGTTTTTTTTTGACAAATCTGCGTTTGGAGAAAGCTGCATAGCTGTGGAGCTGCAGGTGAGAAGGGACAATTGTGGCATATCACCAGTTTTCTGAGAGACTTTTAATTGGATGGACATTTCTACGTTTATGACTTCATTGTTGATGTGTTCTTACCACGGGGATCTATTTGGCTATAAATTCTTCCCAAATACCTCCCCCACCCCTCGACACCCCCAGTGCCCCTCCTCTCTGCCCAGAAGACGGCAAAATCCTCCGGGATCCCCTGCCAAAGGGGAGAAAAATTGCTGACTGAACCCAAAGTGACAATCTGCATTTTGCTGGACACAGAAACAGCAATGCTGCCCTAGAATCAGAGAATACAATCATAGAATCATACAGTTGGAAGGGACCTCCAGGGTCATCTAGTCCAACCCCCTGCACAATGCAGGAAACTCACAAACACCTCCCCCTAAATTCATAGGATCCTCATTGCTGTCAGATGGCCATTTAGCCTCTTTTTAAAAACCTCCAAGGAAGGAGAGCCCACCACCTCCTGAGGAAGCCTGTTTCACTGAGGAACCACTCTAACGGTAAGGAATCCTAGAGTTGGAAGGGACCTCCAGGGTCATCTAGTCCAGCCCCCTGCACAATGCAGGAAACTCACAAACCCCTCCCCCTCAATTCACAGGGTCCACATTGCTGTCAGGTGGCCATCCAGCCTCTGTTTCAAAACCTCCCAGGAAGAAGAGCCCACCACCTCCCAAGGAGAAAGCCTGTTCCACTGAGGAACCGCTCTCAGGGTCAGGAATCTCTTTCGATTTCATTTCAGCTCCGTGGCCCTGGCAGTCCTTTGGGGCAGGAGGTAGGAGGCCAGAGGGGGGAGCAGCACAGAGACCGTGGGCGCCCTGCTCCTGGCCCTCCCTCCCTCCGTGGGGCAGTCCTTGCTGGCAGGGGGCCGCCAGCCTGGTGGGGAAGAGGCCGCAGGGTCCCTGTGCAGAAGACCAGGGCCTGGATGGCTCGCTCAGGGCTGGAGGCTCCCCGCACAGAGAAAAGCAGCCCTCCAAGGAAGCGGCTGTTCCTGCCCTCTCTGCCAGCCCTGCCCGGGGGCTTCTCCTGGGCCAGGCAGGGAGATTCTCACAGGAGGGCAACCTCTTCTCCAGCCGCAGTCCCAAGGCAGCGAAGAAGCAGCAGCCCAGTGCTGGAATCGCCCCTGACGCCTCTGCCGGCTCTTCCTTCTGGGCAGGGGGCTCAGGAGTTCGAGGCTGCTGAGCAGGACTCAGTCTCCTCCCTGCTAGGGATGCCATCAGCCTCCAGGTTCGGCCTGGAGATCTCCTGCCCGGAATGACTGCAGCGCTTAGCTCCCCTGGAGAAAATGGCAGCTGCTGTGGAGGGGGGGGGGTGTCTCTGGCCTCCCCAGACTCCCTCCGCACATCCCCAGCGGTTTTCCAGCCTGGATCTGCAAACTTAACCCCCCCATCCCCTTCTGGTGGTCCGGAGGGGGGTCCTCCTTGGGAGGTGGTGGGATCTCCTTCCTGGGAGGTTTTTCAACAGAGGCTGGCTGGGTGGCCATCTGACAGCGATGCGGATCTTGTGAATTTAGGGGGAGGGGTTTGCGAGTTTCCTGCATTGTGCGGGGGCTGGACTAGATGACCTCGGAGGTCCCTTCCAACTCTCTGATTCTATGCCTTGGAAGCCCAGAAGTGTCCCACATCTTGCCTGGCATATTCCGGGAGGGGCATCTAACTTATCCTTCCCAGATAGTCACTTCCATGCAGGTGAGCTTGCTGCAGCGCCAAGCCCAGGTGAGGGAGAGAGGAGGAGGAGATGACAGGCAGAAGGCCAGCCAGGGCAAGGGGCTGCAGGAGCTCCCCCGGGAGAGAGTTGGCAACCGTCTCCCCCCCCCCCCAGCCTCTCTTGCCAGCCCCGCCTCCTCCTTCCAGCTGGGGGGGGGAGAACTGCATTTCCCAGAAGGCCTTGCAAGCCCCAGTCAAGTCAGCCCCGCCTTTTCCAGGGGTGGGAGGGGGAGAAGGAAATGGGGGCAATTTCTCCTCCCCCTCCCCCGCCTGCTGGGGGCAGGATCCGGCTCCGGCACCTTTGCAGCAGCTGCAGGAGGGCAGGTGATGGGATCTGGGGCGAGGAGGGGCGTGCAAGAGGGAGGGCCGGGGGGAGGAGAGGCTCAGCTCCTTCTGCAGCCTTGGAGGGGCGGCCGGGCTGATCCGGGGCCGCTTCTCTTTCTGCACTTCCCTGCGGAGAAGCGCTGAGGATCAGGCAGCCTGAAGGAGCGGGCCTCGGGGTTGCAAGTGGAGGAAATAGAACACAGTATAGGAGGGGTTTAATTAGGCCAGTTTATGTTCACAGAGCTAGAGGTCACTTTTAGAGCAGCACAGAAAGTCTCTGCAATAAAAAAGTTAAAGCAGAAACCTCTGGAAACACAATGTTGACACATGCAGGTTAATATACTAGATGCAGGTAGTCAGCCGTGTTGGTCTGAAGTAGTAGAACAAAATAGAAGTCAAGTGACACCTTTAAGACCAACTTAGTTTTGCAGAGCTGGACTTTATCCCAGCTATTGGCTGGGAGATCTAAGGAAGAAGCAAGAAAATACTGGATGAAATTTTATGCCTGGCTAGACACTCAAGACTCTTAAGATTCTCTGGTGTAAACTTTTCTCCATTTCCCCCCTGTATTTTATATTACAAAATTGCCTTTACTGGAATTGTCAAACTAATAGATAACTTAACCAAAAGATTTATAGTATACAATTTTAAAATGTTGATGATGTTTAGTATAGAGATAATAATATGGGACAATTTATGTAAATAAAGTATTGAAGATGTAAGCTTGTATTTTTTGAAGGTATCTTTATGCAGAATAAGGTTAAAATGTATTGTGCTCTCTGTTCTCCCTATCCCCTACCCTTACTCTTTCTGAAACAAAACTTTATAAAATGGAAGACCAACTTAGTTTTATTCAGAACGTCAGCTTTCGTGTGGATGCACACTTTTTCCGATGAGGAACCCGGTTCAGTGAGCAAAACCACACGTAGCTGGTAGTCAGTGGCTCAGAATGCGAAATGGTACAGATTTAAGATTCAGTGACAGAATAGTAAAATTATGTGGTAGAGAGTTGTTTAGAATGCAAAATGGTAGATATTTGAGATCCAGAGACAGAATAGTGAAATTATCTGGTAGTGAGTGGTTTAGAATAAAAAATGGTACAAATTCAATGACACAATGACAGAATAGTAAAATTAACAAATTGAGCAAACCTTTAATCTGAGTCGCATGAGCATGCAAAAGCAATAAAACAGTAATATGTCAAAATGTAAGAATGCCTGTTGATGACTATATTGTATTAAGCCTGAATGAAGAGGAAGATATACATATAACATCCAAATATTATTATCTCATTAATATACTAGACAGTCTTTTTACAATCAGGGTCAATTTCCCCCCCATTTAATTGGTCTAGAGGAAGAGAAGCCCAAGTTCATGCAGATTTCTGGATTTGTATTTCCTGGAGACTTTCAGTATATAATCAAGGGAGTGGGCGATGGGATCCTTTTCTTCTTGAAAGGACAGGAACGGTTGTTCACACGGGCCGTGTTCCCCTCTTCCAGAGCTCCCCGGTGTCCCTTGAGGAGGCGGCCATGTTCTTCACGGAGGAGGAATGGGCCCTGCTGGATCCAGGCCAAAGAAAACTCTTCTGGGAAGTGATCGAGGAAACGTACGAGACGGCCGCCTCTCTGAGTGAGGCTCTTTCCCCTTTTATTATGAACGCAGCAGAGCAGGGAGGGGGCGCCATCTTCCTTTGACCCTCTTGGTGTTTCGAACCCACTTCCCCACCTTTTCCTTTTTGTCCTTGTGGTGTAAGGCTTCCCCTCAGGGATGAGATGTTTGGGGAGGGACGGTGGCTCAGTGGCAGAGCATCTGCTTGGTAAGCAGCAGATCCCAGGTTCAATCCCCGGCATTTCCAACTGAAAAGGGTCCAGGCAAATAGGAGTGAAGAGTGAAAAACCTCAGCTGGAGACCCTGGAGAGCCGCTGCCGGTCTGAGTAGACCAGACTGACTTTGAGGGACCCAGGGGGGTCTGATTCAGTAGAAGGCAGCTTCAGAGGTTCTTTGGGTCACTGCTGGGAGGGAAGCTTTGTATTGAGCTGAAGAGGACAGAGATCATGGAAAGGGGGTGGGGGGATGAGAAAACAAGAAGGAAGACTGATTCATATGCACAGGAAGCTGCCCCACAAAACCACAAATGAGCAAAGAAATTTTCTTTCCACATTCTGAAGTGCCTCACTTTTTAAAATGCTGTGTTGGTGTTGCTGTTGCAGGAGACTACATTTCCCAGGAGGACTTGCGAGCGCCAGAGAGATCAGCCCTGCCTTTTCTAGGTGCCCCGGGGGCAGTCTTCCCTCCAGATGGAAATAAAAATATATGGAGTATGCCCTTCCCCGGGGCCTCTCTCCTTTCGTGCTTCCCCTGGCTGGAGGGAGAGCTTGGCCTTTGCTCGTCTGCAGGAAAGGTGAGTTTAGGGGTTCATCCCCAACTCTTGGGCAGGAACAGGGGAGGGGGGAGAAACATGCAGGAAGAGCAGTGGAGGAGGAAGAGGTGGCCGGAAGAAGCCCTGAGAGAGAGACAGAGAGACAGAAGCAGAGAAAGCAGAGAGAGAGAGAGAGAGAGAGGCTTCCTGCCTAAGATCTGTGGGGTGGGGTAGGAGGGTGGGGGGTGGGTTACTTGTGCTTTCACCCCCTTGAATATGTTCCCTACAGCCAGCCTGGGGTTCTTCTTATCCTTAACTCCTACATGGACCTCTGGTCTGACCCAGCAGGGCTCGTTGTCTGGTTCGGTGCAGTGGTTAAGTGTGTGGACTCTAATCTGGAGAACCGGGTTAGATTCCCCCCTCCTCCTCCACATGCAGCCAGCTGGGTGGTGTCACGTTCTCAGGGTGCAGGCAGGCAGGAGTCCACAGCCAGTCCAAGGTCAGAGTCCAGGAAGTCAAGCAAGAGCCAAGTCACCAATGCAGAATCACAAACCAGAATCAGAAGTCAGTGTCCAAAAGCCAAAAGGTCAGGGTCCCAAGGAAATCAAGCAGGGCAGGCATCAGGAAGGAGTGTGGATGCAAGACCGAGAAGAAGAAGAAGATTTTGGATTTATATCCTGCCCTATACTCTGAGTCTCAGAGCGACTCAAAATCTCCTCTTCCTTCCTCCCCGACAACAAACACCCTGTAAGGTAGGTGGGGCTGAGAGTGCTTTTACAGCAGCTGCCCTTTCAAGGACAACCACAAGCATAGCCACCTTCAAGAGGGGTTTAGATAAAAATATGGAGCAGAGGTCCATCAGTGGCTATTAGCCACAGTGTGTGTGTGTATATAAATTTTTTTGCCACTCTGTAACACAGAATGTTGGACTGGATGGGCCGTTGGCCTGATCCAACATGGCTTCTCTTATGTTCTTATATTCTTAACTCCTGCGAGAGCTCTGGCTGACCCAAGGCCATTCCAGCAGCTGCAAATGGAGGAGTGGGGAATCGAACCTGGTTCTCCCAGATAAGAGAGCTCTGGCTGACCCAAGGGTATTCCAGCAGGTGCAAGTGGAGGAGTGGGGAATCCAACCGGGTTCTCCCAGATAAGAGAGCTCTGGCTGACCCAAGGCCATTCCAGCAGGTGCAAGTGGAGGAGTGGGGAATCGAACCCGGTTCTCCCACATAAGAGAGCTCTGGCTGACCCAAGGCCATTCCAGCAGCTGCAAGTGGAGGAGTGGGGAATCGAACCCGGTTCTCCCAGATAAGAGAGCTCTGGCTGACCCAAGGCCATTCCAGCAGCTGCAAGTGGAGGAGTGGGGAATCGAACCCGGTTCTCCCAGATAAGAGAGCTCTGGCTGACCCAAGGCCATTCCAGCAGTTGCAAGTGGAGGAGTGGGGAATCGAACCTGGTTCTCCCAGATAAGAGAGGTCTGGCTGACCCAAGGCCATTCCAGCAGCTGCAAGTGGAGGAGTGGGGAATCGAACCCGGTTCTCCCAGATAAGAGAGCTATGGCTGACCCAAGGCCATTCCAGCAGGTGCAAGTGGAGGAGTTGGAAATCCAACCCGGTTCTCCCAGATAAGAAAGGTCTGGCTGACCCAAGGCCATTCCAGCAGCTGCAAGTGGAGGAGTGGGGAATTGAACCCGGTTCTGCCAGATATGAGAGCTATGGCTGACCCAAGGCCATTCCAGCGGCTGCAAGTGGTGGAGTGGGGAATCCAACCCAGTTCTCCCTGATAAGAGAGGTCTGGCTGACCCAAGGCCATCTCAGCCAGTGCAAGTGGAGGAGTGGGGAATCAAACCCGGTTCTCCCAGATAAGAGAGCTATGGCTGACCCAAGGCCATTCCAGCAGGTGCAAGTGGAAGAGTGGGGAATCAAACCCGGTTCTCCCAGATAAGAGAGCTATGGCTGACCCAAGGCCATTCCAGCAGGTGCAAGTGGAGGAGTGGGGAATCGAACCCGGTTCTCCCAGATAAGAGAGGTCTGGCTGACCCAAGGCCATTCCAGCAGGTGCAAGTGGAGGAGTGGGGAATCGAACCCGGTTCTCCCAGATAAGAGAGCTCTGGCTGACCCAAGGCCATTCCAGCAGCTGCAAGTGGAGGAGTGGGGAATCGAACCCGGTTCTCCCAGATAAGAGAGCTCTGGCTGACCCAAGGCCATTCCAGCAGCTGCAAGTGGAGGAGTGGGGAATCGAACCTGGTTCTCCCAGATAAGAGAGCTCTGGCTGACCCAAGGCCATTCCAGCAGCTGCAAGTGGAGGAGTGGGGAATCGAACCTGGTTCTCCCAGATAAGAGAGCTATGGCTGACCCAAGGGCATTCCAGCAGGTACAAGTGGAGGAGTAGGGAATCCAACCGGGTTCTCCCAGATAAGAGAGCTCTTGCTGACCCAAGGCCATTCCAGCAGGTGCAAGTGGAGGAGTGAGGAATCGAACCCGGTTCTCCCAGATAAGAGAGCTCTGGCTGACCCAAGGCCATTCCAGCAGGTGCAAGTGGAGGAGTCGGGAATCGAACCCGGTTCTCCCAGATAAGAGAGCTCTGGCTGACCCAAGGCCATTCCAGCAGCTGCAAGTGGAGGAGTGGGGAATCGAACCTGGTTCTCCCAGATAAGAGAGCTATGGCTGACCCAAGGGCATTCCAGCAGGTACAAGTGGAGGAGTAGGGAATCCAACCGGGTTCTCCCAGATAAGAGAGCTCTGGCTGACCCAAGGCCATTCCAGCAAGTGCAAGTGGAGGAGTGAGGAATCGAACCCGGTTCTCCCAGATAAGAGAGCTCTGGCTGACCCAAGGCCATTCCAGCAGGTGCAAGTGGAGGAGTGGGGAATCGAACCCGGTTCTCCCAGATAAGAGAGCTCTGGCTGACCCAAGGCCATTCCAGCAGCTGCAAGTGGAGGAGTGGGGAATCGAACCTGGTTCTCCCAGATAAGAGAGGTCTGGCTGACCCAAGGCCATTCCAGCAGCTGCAAGTGGAGGAGTGGGGAATCGAACCCGGTTCTCCCAGATAAGAGAGGTCTGGCTGACCCAAGGCCATTCCAGCAGGTGCAAGTGGAGGAGTGGGAAATCCAACCCGGTTCTCCCAGATAAGAAAGGTCTGGCTGACCCAAGGCCATTCCAGCAGCTGCAAGTGGAGGAGTGGGGAATCCAACCCGGTTCTCCCAGATAAGAGAGCTCTTGCTGACCCAAGGCCATGCCAGCAGCTGCAAGTGGAGGAGTGGGGAATCCAACCCGGTTCTCCCAGATATGAGAGCTATGGCTGACCCAAGGCCATTCCAGCGGCTGCAAGTGGTGGAGTGGGGAATCAAACCCGGTTCTCCCAGATAATAGTCCGTGCACTTAACCACTACACCAAACTGGGTTCCACAAGGTTACCAGGTCCTGGGTGGGAGCTATATGGGGGCCTCAATCAGCCTGCTCCCTGGGTGGCAGTGACTCTGCTAGAACTCAGGGCTGAGAGATCTGAAGCCTTGGCGTGCCTCATGTCTTCGCTCTGAAAGTTCTTTCCGGAGGCTGCTCCTAGCTCTTGAGATGGGAGGAGGAGAGCTTGGAGGAGATTGATCATCAACAGCTAACACTGGTGCCTAGAGAGCGATTGATGGGCCAGCTGCTCTTTGTTCAGCTGAGGATCTGGCTGGCAACTCTTCCAGGCCTGTTAACCCTTCCAGCTCCTCCTCGTCAGGGCTCCTGACAGGTGACCTGGGGTCAGTCACAAGTTCTCTCAGGGCTGTTCTCTCAAGAGCAGTTCTTTCAGAGCTCTCTCAGCCCTGCCTACCTTGCAGGCACAGCTCCCTCTATGCTGCATGGGGGGGGGGGGGCTTGTGCACAAATGTTTAACAGTATTTTTTCAGGGGATGTATTTATTCAGTTTTTTTGCCTTGAATCTGTCACTCACCAGCCCCTAAGGATCACACGGCCAGGGGAGAATCAGCCTTTGGTTGGTTAGGGAGAAGACAAACGGAAAGACATAATTTCCTTTAATTAGGGCAGTTTAGGTTAAACAGCTGGATGTAACCATTGGAGCAACACAAGATGTCTCTGCAGACAGCACTGTTAAAAGCAGAACTCTTCTCTCAAGCACTTTTTCTGTTTATTTCTGGGATTAAACATGCAAGATAGTATAATGTCAGCCATACAGTCAATTATTCCCCCCCCCCCCCCCATTTAACTGGATTCGACCAAGAGAAGCCCAGTTCTTTGCAATTGTCTGAGTTTATATTTCTTGGAGATGTTCAGAATATAATAACTGGCAGAAAGAGAATATAATAACTAAAAACAATATAATAACTGAAAAAGAAACTGCTCTGTTTTCCTTGCATTTGGTTTGATGTGTTGGATTCTACAATCAATTGATTGGCCGATGGGATTGTTTCTTGAGTGGTCAGAGAGCTGATCGAGAGGGCCATATTTTCCTCTTCCAGAGCTCCCCCGTGTCCTTTGCGGGGGTCGCCGTCTTCTTCACAGAAGAGGAATGGGCCCTTCTCGATCCAGGCCAAAGAAAACTCTACTGGGCTGTTATGGAGGAAATGTTGGAGACCGCGGCCTCTCTGGGTAAGGATCTTTCTTGCTTTGTTATAATCGCGGAAGAGAAGGGAGAGAGGAAGGGGAAACTTCCTATGACAGTCTTTCATTCCAGGGCACCCTTTCATGTCCTGTAGAGGAAAGAGCACGCTTGGGATCTTTCAGCGCCTGGAAAAGAAAGCATAAAATACTTCTATGCCGTAAAGAGAAACCTGTTGATGAAGCCGGCTCTGATCAGGAGAGATGGGCAATATCCAGTTGAGTTCCTGCTAGGAGAGCCCCATGGCCAGGGATGGGATTCTAGCAGGAGCTCCTTTGCATATTAGGCCACACCCTCCTGATGTAGCCAATCCTCCAAGAGCTTACAAAAAAGAGCCAGGTTTATTCGCACCTTCAAAGGATTTCTGTTGTAGTTTTTTCAAATTCCATTCCAACTCCTTGTTTAACAAATGTCTCATTTGTGCTTGCAATATTGCAGTCTCTCTTATAATTTTCTTTTTCCCTGGTCTTTTCCTCAGTTCCCCTTCTTTTTTCTTTATTTCCAACATCTGCTTTTCTCTTTTTTTTTATCCTTATTATTTAGTGTAATCAGTATCCCTCTCATTACAGCTTTGTACGTATCCCACACCGTCTGGAAAGCTATATCACCCTTATCATTTATTTGAAAGAAAGCTTTAGTTTCATTTTCCAGAGATGTCACTGTCTCTTTATTTTGTAGTAAGTCTTCATTTTATCTCCATCTTTTTAGTTTTCTAGACAGTTTTGTAATCCACAATATTGGGTTGTGATCTGCACCTACCTTCGGCAAGATCTCTATTTTCTTTGTTATAAGGCTTAAGTCTTTAGTGTAAGAGAACCCGCTCCGACATTGAGGTGTGGAAAGAAAGATTTAGGAGACAATAAAAATTCCGGGAGACGTCTGACTATAGGAAAGGGGTGCGCACAAAGGTTGAGAGGGCATCTGTAGTCTTAGAAGACTCCTCTCAGAAGACTCCTCCTGCCTTTGTCCGTCCAGCTTTTATTGAAACCATGACCTCACATCATTCCACCAACATTAGCCAATTAATTATATGTGTCTGGTCAACGTAACCACAGATAACGCCTGCGCAGATCACACAAACAGCACGTTTCCTTATCATAACATAACAAAGCTTCAATACATTACATTCTGTGGCGCAGTTAAATTCTCTGCTGTTAAAACTGAATCCCTACATCTCCTCTGTTTTTATTTATTTTTTCAACTATTAAGGCTAAACTATTAAACCTAAATACATTGATTAATGAAGGAATACATTGAATATAAAAACAAGTTATTAGTAATATGAATATCAAAGTCACTGCCATTACAAAATTTCCCAACTACTCCCAATTTTGAAACCAGGATCATATTTAACCATGGCTTCCTCTATAACCCTTGATTCATTTATAAAAACAACAAGATTGATTTAAGAAAGATATAAAGTCTCATTCTATAAAAATAGAAAATCTAAACCAAGACAATTCTAAAAAACAGTATTCATTACAAAATTCATTTCAATTAGCAAAGCAGCAATAGCTATTTTTAAAGCATTAGTAAATAGTTCTATATCTTTAGAAATGGTTAACAATATCAAATCATTGCTAACAAAAATCATAGTAAGAATAAAAACTTGCAATATCCAATAATACTATCTGTAACTTATTCAGTGCTTGCTTATACATATATATGTGTGTGAGTGAGGATTATATGATACCATAATATCAGAATGCTTAACAGTATAAATGTCATAAGGACTAAGAGCAATTAGAGTACATTTGCTTCTCTAATAAGAAAATAAAACCTTATAAGCACTATGTTTACAAACAAAATACACCATCTTTTAAACCCATAACTATAATTTTCAGTTGTTTCCACATTTGTCTTTCATTTCAGATTACATTTCCATCTCCAACTGTTACTCTTAACATTGAGATTACAAAAACAATCCAAATTCTTTATGCCATGGTTTGACACATCGAGCAGGGATCCATAAAACACCCTGCCACGTTGGGGGAATCCATAGAAATGCTTTCTTTAATGCTACTGCAATATATTCTCTTCCTCAGGTGATCAGGAGGACAGGACCTTTCCATTCAGGATAAGGAAACTTCTGATAGGTGACAAGTGATCTAGACAGATGTTCTTCTGACCTAAAATAAAGCTCAACAGGAATATGAGACCCTGTTATGGGGAATAAACAAAAATTTAATGCATAAAGCATTTTAGCCATGACTGTGGGAACAGCTGCTGTTGGAATCCCTTTCCCCTCCGTCTGGCAATACAATAGCGATATAAAGATCAAATGAGCTCTCTCCACAATAGCTTGACCTGTTGAATTGAAAGGAATACCATGAGTTAATTTTATTCCCCACAATTGACAAAAATCTGCAAATGCTATAGAAACCTAGCCAGGTGCATTGTCCATTTTTAAACATCCTGGCCTCCATAACTGCAAAAGCTCAAATACAATGTTGAATGACATGACATGATGTTTCTTCTTTCATGGGCATAGTCCAGATAAAACCCAAAGATGTATTTATGGTGAGATGTAACTTGTTGAGAGGAGCTAATGCTGACACAGGAGTCACATCCATTTGCCAAACCTGGTTGGCCTGAGCTTCTCGAAAATTCACTGCATCAAAAGAAAGGCTAATAGAAGTCTTACAATAAGAAAAACACACAGATACAATGTCTCCTGCTTGTAACATCGAGGTGAAAAGCATTCTGTGCAAGGTCTTTGCAGACTGATGGAATGCAGCATGTGACTGAATAGGATTGTCAAACAAGGAAAAAACATTATTCTGAAGAGATGCATCTGCATGTGCATTTTCTTTTACCAACATCCCTGGTAGGCCAGAGCAGGAACGAATGTGACAAAACTGAAAGCTCTTCTCTCCTGTAATAAAAACTGCAACTGACAAAACATTTCATACAACTCTTTGTCAATAGATGGAACCAAATAAAACAAAAGTAAATGCATCATTAATCTGAACACATATTAAGTATCTACTACAAGAATAAAATCATTATTTTTAAACAACTGAAATGCTAAAATTACAGCAGCCAATTTTGACCACTGGGCTGATGACTGTAAATCAGTAAAGTTCACTTCCCACACCCTGGAGATCCATCTGTAAAAAGAGTTAACACATTTTGCAAAGGGTATGGAAAAAAACACAAGTTAGTTTGTTAGTAAGACATTTGGAAAAACAACAACAAACATTTATCTTGGGGGGGGGGGGGTGTTACAAAGGATTGTTCCCAGAAAACCCTCAAAAGCTATTTGGAACTCTGAAGTAGTCTGCAACAACCTGTGAAAAGGGAAAATAAACAGCATTAATATCTTTTCCTGTTAACTGGATTGGATTACTTCTGGATTTAAAAAACAAGTCAGAGATTGCTATAATCTTTGAGTACAAATTCTTTGAAAAAGTATGTGGTAGATGAATCCATTCCACGACAGCAATTTCTTCAAAGGTAGACTTCAATCTTTTCTGCAGGAGATGAATGTCCAGCAAATGCTAAAAATAAAGGTGATAGTTCCATGGTTGTAGACGCTAGGAAGGCCTAGCCCAATTAATGTTTCCCAATGTACTTTGTAATTGTATCAATGTCAATGTCTTTTGGGAGCTGTAATTGTGGAAAAACTGGAATTAATGAAGTTGTGGAAAATTTGTGCCTTAAATACATATAAGGACTTTGACGTTGAATTTTTTCTGGTGCAATCATAAGGCCATATTCTTGAAACACTTGTTACTAAAAAAAAATCCATATGATGACTTAATGTCCACTTTCAGCCAGCAGAATGTCATCCATATTTCCAGTGTATAGGCAGGACATGTAATGACACTGCTGGATTTAATGATCCTTGGGCAGCTTGAATTGTAGCCGCCAGGAGGCAAGACCCCACATTTTGGCACACTTTGAGCATAGATTGAATATCAGTGGTTGGATTGCTGTAGATAGGTGTCAAAGCTGCCTTGCAATCCTCATTAGCATTTTCAAAAGCCAATTGCTTTCCAGCCCCAGCACTGTCAATCTGCCTCTGCACTGCCCTCATAAGTCCATTAACAGATTCAGCATAGGGTTCTATGGCACCTTGGCATGTGTTAGCAAAAGTAGCCAAGGAATTCTCATTAGCCTCTGGGATTTCTTTATAGGCCTTTGTGACAAGTGAGGACAATTGAGAGAGTGCTCCATCCGTCAGCACTGCCTGCTGTACGGCTGCAATACCAGGTACTGATTCCTCCAGCTCATTCAGAGTCTGGAATGTGTCAAATCTGCCACAAACAGCTAGCTGTCCTCCCACACTTGAGCCTTCTGGAAAAACAACTTCAGTTTGGCCTTGATGTTCTGTATCTGGGCCTCCTTGGATATTTTCATCCCCCTCCTCCAGCACAGCAGCTTGGAGATCTGTAGTTAATTGTGCTGGCCTCTGCATTTTTGGAACAAGAACAATGCTGTTGAGTAGCTGCTTATTCGACTCTGAGCCATCTGGTGATTTAGGGGGTAGATGAATTTCATCACAGCCAGAAGATGTAACACAAAACCCTGAAGGCGATGGTAGCAGAATCTGAGATAAGACGCCAGAAAGCATTGCTTCAGCCTCTGTCTGCTGATTAAATAGAATGTTGGTGGGCTTAAGTCCTTCTAAACAAGCTTTTACTTTGCCCCAGGTGCATAGAACTTTGGCTGTGATTTTTGGATGATCCTGAAAAGCATTCCCTATTTTTTGCCAGTCTTGTATATTTAAACTTCTACTCTCAGGAACACACAGACAAATATCTGTAATAGCTTTCACCAAATCAAAAACATCAGACTTTTTAACAACAAGTCCTTCTTTGGAAAGAAGACAGTGTAAATATTTTCTGAGGCTGGCTGGGCCAGCTGATAAGGAACAACCCATTTTTTCAGGGTCTGTGTGCTCTTTACTTGACAAATCACTCTCACTGTCGGGATCCTTGTCCGGATGAATGAAATGTCTTTGAAGCCCTTCCTCGGGCGGAGTGGAGTGATTTTCAAGCAATAAATCAGCCTGAGCAGCACTTAACGTAGACCCCATCTTCACTACAGTGTGTGTGTGGTCTAACTTGACAAGCCAACTCACCCCGGAACCTTGACCAGGTAAAATTCGACGTCGTTGCCCTCGCCGGGCGCAGGGTGTGAGTGATGATCAATAAATCAGGTTATCTTGTCATGCTATCTCTTCTGAGCCTCCCTGAGGGGCACCAAAATGTAAGAGAACCCGCTCCGACATTGAGGTGTGGAAAGAAAGATTTAGGAGACAATAAAAATTCCGGGAGACGTCTGACTATAGGAAAGGGGTGCGCACAAAGGTTGAGAGGGCATCTGTAGTCTTAGAAGACTCCTCTCAGAAGACTCCTCCTGCCTTTGTCCGTCCAGCTTTTATTGAAACCATGACCTCACATCATTCCACCAACATTAGCCAATTAATTATATGTGTCTGGTCAACGTAACCACAGATAACGCCTGCGCAGATCACACAAACAGCACGTTTCCTTATCATAACATAACAAAGCTTCAATACATTACATTCTGTGGCGCAGTTAAATTCTCTGCTGTTAAAACTGAATCCCTACACTTTAGTGCCCCATATCATATCAATTCTGGAAAAAGTGTTATGTCTTGCAGAAAAGAAGGTATAGTCTCTTACAACTGGATTAAACTTCCTCCATATATCTTCTAAGTTTTCTTGTTTTATCAGTTCAAAAAACGATTTTGGCAATTTCCCTTCTTTATTGTTGTTCTTCTTCCCAGATCTATCTAATGAGTTCTGGATTGTTCCATTAAAGTCCCCCATCATCAAAATTTGCTCATAGGTCACTTCATCGAGATGTTGTAAAATATTTTTTTTAAAAAATGTCTTTAGCCCCATTAGGAGCATATACTCCCAACAATAAAGTTTTTTTAGTGTTCAATGTAATTTCCACCGCTATATATCTTCCATCTGTCTTTAAATACCAATTTCGGTTCTAATTCTTGTTTAATATAAAAAATTACACCTCTCTTCTTCTGCTCAGCCAGTGCACAAAATTCTAGTCCCAATTGTTTATTCCATAAAAATTTGTAATCCTTTTGTCTAATATGCACTTCTTGTAAACAAACTATGTTACAGTTTTGTTTTTTAAGCCAATGAAACGTTGCCCTTCTTTTTTTGTGGAGAATTTAGTCCGTTCACATTCCAAGAAATCAATTTGTAATCCATCATGGTGCAAATTCCTTATTCTCTCTACAAAATTTATGCAGTTCTTCTGTACTTGTAATTGTGAATCTTTTCCCTTGAAGTTCAAAGCTCAAGCCTTCAGGTATTATCCATCTATATCTCATTCCCTTGTCACGCAGTTTTTCTGTTATTTTTTTGTATTCCTTCCTTGCAGTCAGAACTTGTCTCGGCAGTTCTTTCATCAGTCTGACTTTGCTGCCTCCTACAATCAAATTTTTCCCGTAACTTTTATTCAAAATCCTCCCCACCATTTTTCTTGTATTGAACCTTATAACCACATCTCTTGGCAGATTACTCTTTTTTGCATAGAGCGAATTTACTCTATACATAGAGTCATACATAGTTCTATTTTCTTCGGGATCCTCCTCCAAGAATTCTGCAATTATTCTTATTATATATCCTTTTAGGTCATTTTCTTCAAAGCCAGTTTGGTATAGTGGTTAAGTGTGCGGACTCTTATCTGGGAGAACTGGGTTTGATTCCCCACTCCTCCACTTGCACCTGCTGGAATGGCCTTGGGTCAGCCATAGCTCTCTTAGCTGGGAGAACCGGGTTTGATTCCCCACTCCTCCACTTGCACTTGCTAGCATGGCCTTGGGTTAGCCGTAGCTCTGGCAGAGGTTGTCCTTGAAAGGGCAGCTGCAGGGAGAGCCCTCTCCAGCCCTACCCACCTCACAGGGTGTCTGTTGTGGGAAGGAAGGGAAAGGAGATTGTGAGCCGCTCTGAGACTCTTTGGAGTGGAGGGCGGGATATAAATCCAATATCTTCTTCTTCATCATCTTCAGGTACACCTCTCAAATGAATCTGTATCTGC
The DNA here is from genome assembly GCF_032191835.1 of Heteronotia binoei. Lineage (NCBI taxonomy): Eukaryota > Metazoa > Chordata > Lepidosauria > Squamata > Gekkonidae > Heteronotia > Heteronotia binoei. Next base: position 556,830 of record NC_083227.1, read on the forward strand.
ATCAATCTGTAGTAATGCATAATCACCTTTTCTTGTAATTTTAGCAAGGTGGAATCATGTATTTTCACTTTCTCTTCCACGTCATGCACAGTTTTTGTTATTGCCACAGTCTCATTTCTAATACTCTCCATTTCTTTTTTTAATTCTTGTTTAGAGTCCTCAATATCTTTCCTTATTTGTTTTTTAGAAGCATTAATCACCTTCATTATCCTGGCTTTCATCGCCTCTAATTGAGCCTGCATTTTCTCTGTTGAAGCAGCACAGTTTAATCTTGGCTCTGACATGAAAAAAAACCTCAAAAAAAATTTTTTTATCGCCCCAATTTAGTCCTGAACCATCAAACTCAATACAATAGAGCGTGCTCTTCACAATAAGCCCAGTTTCCCCATTCTACACGCCTCCCAGGCTCAGGTATTGAAGGCTTTTGTTTCTTATGGGACACGTACCGCTTCTATTATTTTGGGCTGCTGAAACCCGCTATGTTCTCCCCACCCCTGGGCAGTCTTCGCAGTGGAGGACGGTAAGCAGTGGGGTGCCGCAGGGCTCGGTACTGGGTCCCATGCTCTTTAACTTGTTCATAAATGATTTAGAGTTGGGAGTGAGCAGTGAAGTGGCCAAGTTTGCAGATGACACTAAATTGTTCAGGGTGGTGAGAACCAGAGAGGATTGTGAGGAACTCCAAAGGGATCTGTTGAGGCTGGGTGAGTGGGCGTCAACGTGGCAGATGTGGTTCAATGTGGCCAAGTGCAAAGTAATGCACATTGGGGCTAAGAATCCCAGCTACAAATACAAGTTGATGGGGTGTGAACTGGCAGAGACTGATCAAGAGAGAGATCTTGGGGTCATGATAGATAACTCACTGAAAGTGTCAAGACAGTGTGCGTTTGCAATAAAAAAGGCCAATGCCATGCTGGGAATTATTAGGAAGGGAATTGAAAACAAATCAGCCAGTATCATAATGCCCCTGTATAAATCGATGGTGCGGTCTCATTTGGAGTACTGTGTGCAGTTCTGGTCGCCGCACTTCAAAAAGGATATTATAGCTTTAGAGAAGGTGCAGAGAAGGGCAACTAGAATGATTAAAGGGCTGGAGCACTTTCCCTATGAAGAAAGGTTGAAACGCTTGGGACTCTTTAGCTTGGAGAAACGTCGACTGCGGGGTGACATGATAGAGGCTTACAAGATAATGCATGGAATGGAGAAAGTAGAGAAAGAAGTACTTTTCTCCCTTTCTCACAATACAAGAACTCGTGGGCATTCGATGAAATTGCTGAGCAGACAGGTTAAAACGGATAAAAGGAAGTACTTCTTCACCCAAAGGGTGATTAACATGTGGAATTCACTGCCACAGGAGGTGGTGGCGGCCACAAGTATAGCCACCTTCAAGAGGGGTTTAGATAAAAATATGGAGCAGAGGTCCATCAGTGGCTATTAGCCACAGTGTATGTGTGTATATAACATTTTTTGCCACTGTGTGACACAGAGTGTTGGACTTGATGGGCCGTTGGCCTGATCCAACATGGCTTCTCTTATGTTCTTATGTTCTTTTGCAAGCCTGACTCATATTCCAGGTCTGTAGGATTATCTATCTTGTCCACATCAACAATCTCTGGATTTCAGTGTTCCGATCCCTGGATTTAATTGTTCCATATTTTTAATCTATTTTATTTAATCAAAATATTTCAATAAAATTCAAGATTTTTACAGCATTCCTTTTTCTGTTCTGTTTTATGTGTTGCCTAAACGTCCTCTAGAAAGTTTGTTAAGCTGAATGGGAGCTCAAGAGCAAGCTTCTGTAAGAGTGGAAAGAAAGAAATCAGCTCCTCCTTCCCTTGGTCACCCCTTTCTTCTTTTTCCAGGTCATCCTGATGTGTCTTTAGATATTGCTGAGGTTTTTGCAAGCCCTTGGCTCTGGTTATAGAAAGCACCATTGACTACTGACCTTACCTGCTAACTGGTGTTTTGTAACTTTTTCATTCATATATGATTTTGGTCTCTCTTTTGCAGTTGCAGATGTGTTTGAGAAGGAATCAGGAGGGAGAGTTGTGGGAAAAGACAACAACATACAAGTGGAAGCACAATCTGGGGGTCAAGCGGTACCCAAGAGACATTGCAGAAAGAACAAGGAACGAAGACAGAAGCAAAGGAAAGAATTGGTGGTCTGTCAGAGCAGAAAGAAGCCTGAGGTCTCAGCCCAAGATGAAACACAGAAGAGAAAGAAAAGGCCTAATGGTACCATGAACCAGAAAGGGTTCAACTGCCAATTCAGTGCTAAAACATCCCAAAAAGTTCCAGCATTCTTGAAAAGGCATAAATGTGTGGAGTGTGGAAAGCGCTTTTCTCAGAGAAGCAAGCTAAGGGTTCATGAAAAGATTCATACTGGGGAAAATCCATATAAATGCTTGAAGTGTGGAAAGTGCTTCTCCCAGAATGGCAGCCTAACTGCACATCAGAAGATTCATACTGGGGAGAAGCCATATAAATGTTTGGAGTGTGGAAAGTGCTTCTTCCAGAATATCCATCTTAGGACACATGAAAAGATTCATACTGGGGAGAAGCTATATAAATGCTTGGAGTGTGGAAAATGCTTCTCTCAGAATTGGGAACTAAATAAACATCGAAGGTTTCACCAAGAGGAGAAGCCATATAGCTGCTTGGAGTGTGGAAAGTGCTTTTTTTCTAATGTTCAGCTAACTGTACATCAAACAATTCATACTAGGGAGAAGCCATATAAATGCTTGGAGTGTGGAAAGTGCTTTTCCCTCAATGGCAGCCTAACTGCTCATCAAAAGATTCATACTGGGGAGAAGCCACTTAAATGCCTGGAGTGTGGAAAGTGCTTCTCACGGAATTCCAATCTAAAAGTGCATCAAAAGATTCATACTGGTGAGAAGCCATTTAAATGCCTGGAGTGTGGAAAGTGCTTCTTCCAGAATGGCAACCTAACTGCACATCAAAAGATTCATACTGGGGAGAAGCCATATAAATACTTGGAGTGGGAAAAGTGCTTCTTCCAAAATGGCAGCCTGGCTGCACATCAAAAGATTCATACTGAGGGGAAGCCATATAAATGCCTGGAGTGTGGAAAGTGCTTCTCTCGGAATTCCAATCTAAAAGTGCATCAAAAGATTCATACTGGTGAGAAGCCATATAAATACTTGGAGTGCGGAAAGTGCTTCTTCCAGAATGGAAGGCTGGCTGCACATCAAAAGATTCATACTGAGGGGAAGCCATATAAATGCCTGGAGTGTGGAAAGTGCTTCTCTCGGAATTCCAATCTAAAAGTGCATCAAAAGATTCATACTGGTGAGAAGCCTTTTAAATGCTTGGAGTGTGGAAAGTCCTTTTCCCTCAATGGCAGCCTGACTGCACATCAAAATATTCATACTGGGGAGAAGCCATATAGATGCTTGGAGTGTGGAAAGTGCTTCTCTCAGAATATCCACCTAAAGACACATCAAAAAATTCACACTGGGGAAAAGCCATATAAATGCTTAAAGTGTGGAAAGTGCTTCTCTCAGAATGGCTCCCTAAAAGCACATCAAAAGATTCATACTGGGGAAAAGCCATATAAATGCTCAGAGTGTGGTAAGTGCTTCTCTCGAAATTACACCCTAAAAGAACATCAAAAGATTCATACTGGGGAGAAGCCATATAAATGCTTGGAGTGTGAAAAGTGCTTCTCCCTCAATGGCAGCCTAACTGCACATCAAAAGATTCATACTGGGGGGAAGCCATATAAATGTTCAGAGTGCGGTAAGTGCTTCTCTCGGAATGACACCCTAAAAACACATCAAAAGATTCATACTGGGGAGAAGCCATATAAACGCTTGGAGTGTGGAAAGTGCTTCTCCCAGAATGGCAGCCTAACTGCACATCAAAAGATTCATACTGAGGAGAAGCCATTTAAATGCCTGGAGTGTGGAAAGTGCTTCTCTCGGAATTCCATTCTAAAAGTACATCAAAAGATTCATACTGGTGAGAAGCCTTTTAAATGCTTGGAGTGCGGTAAGTGCTTCTCTCGGAATGGCAGCCTAACTGCACATCAAAGGATTCATACTGGGGAGAAGCCATTTAAATGCCTGAAGTGTGGAAAGTGCTTCTCTCAGAATTCCAATCTAAAAGCGCATAAAAATATTCATACTGGTGAGAAGCCTTTTAAATGCTTGGAGTGCGGAAAGTGCTTCTCCCAGAATGGCAGCCTAACTGCACATCAAAAGATTCATACTGGTGAGAAGCCTTTTAAATGCTTGGAGTGTGGAAAATCCTTTTCCCTCAATGGCAGCCTGACTGCACATCAAAATATTCATACTGGAGAGAAGCCATATAGATGCTTGGAGTGTGGAAAGTGCTTTTCTCAGAATAGCCACCTAAAGACACATCAAAAAATTCACACTGGGGAAAAGCCATATAAATGCTTGAAGTGTGGAAAGTGCTTCTCTCAGAATGGCTCCCTAAAAGCACATCAAAAGATTCATACTGGGGAAAAGCCATATAAATGCTCAGAGTGTGGAAAGCGCTTCTCTCAGAATTCCAATCTAAGAGCACATCAAAAGATTCATACTGAAGGGAACCCATATAAATGCTTAGAGTGGAAAGTGCTTCTCTCGGAATGACACCCTAAGAACACATCAAACGATTCATACTGGGGAGAAGCCACATAAATGCTTGGACTGTGGGAAGAGTTTCTCTCGGAATGGCCAACTATGGTCACATCAAAAGATTCATACTAGGGAGAAGCCATTCAAATGCTTAGAGTGTGGAAAGCGCTTCTCTCGGAATGACACCCTAAGAACACATCAAACGATTCATACTGGGGAGAAGCCACATAAATGCTTGGACTGTGGGAAGAGCTTCTCTCGGAATGGCCAACTATGGTCACATCAAAAGATTCATACTAGGGAGAAGCCATTCAAATGCTTAGAGTGTGGAAAGTGCTTCTCTCGGAATGACCACCTAACTACACACCTAAGGTTTCATACTGGGGAGAAGCCATTTAAATGTTCAGAGTGTGGTAAGTGCTTCTCTCGGAATGACACCCTAAAATTACATCAAAAGATTCATACTGGGGAGAAGCCTTATAAATGCTTGGAGTGTAGAAAGTGCTTCTCCCAAAGTGGCCACCTAAGGTCACATCAAAAGATTCACACAGGGAGAAGCCACATAAATGCTTGGAGTGTGGGAAGTGCTTCTCTTTTAATGGCAGCCTAAGAGTACATCAAAAGATTCATCGTGGGGACTTCTGGTGAGGAATGAGTGTGGGCTGAATTGAGGAACGACACGGTCAAGAGTCTAGTTTGGAGGAATCCCCCAGCTGTTGATTGATCTCTCTGGGTCTTAAGAGATGGTGAAAAGCTGGCTCCTTTTGTCCAGCATCAGGAGCTCCCCGGGTTTTCCTTGTTTTAGCTCAGGGCTAGAGTCCTGGAGATGTGAGATTTATGATCCAGCTCAGAGCCCTGCCAAAGTCTTGGGGGGGGGGGGCAGGGAATGAAGCCTGTCCCTTCCTCCCATCCTAAACTTCAAAGAAGTGCTCTAATGCTGTTGATAAGGAGTGAGTTTCATCTCCAGACATGTTGGTGGGGGAAAATAAATCTCTCTCTTACAGCACTTTCCATGTAGTTGGTTTTCTGAGACTCTGGTGCAAGAAGCATTTTAACAAAATGTTATTGAGGAATTCTGAAAACAAAACATTGACTTACCTGAAGGTTTCTTCTCTTCGGTGGGGCAAAATCATCCAGTTATTTTTCCCTCCCCAAGAGGCTGTTGTTACGCCTACTTGAAAGGTTGGCTCTTTTTTCTTTTCTTCCCCTTTTGCATGGTTGGATTAATAAAGTTGTATTACTTGGTTAGTTCCTTTTCTGTGTGGAGTTTTCAGTAGTTTGGGGCTTGGCTATTCTATGCCTGGGAAGGACACTCCCCCCCTCCCCCCCGCCCTGTGATCTGGAAGGCATCCCAAAAGTTTGCACAGCCCTGCCTGGAGCAAGAGGGGGTGTGACTGTGGATAACTTCCCCCACCAGAGAAGAAGATGGACATATTGGATTTATACTCCACCCTTCACTCTGAATCTCAGAGTCTCAGAGCAGCTCACAATCTCCTTTATCTTCCTGCTCCACAACAGGCACCCTGTGAGGTGGGTGGGGCTGAGAGAGCTCTCCCAGAAGCTGCCCTTTCAAGGACAGATATTCAGAGCGGCCTACAATCTCCTTTATCTTCCTCCTCCACAACAGGCACCCTGTGAGGTGGGTGAGGCTGAAAGAGCTCTCCCAGAAGCTGCCCTTTCAAGGACAGATATTCAGAGCAGCCTACAATCTCCTTTATCTTCCTCCTCCACAACAGGCACCCTGTGAGGTGGGTGAGGCTGAGAGAGCTCTCCCAGAAGTTGCCCTTTCAAGGACAGAGTCTCAGAGTGGCCTACAATCTTCTTTCCCTTCCTCCCCTACAACAGACACCCACTGAGGTGTGTGGGACTGAGAGGGCTCTCCCAGAAGCTGCCCTTTCAAGGACTGAGTCTCAGAGCGGCCTACAATCGCCTTTCCCTTCCTCCCCCACAACAGACACCCAGTAAGGTGGGTGGGGCTGAGAGGTCTCTCACAGCAACTGCCCTTTCAACGACTGAGTCTCAGAGTGGCCTACAATTTCCTTTCCCTTCCTCCCCCACAACAGACAACCTGTGAGGTAGGTGGGGCTGAGAGGGCTCTCACAGCAGCTGCCCTTTCAAGGACAGAGTCTCAGAGCGGCCTACAATTTCCTTTCCCTTCCTCCCCCACAACAGACAACCTGTGAGGTAGGTGGGGCTGAGAGGGCTCTCACAGCAGCTGCCCTTTCAAGGACAGAGTCTCAGAGCGGCCTACAGTCTCCTTTCCCTTCCCCACAACGAACACCCTGTGAGGTAGGTGGGGCTGAGAGAGCTCTCCCAGAAGCTGCCCTTTCAAGGACAGCTGTGCAAGAGCTCTGGCCTTCCCCAATCCTCTACACTTTCCCCTCAGCAAGCTGGGGACTCATTTTACTGACCTCGGAAGGATGGAAGGCTGAGTCAACCTTGGGCCGGCTACTTGAACGCAGCTTCCGCCGGAATCGAACTTAGCTCATGAGCAGGGAGTTCAGACCGCAGTGCTGCAGCTTTACCATTCTGCGCCACGGGGACACCCCCCAAATAGTAGAGGCTGCGGACTTAGAACCTTAACTGTTGCCAAAGCGACTCCAGTTTGAACAAATGGCTGGTGAGCCCATGAAAGGGGACCTTTGCATAACTGAGACTGAAGCTATTCCAAGGGGCTCCGGGGGTGTTGATGAACCTGGTCAATGAGGTGTTGAGAAAATGTTTGTATAAAGTTGTCCTCATTTATTCCAACAACCTCTCCTCGCATGTGAAATTGGTGCGGGAAGTCTTGCAGGCGCTGTTCAAACACAAACTGTTTGCTGAGCTTTCTAAGTGTGAGTTTCACCAAATAGAACTAGACGTCATGGGTTACAGAGTGTTGGGGAATGGTTTGAGGACGGACCCGGAAAAAGTAAAACCTGTGGTTGACTGGCAGCCTCCACAAACGGGGCACCAATTACAGTCATTCTTTTTTGTTTTTACTGTTATTGCATGTTTTACATGTTTTTAGTGTTGTGGGCCACTCTGAGCCTGCTTCGGCGGGGAGGACGGGATAGAAATCCAAATAAATAAATGAATTCTTGGGATTTGCAGTTTTCTATAGAACCTTCATAAAGAAATTTGCCCAGGTGGCCCTCGCTCTAATTACAGACTTGCTGAAAACCAAAGAGCAGGGGCTGGAGTCCAGGAAGCTAGGTGCTGACCTACAGGCATTTGAACAATTAAACAACTGTTTATTAACGAGCCCATCTTACAGCACCCTGATCTGCAACTGGTTGACAGATCGCACCCAAAGAGTGCTTGTGAACGGTTCCTCATCCTCTTGGAGAGGAATGCCTCGAGGATCTGTCCTGGGACATGTTCTGTTCAATATCTTTATAAATGATATGCATGAAGGAATAGAGGGAATGCTTATTAAATTTGCAGATGCTGCTAAATTGGGAGGGGTTGCAAACACAGAAGAAGACAGAAACAGGATACAAGATGACCCTGACAGGCTGGAAAACTGAGCTAAAATCTATAAAATTAAGTTTAACAGGGATAAATGTAAAGTTCTGCATTTAGGTAGCAAAAATTCAATGCATGGTTATAGGATGGAGGAGACTTGTCTTAGCAGTAGTATGTGCGAAAAGGATCTAGGGGTCTTAGTGGATCATACGCTGAACATGAGTCAACAGTGTGATGCGGTGGCTAAAAAGGCAAATGCAATTTTGGGCTGTATCAACAGAAGTCTAGTGTCCAGATCACGTGATGTGATGGTATCGCTTTACTCTGCTCTGGTAAGACCTCACCTGAAGTTTTGTGTTCAGTTTTGGGCACCACATTTTAAGAAGGATCTAGACAACCTGGAAGAGGTCCAGAGGAGGGTGACGAAGATGGTGAGGGGTCTGGAGACCAAGTCCTCTGAGGAAAGGTTGAAGGAGCTGGGGATGTTTAGCATGGAGAGGAGGTGGCTGAGAGGTAGGATTCCCAACCCCCCCCCCCCGCCCTGGCAGGGGACACCCAAATTTGCAGCCTCCTCCCCCGCTCTCCAAAAATCCGGAAAGGGGGGGGAGAACATGTGTGTAGGCATCATGAAGTTGTAGAGCTCCTGATCTGTTTGTAAAATGTGTTCCTTTAATGCTGCTTAGGAAACAGGAAGGGCTTCATTGGAAAGGGTCAGTAATAGTTTCCATGGAGAATGGCCCCTCCCTTTCTTTTGCTTTCAATAATTCTATTATTCTAAACCGGGGGGCGGGATTCCAGGCCACTCCAGCCACTGGAAACAGCCCACCACCCCTTGTGAAATAATCTCTGTGGATTTTATAACGGATCTTCCTCCATCTAAGGGAAAGACAGTCATTTGGGTAGTGGTGGACACTTTTTCTAAGCAGGAACATTTTATTCTGTGCATGCAGCTACCCACAGCCAGGAGGTGTGTAGAGTTATTTTTAAGGCACATGGCCCGTTCCATTCGTTTCCAAGGAAGATAATATCTGACTCAGGGCCTCAGTTCGTTGCCAACTTCTGGAAAACTTTTCTAAACTCACTAACACAGAGCAAGCGTGTAACAGTCCATACCAAGGTGTCACACAGCAGGGCCTTCTACCGGCTGCTCTGGTAAGGGTCTGTATGGAGCGCCCAGAGCACCCCACCACCCTTGTCTTCCTTATTAATAAAGGCCTCTTAATTGTGACCTAGGAGATGTGAGGACCCAAGGAGTCTAACAACAACAGTTTACTTACAGTGCTCAAATAAGAAGTGGGTAAAACAGTGAAATATATATACAGTAAAGGTTGTTGCAAATAAACAAAAGCCCTGAAGCGTTTAGCTAGAGAGTCCCTGCTCTAATACCAAAACTCACCCCCTTGGGGAAGGGATCTCTCCTGCAGCCTCTTCCAGAGAGCCCTCCTCTATCTGCAGCCTCTCTAGACAGAGAACCTCTCTGCCTGCAGCCTCTCCAGGAAAGAACCCACTTCCCTGTCTGTGCTTGGCCCTTTCATGCTCTCCTCCCAGGTCCCACCCCTTTGTGGGCTAGTTTCCCTCCAAAACCCCTTTGCCACCCAATCAGAAGCCATCCTGGGAAATATAGGCTTTCCCCAGTAACTCCTAAACAGAACATAAGAACATAAGAACATAAGAGAAGCCATGTTGGATCAGGCCAGCGGCCCATCAAGTCCAACACTCTGTGTCACACAGTGGCAAAAAATGTTATATACACACATACACTGTGGCTAATAGCCACTGATGGACCTGTGCTCCATATTTTTATCTAAACCCATCTTGAAGGTGGCTATACTTGTGGCCGCCACCACCTCTTGTGGCAGTGAATTCCACATGTTAATCACCCTTTGGGTGAAGAAGTACTTCCTTTTATCCGTCTTAACCTGTCTGCTCAGCAATTTCATCGAATGCCCACGAGTTCTTGTATTGTGAGAAAGGGAGAAAAGTACTTCTTTCTCTACTTTCTCCATCCCATGCATACAGGCTTCTCTGGGGCCTGCAGGCCTCACTAGACCCAGGATCATGACACAAGATTATAACTGAAAGCCTGAGCCTGGAGTTCAGTTTCATCAAGACGTAGTCTTGGGCCAGGGGTGGTGGGGGGTGGGCTCCCACTGGGAATCCTACCCCCCCAGGGAAAGTGCATGCGCAATACATAGCCTCTCCTCTCCCGGTGTAGTGAACGCCGCGTGGTCACTGTCTGGCTATGCCTGGCAGATGGTCACTGCAATGGCCTCTCCTGCATTACTGCATCCGTAGCAACACCTTCTCGCTGGTCCCCCCCGTTTTCACAGAGTTTGCTACGTCATGGTGCGACCGAATTGTCCGGCGGTATAACCGGATGGGCAGGCTGGGCCCACCAACCTCGTCAGCCTAAGAGAAGGAAAACTCTAACATCAAACCCGGGCAGATAGAGCTCGTTAATGTAACACCTACCACCTGGAGGACTCACTGCCGGCGTCCCGGCTTACTGGGCCATGGCAGATGACCCCCAGGTGAAAGGGTGGAGCCAGTACCGCGCACACTGCGCTTCACCTAAAAAATTCCTCTGCGCAGGCCTGAAGGGCATATCCACACACACAACCCACAACGCATCAAGTCCTGCAGCGATAGGCAAGGGGCGAAACGGCAGGTGGAAGGTGCCACTGGAAGCCGCAGTCCCGATCCTGCATGTAGGCGGTTCAGGATATTGGTCGCCTGATGCTAACCCGGAGACGAAAGCATCTTTCGGCAGCACCCTGAACGACCAAGCAGCCTTATCTAGGGACAGCACTGCTTGCTCCACACGAAGAGGGGCCTAGAAAAGGTGGCCTAAACAAAGCTCGTCTCCCCCACCCCAGTTGGTTAGCCGCGGTCAACGGGCATCCTTACTTGCGGTCGAAAAATAACAACAAAGAAAAGGCATGCACCTGCCTCACAAAGTGTGCAAAGACTAAAGCTTGCGTGTTGGAACATCAGAACCATGCTTGACACAGTAGGCAGTGGTCGCCCTGAACGACGCTCTGCTCTAGTTGCCCACGAACTTCTCAGGTTGAATATCGACATAGCAGCTCTCAGTGAGGTCCGTTTCCCTGAGGAAGGTAGTCTTCAAGAACACGGTGCTGGCTATACCCTCTACTGGTCGGGTAAGTCAAAGGCTGAGAGCCGCCTTTCTGGCGTTGGCTTCATGGTCAGGAACTCCATTGCCTCCAAACTCGAAAACCTGCCAACAGGTCATTCAGATCGCATCATGTCCATGCGCCTCCCACTTCAAAACAAGCAGCATGCAACACTCTTCAGTGTGTATGCCCCAACCCTTCAAGCAGATCCTGCAGAAAAGAACAAGTTCTATGCTGATCTACGCAACCTCGTACGGAAGACCCCTACAGAGGACAAGGTGATCATCCTTGGCGACTTCAATGCCAGAGTAGGTAAAGACTCGGAAGCCTGGAAAGGAGTACTTGGCAAACACGGCATTGGCAACTGCAATGACAACGGGCGCCTCCTGCTAGAATTCTGCATGGAGCACCAGCTCACCATCACCAACACTATCTTCCAGCAGAAGAACAGTCTGAAGACAACCTGGATGCACCCACGGTCCAAGCATTGGCACCTTATCGACTACATTCTGGTGCGCCAGAGAGACCTTCGAGATGTCTTACACACCCGAGTAATGCCCAGCGCAGAATGTCATACGGATCATCGTCTTGTACGCTGCAATCTCCGTCTTCACTTTAAACCCACACCCAGGAGAGGAGGTATCCCTCGGAGGAAGTTTCAGGTTGGCAGCCTTCAGTCAGCCGAAGTTAAAGCTGCCTTCCAGGCAAAGCTCCAGTCAAGAATTGAGGACCTCAGTTGCCCCACAGACCCTTCTCCAGAAGCACTCTGGGAACACCTAAAAACTACCGTCCTGCAGATCTCTGAAGAAGTCCTCGGGTTCTCCACAAGGAAGAACAAGGACTGGCTTGATGAGAACAATCAAGAGATCCAAGAATTACTGGCAAAAAAGAGATCTGCCTACCAAGCACATCTTGCTCAGCCCTCCTGTCCTGGGAAAAAAGCAACCTTTCGCGCTGCATGTAGCAACCTCCAGCGCAAGCTTCGAGACATTCAGAACGAGTGGTGGACCAAGCTTGCAGAGAGAACCCAGCTGTGTGCAGACACTGGTGATTTAAGAGGGTTCTACGAAGCCCTGAAGGCAGTATATGGTCCATCATATCAGGCTCAGAGTCCCTTGCATAGTGCAGACGGCCAAGTGCTCCTCACAGACAAGGCATCCATACTGAACCGGTGGTCGGAGTATTTTCAGGTTCTCTTCAGTGCCAACCGCGTAGTTCAAGATTCAGCAATCCACCTCACCCCACTTCAACCGGTGAAAACAGAGTTGGATGAGATCCCCACCCTAGAAGAGACTGTTAAAGCCATCAAGCAACTGAAAAGTGGCAAGGCAGCAGGAGTTGATGGAATTCCACCAGAGATCTGGAAGCATGGGGGCACAGTACTACATAGCTCACTTCACAAAGTACTTGTCACCTGCTGGGAACAAGGCAAATTACCACAGGACTTTCGCGATGCAATCATCATCACCCTATACAAGAACAAAGGGGAAAAGTCAGACTGCTCCAACTACCGGGGGATAACCCTGCTCTCCATCGCAGGCAAAATCCTTGCCAGAATACTCCTGAACAGACTGGTGCCCACCATTGCAGAAGAACTCCTCCCAGAGAGCCAGTGCGGCTTCAGAGCTAACAGGAGCACCACCGACATGGTATTTGTTCTCAGGCAGCTCCAAGAGAAATGCAGGGAACAGAACAAGGGTCTGTATGTGACTTTTGTCGACCTTACCAAAGCTTTCGATACCGTTAGCAGGAAAGGCCTGTGGCAAATCTTGGAACGTTTAGGATGTCCCCCAAGGTTCCTCAGCATGATCATCCAGCTACACGAAGACCAGCGAGGCCAAGTCAGACACTGCAACGACCTCTCGGAGCCCTTCCCAATAGGCACAGGTGTAAAGCAAGGCTGCGTTCTCGCGCCAACTCTCTTTACGATCTTCTTTAGCATGATGCTTCAAAGAGCCGCAGTAGATCTAGATGAGGACGATGGTGTCTACATCCGCTATCGCACCGATGGCAGCCTGTTCAACCTGAGGCGACTAAAGGCACACTCCAAGACAATGGAAAAACTCATCCGAGAGCTACTGTTTGCTGATGATGCTGCACTCGTCTCCCACTCGGTATCAGCTCTGCAGCATATGACGTCCTGCTTTGCAGAGGCTGCCAAGCTATTCGGCCTAGAAGTTAGTCTGAAGAAGACAGAAGTTCTCCACCAGCCTGCACCCCAGGAAGATTATCACCCTCCCTGCATCACTGTGGGTGAATCAGTTCTGAAGACAGTCCAGCAGTTCAGCTACCTGGGGTGCATCATCTCCTCAGATGCCAAGATCGACAAGGAGATTGACAACAGGCTGGCAAAGGCAAACCGTGCCTTTGGCCGACTGCACAAAAGAGTGTGGAGCAACAAGCATCTGAAAAAAGGCACAAAGATCAATGTTTACAAAGCGGTTGTGATGACAACCCTCATCTACGGCTCCGAATCGTGGGTTTTATACCGTCATCACCTGCGACTCCTTGAGCGCTTTCATCAGCGCTGCCTTCGCACCATCCTCAACATCCACTGGAGTGACTTTGTGACCAACACTGAAGTCCTCAAGCGGGCAGAGGTTACCAGCATCGAGGCACTGCTGTTGAAGACACAGCTGCGCTGGGCAGGGCATATTTCTAGGATGGAAAACCACCGCCTTCCCAAGATTGCCCTGTATGGCGAACTCTCCACCGGCCATCGAAATAGAGGGGCACCAAAGAAGAGGTACAAGGACTCCTTGAAGAAATCCCTTAGCACCTGTCACATCAACCATCACCAGTGGTCTGACCTAGCCTCAGATCGCAAAGCATGGAGGCACACCATCCACCAGGCTGTCTCTTCCTTTGAGAACACACGCATAGCTGGTCTTGAGGACAAAAGGAGATTGAGGAAGAATCGCACTGCTACAGGACCAACCCTAAATCAGACTTTTCCCTGCAGCCGCTGTGGCCGGACCTGCCTGTCCCACATTGGTCTTGTCAGCCACCAGCGAGCCTGCAGCAAACGTGGACTATTGCACCCTTCTTAAATCTTCGTTCGCGAAGCCAAGCCGAGAGAGAGAGAGAGTCTTGGGCCTGTAACTTCTCTCCATCCATTGAGTAAGCCTTTCTGTGATTACATTCAAGTTGTTGGTCCTTGATGGAGGCTGTGGAGAACCTGACAATCCCGTCTCCTTTAGCCTGGAGGCGTCCGCAGGAGGGAGGAACCTCAGAACTGCTCAGAGTGTCCCAAAAGCTTGAAGCACAGATCCCATTTCCATGTTCTTCAGGGATTCCATATGTGGCGGAAACATTCCTATAGCAGCTGGTTCAGGAAAAGGTTTTCTTCAGGCCCCAGGTGTTGGAAATTCGGAAGGGCTCTGAAAATAATTTCACAAATTTAAGAGAACTCTTGAAATGAACTGGATGGTTGCTTAACCAGGAAGGGTGTTTTATTGAAAGAGAAATAGTATTAAAATGCCGCCTAAATTGGGAGAAGTTGCAATAGTAATAAAACATACAGAACCAAAAGCACCCTGGAAGCAAACATGCAAGATGAGAGGAAATGGGGGGAGGTCCAGGAGTCCACGGAGAAGAGGCTGTGAGGAGAACCGGTGCTTCACGGAGTAGAAGGTGGAGAGAGCTGAAACAAATTTGGGTGTGAACTGTCATTAGGCGCCCAGGACAGCCACACAGCACTGGAGGTTGCGTCAATCCAGAGATATCCCAAAATGGCGCAAACTGATGTGGAGTTTAGGCAAAGCAAGACAAACACTGTGTACCAAATGTTGCAATATAAGCGCAAAGCACTCTTTTTCTCGATCACTTTGTAACTGTAATTCTAAACGTCCTCAGGTGAATGTGAAACTGTGTGTTGGGAGAATGCTGAATGGCGTTCCCAGGAAGATATAAAGACATGGTGATATTTTGCATTGGTGTGGTTGAACAGGTTTCCTGGTCTCAACAGAAACTGTTTCCTGTTGCCACAAGTACACAGCCTGGCTTCACGGTTTACTCCGGAGAAGGGAAAAGGACCAAGGAAGGCTGAGTGCAGTCACACTTCTCTATGCCTTTCAAAGTAAACTTTCCTTTGGTCTGCCCTGTTAAGAAACGATGACAGAGATGTGAGGTGGGGAAACTTTCCTGTTCTTTCTTTTTCTGCTAAAGCATTGCCATTTCTAATGATTACGTGTTTTCTAAAATTAATAATGAAAAGGTTCCTTCCATCGCCAACACACTATTAGGTCAGCGTGGCAGTTCACAAACTGAAATGAAGGTTGTTCAAGTAAGGTGCTGGCTGCAATTTTGTGGGTGCCGAGACACGTCCTTGAAGAGCTCTCATCTAGAGCAGTGTTTCCCATTTGCAGGCTCGTGACCTGGTACCCCCTCCCCGCTGCTGGCCCCTACCTGGAGGGGAACGAACACCTCCCCAGACTGCACAGAGATCTTGTTTGGGGTTTTTTATCTCATTACATATGCTAAACCCACTTTCACCAAGTAGGGCGATAGATCCACAGCATAGATCCACTCAAAGTTGAACTTGTGGATCTTCTAACAAAAATATGTAATCTTTCATTGAAATCTGCCTCTGTTCCTGAGGACTGGAGGGTAGCAAATGTCACCCCCATCTTTAAAAAGGGTTCCAGAGGAGATCCGGGAAATTACAGGCCAGTCAGTCTGACTTCAATACCGGGAAAGTTGGTAGAAAGCATTATCAAAGACAGAATGAGTAGGCACATTGATGAACACGGGTTATTGAGGAAGACTCAGCATGGGTTCTGCAAGGGAAGATCTTGCCTCACTAACCTGTTACATTTCTTTGAGGGGGTGAACAAACATGTGGACAAAGGAGACCCGAAAGATGTTGTTTACCTTGACTTCCAGAAAGCTTTTGATAAAGTTCCTCATCAAAGGCTCCTTAGAAAGCTTGAGAGTCATGGAGTAAAAGGACAGGTCCTCTTGTGGATCAAAAACTGGCTGAGTAATAGGAAGCAGAGAGTGAGTATAAATGGGCAGTCTTCGCAGTGGAGGACAGTAAGCAGTGGGATGCCGCAGGGCTCGGTACTGGGTCCCATGCTCTTTAACTTGTTCATAAATGATTTAGAGTTGGGAGTGAGCAGTGAAGTGGCCAAGTTTGCGGATGACACTAAATTGTTCAGGGTGGTGAGAACCAAAGAGGACTGTGAGGAACTCCAAAGGGATCTGTTGAGGCTGGGTGAGTGGGCGTCAACGTGGCAGATGCGGTTCAATGTGGCCAAGTGCAAAGTAATGCACATTGGGGCCAAGAATCCCAGCTACAAATACAAGTTGATGGGGTGTGAACTGGCAGAGACTGACCATGAGAGAGATCTTGGGGTCGTGGTAGATAACTCACTGAAAATGTCAAGACAGTGTGCGTCTGCAATAAAAAAGGCCAACGCCGTGCTGGGAATTATTAGGAAGGGAATTGAAAACAAATCAGCCAGTATCATAATGCCCCTGTATAAATCGATGGTGTGGTCTCATTTGGAGTACTGTGTGCAGTTCTCGTTGCCGCACCTCAAAAAGGATATTATAGCATTGGAGAAAGTCCAGAAAAGGGCAACGAGAATGATTACAGGTCTGGAACACTTTCCTTATGAAGAAAGCTTGAAACGCTTGGGACTCTTTAGCTTGGAGAAACGTCAACTGCGGGGCGACATGATAAGAGGTTTACAAGATAATGCATGGGATGGAGAAAGTAGAGAAAGAAGTACTTTTCTCCCTTTCTCACAATACAAGAACTTGTGGGCATTCGATGAAATTGCTGAGCAGACAGGTTAAAACAGATAAAAGGAAGTCCTTCTTCACCCAAAGGGTGATTAACATGTGGAATTCACTGCCACAGGAGGTGGTGGCGGCTGCAAGCATAGCCACCTTCAAGAGGGGTTTAGATAAAAATATGGAGCAGAGGTCCATCAGTGGCTATTAGCCACAGTGTGTATATATATATAATTATTATTTTTTTGCCACTGTGTGACACAGAGTGCTGGAATGGATGGGCCATTGGCCTGATCTAACATGGCTTCTCTTATGTTCTTAAGTTCTTATTCCAATGTATGTCTCTTTTAGGATTGTGTATCAGAATAATGCTTCTGTATCAAACTAGGGATACTGGCTGTTTATCTCATGACATATACTACACCCATCTTCCACTATATCTTAATGTATTTTTTCCTAGTGGCAAACTAGAATGATGTATCTATTCATGTTGCATGTTAAAAGGTAAATCAGTTGGACAGGGAAAACTTCTGGGAAAGAAATGCCTTCTTCTTGACCCAGGTTTAGTAGCAATAGAACAATGAAGAGGCATTCTCACATTCTGACATGTTCCTGTGTGATGGTTTCCCACGCTCAGGCAACCCAGAGCAAAGGTTTTCTGAACTTGTTAATTTTGCTATTCCGCTATTGGATTTTAACTTTGTACCACTCGGCATTCCAAGCCCCACCAGCTCTATGTGGCTCTGCTTACTGTCCCTCATTCCTCGCCTGAAGAAGCGGCAGGCACACCGAAGCTGACCTTCGGAATAGAACTAAGTTGGTCTTAAAGGTGCAAAGGACCCCTATTTTGTTGCCAGCCCCGCCTCCTCCTTCCAGCGGGGGGGGGGGGAGAGAACTGCATTTCCCAGAAGGCCTTGCAAGCCCCAGCCAAGCCAGCCCCGCCTTTTCCAGGGGTGGGAGGGGGCAGCAGGAGCAGCCCCCCTCTCCTCCCCTCCCCCCGCCTGCTGGGGGCAGGATCCGGCTCCGGCACCTTTGCAGCAGCAACAGGAGGAGGAGGGGAGGTGAGCGGGGGGGGGGGGGTGCAAGAGGGAGGGGCGGGGGGAGGAGAGGCTCAGCTCCTTCTGCAGCCTTGGAGGGGCGGCCGGGCTGATCC
This sequence comes from Heteronotia binoei, assembly GCF_032191835.1. Classification (NCBI taxonomy): domain Eukaryota; kingdom Metazoa; phylum Chordata; class Lepidosauria; order Squamata; family Gekkonidae; genus Heteronotia; species Heteronotia binoei. The sequence continues at coordinate 574,904 of NC_083227.1, forward strand.
GGGGCCGCTTCTCTTTCTGGCCAGCCTTCCCTGCGGAGGAGCCCTGAGGATCAGGCAGCCTGGAAGGAGCGGGCCTCGGGGTTGCAAGGGGGGGAAATAGAACAAAGTATAGGAGGAGTTTAATTAGGCCAGTTTATGTTCACAGAGCTAGAGGTCACTTTTAGAGCAGCGCAGAAAGTCTCTGCAAAAAAACAACAACAGTTAAAGCAGAAACCTCTGGAAACACAATGTTGATGTATTTCTGGGGTCAAACATGCAGATTAATATACTAGATCCAAGTGGTCAGCCGTGTTGGTCTGAAGTAGTAGAACAAAATAGAAGTCAAGTGACACCTTTAAGACCAACTTAGTTTTGCAGAGCTGGACTTTATCCTAGCTGTTGGCTGGGAGATCTAAGGAAGAAGCAAGGAAATACTGGATGAAATTTTATGCCTGGCTAGACACTCAGGACTCTGAAGATTCTCTGGTGTGAACTTTTCTCCATTTCCCCCCTGTATTTTATATTACAAAATTGCCTTTACTGGAATTGTCAAACTAATAGATAACTTAACCAAAAGATTTATAGTATACAATTTTAAATGTTGATTATGTTTAGTATAATAATATGGGACAATTTATGTAAATAAAGTATTGAAGATGTAAGCTTGTATTTTTTGAAGGTATCTTTATGCAGAATAAGGTTAAAATGTATTGTGCTCTCTGTTCTCCCTATCCCCTACCCTTACTCTTTCTGAAACAAAACTTTATAAAATGGAAGACCAACTTAGTTTTATTCAGAACGTCAGCTTTCGTGTGGATGCACACTTCTTCCGATGAGGAGTCCGGTTCAGTGAGCAAAACCACACGTAGCTTGTAGTCAGTGGCTCAGAATGCGAAATGGTACAGATTTAAGATCCAATGACAGAATAGTAAAATTATCTGGTAGTGAGTGGCTCAGAATGGAAAATGGTACAGATTTAAGATTCAATGACAGAATAGTGAAATTATCTGGTAGAGAGTGGTTTAGAATGCAAAATGGTACAGATTTAAGATCCAGTGACAGAATAGTAAAATTAACAAACTGAGCAAACCTTTGATCTGAGTAGCATGAGCATGCAAAAGCAATAAAACAGTAATATGTCAAAATGTAAGAATGTCTGTTAATAACTATATTGTATTAAGCCTGGTCAAAAGGAAGGTATTTATATCTCAAAAGTTCTCCCATCCAACTATTATCCCATTAATATACTAGACAGTCTTTTTACAATCAGGGTCAATCCCCCCCCCCCCTATTTAATTGGTCTAGACGAAGAGAAGCCCAAGTTCATGCAGATTTCTGGATTTGTATTTCCTGGAGACTTTCAGTATATAATCAACGGAGTGGGCGATGGGATCCTTTTCTTCTTGAAAGGACAGGAACGGTTGTTCACGCGGGCCGTGTTCCCCTCTTCCAGAGCTCCCCGGTGTCCCTTGAGGAGGCGGCCATGTTCTTCACGGAGGAGGAATGGGCCCTGCTGGATCCAGGACAAAGAAAACTCTTCTGGGAAGTGATGGAGGAAACGTACGAGACGGCCGCCTCTCTGAGTGAGGCTCTTCCCCTTTTATTATGAACACAGCAGAGCAGGGAGGGGGCGCCATCTTCCTTTGACCCTCTTGGTGTTTCGAACTCATTTCTCCACTTTTTCCTTTTTATCCTTGTGGTGTAAGGCTTCCCCTCAGGGATGAGATGTTTGGGGAGGGACAGTGGCTCAGTGGCAGAGCATATGCTTGGTAAGCATAAGGTCCCAGGTTCAATCCCCGGCATCTCCAACTCAAAAGGGTCCAGGCAAATAGGAGTGAAGAGTGAAAAACCTCAGCTGGAGACCCTGGAGAGCCACTGCCGGTCTGAGTAGACCAGACTGACTTTGAGGGACCCAGGGGGGTCTGATTCAGTAGAAGGCAGCTTCAGAGGTTCTTCGGGTCACTGCTGGGAGGGAAGCTTTGTGTTGAGCTGAAGAGGACAGAGATCATGGAAAGGGGGTGAGAAAACAAGAAGGAAGATTCATTCATATGCACAGGAAGCTGCCCCACAAAACCAGAAATGAGCAAAGAAATTTTCTTTCCATATTCTAAAGTGCCTCACTTTTTAAAATTCTGTCTGGGTGTTGCTGCTGCAGGAGACTACATTTCCCAGGAGGACTTGCGAGCGCCAGAGAGATCAGCCCTGCCTTTTCTAGGTGCCCCGGGGGCAGTTTTTCCTCCAGATGGACATAAAAATATATGGAGTATGCCCTTCCCCGGGGCCTCCCTCCTTTCGTGCTTCCCCTGGCTGGAGGGAGAACTTGGCCTTTGCTCGTCTGCAGGAAAGGTGAGTTCAGGGTTTCATCCCTAACTTTTGGGCAAGAACAGGGGATGGGGGAGAAACATGCAGGAAGAGGAGTGGAGGAGGAAGTGGTGGCTGGAAGAAGCCCTGAGAGAGAGACAGAGAGACAGAGGCAGAGAGAGAGACAGAGAGAGACAGGCAGAGACAGAGAGACAGAGGCAGAGAGAGAGAGACACACAGAGAGAGAGGCTTCCTTGCCAAGATCTGTGGGGTGGGGTAGGGGGTGGGGGATGGGTTACTTGTGCTTTCACCCCCTTGAATATGTTCCCTACAGCCAGCCTGGGGTTCTTATCCTTAACTCCTACATGGACCCCCGGTCTGACCCAGCAGGGCTCATTGCCTGGTTCGGTGCAGTGGTTAAGTGTGTGGACTCTAATCTGGAGAACTGGGTTTGATTCTCCCCTCCTCCTCCACATGCAGCCAGCTGGGTGGTGTCACGTTCTCAGGGTGCAGGCAGGCAGGAGTCCACAGCCAGTCCAAGGTCAGAGTCCAGGAAGTCAAGCAAGAGTGAAGTCACCAATGCAGAATCACAAACCGGAATCAGAAGTCAATGTCCAAAAGCCAAAAGGTCAGGGTCCCAAGGAAATCAAGCAGGGCAGGCATCAGGAAGGAGTGTGGATGCAAGACCGAGAAGAAGAAGATGATTTTGGATTTATATCCTGCCCTATACTCTGAGTCTCAGAGCGACTCACAATCTCCTCTTCCTTCCTCCCCGACAACAAACACCCTGTGAGGTAGGTGGGGCTGAGAGTGCTTTTACAGCAGCTCCCTTTCAAGGACAACTCCTGCGAGAGCTCTGGCTGACCCAAGGCCATTCCAGCAGGTGCAAGTGGAGGAGTGGGGAATCAGACCCCGTTCTCCCAGATAAGAGAGCTCTGGCTGACCCAAGGCTATCCCAGCAGCTGCAAGTGGAGGAGGGGGGAGTCCAACCCGGTTCTCCCAGATAAGAGAGCTCTGGCTGACCCAAGGCCATTCCAGCAGCTGCAAGTGGAGGAGTGGGGAATCAGACCCCGTTCTCCCAGATAAGAGAGCTCTGGCTGACCCAAGCCCATTCCAGCAGCTGCAAGTGGAGGAGGGGGGAGTCCAACCCGGTTCTCCCAGATAAGAGAGGTCTGGCTGACCCAAGGCCATTCCAGCAGCTGCAAGTGGAGAAGTGGGGAATCAAACCCAGTTCACCCAGATAAGAGACCTATGGCTGACCCAAGCCCATTCCAGCAGCTGCAAGTGGAGGAGTGGTGAATCCAACCTGGTTCTCTCAGATAAGGGAGCTCTGGCTGACCCAAGGCCATTCCAGCAGGTGGAAGTGGAGGAGTGGGGAATCCAACCTGGTTCTCCCAGATAAGAGAGCTATGGCTGACCCAAGGCCATTCCAGCAGGTGCAAGTGGAGGAGTGGTGAATCCAACCTGGTTCTCTCAGATAAGGGAGCTCTGGCTGACCCAAGGCCATTCCAGCAGGTGGAAGTGGAGGAGTGGGGAATCCAACCTGGTTCTCCCAGATAAGAGAGCTATGGCTGACCCAAGGCCATTCCAGCAGCTGCAAGTGGAGGAGTGGGGAATCCAACCCGGTTCTCCCAGATAAGAGAGGTCTGGCTGACCCAAGGCCATTCCAGCAGGTGGAAGTGGAGGAGTGGGGAATCAAACCCGGTTCTCCCAGATAACAGTCCGCCCACTTAACCACTACACCAAACTGGCTTCCACATGGTTACCAGGTCCTGGGTGGGAGCTATATGGGAGTCTCAATCAGCCTGCTCCCTGGGTGGCAGTGACTCTGCTAGAACTCAGGGCTGAGAGATCTGAAGCCTTGGCGTGCCTCATGTCTTCGCTCTGAAAGTTCTCTCCGGAGGCTGCTCCTAACTCTTGAGATGGGAGGAGGAGAGCTTGGAGGAGATTGATCATCAACAGCTAACACTGGTGCCTAGAGAGCGATTGATGGGCCAGCTGCTGTTTGTTCAGCTGAGGATCTGGCTGGCAACTCTTCCAGGTCTGTTAACCCTTCCAGCTCCTCCTCGTCAGGGCTCCTGACAGGTGACCTGGGGTCAGTCACAAGTTCTCTCAGGGCTGTTCTCTCAAGAGCAGTTCTTTCAGAGCTCTCTCAGCCCTGCCTACCTTGCAGGCACAGCTCCCTCTATGCTGCATGGGGGGGGGGGGGGGGGGGCTTGTGCACAAATGTTTAACAGTATTTTTTCAGGGGATGTATTTATTCAGTTTTTTTGCCTTGAATCTGTCACTCACCAGCCCCTAAGGATCACACGGCCTGGGGAGAATCAGCCTTTGGTTGGTTAGGGAGAAGACAAACGGAAAGACATAATTTCCTTTAATTAGGGCAGTTTAGGTTAAACAGCTGGATGTAACCATTGGAGCAACACAAGATGTCTCTGCAGACAGCACTGTTAAAAGCAGAACTCTTCTCTCAAGCACTTTTTCTGTTTATTTCTGGGATTAAACATGCAAGATAGTATAATGTCAGCCATACAGTCAATTATTCCCCCCCACCCCATTTAACTGGATTCGACCAAGAGAAGCCCAGTTCTTTGCAATTGTCTGAGTTTATATTTCTTGGAGATGTTCAGAATATAATAACTGGCAGAAAGAGAATATAATAACTAAAAACAATATAATAACTGAAAAAGAAACTGCTCTGTTTTCCTTGCATTTGGTTTGATGTGCTGGATTCTACAATCAATTGATTGGCCGATGGGATTGTTTCTTGAGTGGTCAGAGAGCTGATCGAGAGGGCCATATTTTCCTCTTCCAGAGCTCCCCCGTGTCCTTTGCGGGGGTCGCCGTCTTCTTCACAGAAGAGGAATGGGCCCTTCTGGATCCAGACCAAAGAAAACTCTACTGGGCTGTTATGGAGGAAATGTTGGAGACCGCGGCCTCTCTGGGTAAGGATCTTTTCTGCTTTGTTATAATCGCGGAAGAGAAGGGAGAGAGGAAGGGGAAACTTCCTATGACAGTCTTTCATTCCAGGGCACTTTCATGTCCTGTAGAGGAAAGAGCACGCTTGGGATCTTTCAGCGCCTGGAAAAGAAAGCATAAAATACTTCTATGCCGTAAAGAGAAACCTGTTGATGAAGCTGGCTCTGATCAGGAGAGATGGGCAATATCCAGTTGAGTTCCTGCTAGGAGAGCCCCATGGCCAGGGATGGGATTCTAGCAGGAGCTCCTTTGCATATTAGGCCACACCCTCCTGATGTAGCCAATCCTCCAAGAGCTTACAAAAAAGAGCCAGGTTTATTCGCACCTTCAAAGGATTTCTGTTGTAGTTTTTTCAAATTCCATTCCAACTCCTTGTTTAACAAATGTCTCATTTGTGCTTGCAATATTGCAGTCTCTCTTATAATTTTCTTTTTCCCTGGTCTTTTCCTCAGTTCCCCTTCTTTTTTCTTTATTTCCAACATCTGCTTTTCTCTTTTTTTTATCCTTATTATTTAGTGTAATCAGTATCCCTCTCATTACAGCTTTGTACGTATCCCACACCGTCTGGAAAGCTATATCACCCTTATCATTTATTTGAAAGAAAGCTTTAGTTTCATTTTCCAGAGATGTCACTGTCTTTTTATTTTGTAGTAAGTCTTCATTTAATCTCCATCTTTTTAGTTTTCTAGACAGTTTTGTAATCCACAATATTGGGTTGTGATCTGCAGCTACCTTCGGCAAGATCTCTATTTTCTTTGTTATAAGGCTTAAGTCTTTAGTGCCCCATATCATATCAATTCTGGAAAAAGTGTTATGTCTTGCAGAAAAGAAGATATAGTCTCTTACAACTGGATTAAACTTCCTCCATATATCTTCTAAGTTTTCTTGTTTTATCAGTTCAAAAAATGATTTTGGCAATTTCCCTTCTTTATTGTTGTTCTTCTCCCCAGATCTATCTAATGAGTTCTGGATTGTTCCATTAAAGTCCCCCATCATCAAAATTTGCTCATAGGTCACTTCATCAAAATGTTGTAAAATATTTTTTTTTAAAAAATGTCTTTAGCCCCATTGGGAGCATATACTCCCAACAATAAAGTTTTTTTAGTGTTCAATGTAATTTCCACCGCTATATACCTTCCATCTGTCTTTAAATACCAATTTCGGTTCTAATTCTTGTTTAATATAAAAAATTACACCTCTCTTCTTCTGCTCAGCCAGTGCACAAAATTCTAGTCCCAATTGTTTATTCCATAAAAATTTGTAATCCTTTTGTCTAATATGCACTTCTTGTAAACAAACTATGTTACAGTTTTGTTTTTTAAGCCAATGAAACGTTGCCCTTCTTTTTTTGTGGAGAATTTAGTCCGTTCACATTCCAAGAAATCAATTTGTAATCCATCATGGTGCAAATTCCTTATTCTCTCTACAAAATTTATGCAGTTCTTCTGTACTTGTAATTGTGAATCTTTTCCCTTGAAGTTCAAAGCTCAAGCCTTCAGGTATTATCCATCTATATCTCATTCCCTTGTCACGCAGTTTTTCTGTTAATTTTTTGTATTCCTTCCTTGCAGTCAGAACTTGTCTCGGCAGTTCTTTCATCAGTCTGACTTTGCTGCCTCCTACAATCGAATTTTTCCCGTAACTTTTATTCAAAATCCTCCCCACCATTTCTCTTGTATTGAACCTTATAACCACATCTCTTGGCAGATTACTCTTTTTTGCATAGAGCGAATTTACTCTATACATAGAGTCATACATAGTTCTATTTTCTTCGGGATCCTCCTCCAAGAATTCTGCAATTATTCTTATTATATATCCTTTTAGGTCATTTTCTTCAAAGCCAGTTTGGTATAGTGGTTAAGTGTGCGGACTCTTATCTGGGAGAACTGGGTTTGATTCCCCACTCCTCCACTTGCACCTGCTGGAATGGCCTTGGGTCAGCCATAGCTCTCTTAGCTGGGAGAACCGGGTTTGATTCCCCACTCCTCCACTTGCACTTGCTAGCATGGCCTTGGGTTAGCCGTAGCTCTGGCAGAGGTTGTCCTTGAAAGGGCAGCTGCAGGGAGAGCCCTCTCCAGCCCCACCCACCTCACAGGGTGTCTGTTGTGGGAAGGAAGGGAAAGGAGATTGTGAGCCGCTCTGAGACTCTTTGGAGTGGAGGGCGGGATATAAATCCAATATCTTCTTCTTCATCATCTTCAGGTACACCTCTCAAATGAATCTGTATCTGCATCAATCTGTAGTAATGCATAATCACCTTTTCTTGTAATTTTAGCAAGGTGGAATCATGTATTTTTACTTTCTCTTCCACGTCATGCACAGTTTTTGTTATTGCCACAGTCTCATTTCTAATGCTCTCCATTTCTTTTTTTAATTCTTGTTTAGAGTCCTCAATATCTTTCCTTATTTCTTTTTTAGAAGCATTAATCACCTTCATTATCCTGGCTTTCATCGCCTCTAATTGAGCCTGCATTTTCTCTGTTGAAGCAGCACAGTTTAATCTTGGCTCTGACATGAAAAAAAAACTCAAAAAAATTTTTTTTATCGCCCCAATTTAGTCCTCAACCATCAAACTCAATACAATAGAGCGTGCTCTTCACAATAAGCCCAGTTTCCCCATTCTACAAGCCTCCCAGGCTCAGATATTGAAGGCCTTTGTCTCTTATGGGACACGCACCGCTTCTATTATTTTGGGGTGCTGAAACCCGCTATGTTCTCCCCACCCCTGATTCTTTTGCAAGCCTGAATCATTTTCCAGGTCTGTAGGATTATCTATCTTGTCCACATCAACAATCTCTGGATTTCAGTGTTCCGATCCCTGGATTTAATTGTTCCATATTTTTATTCTATTTTATTTAATCAAAATATTTCAATAAAATTCAAGATTTTTACAGCATTCCTTTTTCTGTTCTGTTTTATGTGTTGCCTAAACGTCCTCTAGAAAGTTTGTTAAGCTGAATGGGAGCTCAAGAGCAAGCTTCTGTAAGAGTGGAAAGAAAGAAATCAGCTCCTCCTTCCCTTGGTCACCCCTTTCTTCTTTTCCAGGTCATCCTGGTGTGTCTTTAGATATTGCTGAGGTTTTTGCAAGCCCTTGGCTCTGGTTATAGAAAGCACCATTGACTACTGACCTTACCTGCTAACTGGTGTTTTGTAACTTTTTCATTCATATATGATTTTGGTCTCTCTTTTGCAGTTGCAGATGTGTTTGAGAAGGAATCAGGAGGGAGAGTTGTGGGAAAAGACAACAACATACAAGTGGAAGCACAATCTGGGGGTCAAGCGGTACCCAAGAGACATTGCAGAAAGAACAAGGAACGAAGACAGAAGCAAAGGAAAGAATTGGTGGTCTGTCAGAGCAGAAAGAAGCCTGAGGTCTCAGCCCAAGATGAAACACAGAAGAGAAAGAAAAGGCCTAATGGTACCATGAACCAGAAAGGGTTCAACTGCCAATTCAGTGCTAAAACATCCCAAAAAGTTCCAGCATTCTTGAAAAGGCATAAATGTGTGGAGTGTGGAAAGCGCTTTTCTCAGAGAAGCAAGCTAAGGGTTCATGAAAAGATTCATACTGGGGAAAATCCATATAAATGCTTGAAGTGTGGAAAGTGCTTCTCCCAGAATGGCAGCCTAACTGCACATCAGAAGATTCATACTGGGGAGAAGCCATATAAATGCTTGGAGTGTGGAAAGTCCTTTTCCCTCAATGGCAGCCTGACTGCACATCAAAATATTCATACTGGGGAGAAGCCATATAGATGCTTGGAGTGTGGAAAGGGCTTGTCTCAGAATAGCCACCTAAAGACACATCAAAAAATTCACACTGGGGAAAAGCCATATAAATGCTTAAAGTGTGGAAAGTGCTTCTCTCAGAATGGCTCCCTAAAAGCACATCAAAAGATTCATACTGGGGAAAAGCCATATAAATGCTCAGAGTGTGGTAAGTGCTTCTCTCGAAATTACACCCTAAAAGAACATCAAAAGATTCATACTGGGGAGAAGCCATATAAATGCTTGGAGTGTGAAAAGTGCTTCTCCCTCAATGGCAGCCTAACTGCACATCAAAAGATTCATACTGGGGGGAAGCCATATAAATGTTCAGAGTGCGGTAAGTGCTTCTCTCGGAATGACACCCTAAAAGCACATCAAAAGATTCATACTGGGGAGAAGCCATATAAACGCTTGGAGTGTGGAAAGTGCTTCTCCCAGAATGGCAGCCTAACTGCACATCAAAAGATTCATACTGAGGAGAAGCCATTTAAATGCCTGGAGTGTGGAAAGTGCTTCTCTCGGAATTCCATTCTAAAAGTACATCAAAAGATTCATACTGGTGAGAAGCCTTTTAAATGCTTGGAGTGCGGTAAGTGCTTCTCTCGGAATGGCAGCCTAACTGCACATCAAAGGATTCATACTGGGGAGAAGCCATTTAAATGCCTGAAGTGTGGAAAGTGCTTCTCTCAGAATTCCAATCTAAAAGCGCATAAAAATATTCATACTGGTGAGAAGCCTTTTAAATGCTTGGAGTGCGGAAAGTGCTTCTCCCAGAATGGCAGCCTAACTGCACATCAAAATATTCATACTGGAGAGAAGCCATATAGATGCTTGGAGTGTGGAAAGTGCTTTTCTCGGAATAGCCACCTAAAGACACATCAAAAAATTCACACTGGGGAAAAGCCATATAAATGCTTGAAGTGTGGAAAGTGCTTCTCTCAGAATGGCTCCCTAAAAGCACATCAAAAGATTCATACTGGGGAAAAGCCATATAAATGCTCAGAGTGTGGAAAGCGCTTCTCTCAGAATTCCAATCTAAGAGCACATCAAAAGATTCATACTGGTGAGAAGCCTTTTAAATGCTTGGAGTGCGGAAAGTGCTTCTTTCAGAATGACACCCTAAGAACACATCAAAAGATTCATACTAGGGAGAAGCCACATAAATGCTTGGACTGTGGGAAGAGTTTCTCTCGGAATGGCCAACTATGGTCACATCAAAAGATTCATACTAGGGAGAAGCCATTCAAATGCTTAGAGTGTGGAAAGTGCTTCTCTCGGAATGACCACCTAATTACACACCTAAGGTTTCATACTGGGGAGAAGCCATTTAAATGTTCAGAGTGTGGTAAGTGCTTCTCTCGGAATGACACCCTAAAATTACATCAAAAGATTCATACTGGGGAGAAGCCTTATAAATGCTTGGAGTGTAGAAAGTGCTTCTCCCAAAGTGGCCACCTAAGGTCACATCAAAAGATTCACACAGGGAGAAGCCACATAAATGCTTGGAGTGTGGGAAGTGCTTCTCTTTTAATGGCAGCCTAAGAGTACATCAAAAGATTCATCGTGGGGACTTCTGGTGAGGAATGAGTGTGGGCTGAATTGAGGAACGACACGGTCAAGAGTCTAGTTTGGAGGAATCCCCCAGCTGTTGATTGATCTCTCTGGGTCTTAAGAGATGGTGAAAAGCTGGCTCCTTTTGTCCAGCATCAGGAGCTCCCCGGGTTTTCCTTGTTTTAGCTCAGGGCTAGAGTCCTGGAGATGTGAGATTTATGATCCAGCTCAGAGCCCTGCCAAAGTCTTGGGGGGGGGGGGCAGGGAATGAAGCCTGTCCCTTCCTCCCATCCTAAACTTCAAAGAAGTGCTCTAATGCTGTTGATAAGGAGTGAGTTTCATCTCCAGACATGTTGGTGGGGGAAAATAAATCTCTCTCTTACAGCACTTTCCATGTAGTTGGTTTTCTGAGACTCTGGTGCAAGAAGCATTTTAACAAAATGTTATTGAGGAATTCTGAAAACAAAACATTGACTTACCTGAAGGTTTCTTCTCTTCGGTGGGGCAAAATCATCCAGTTATTTTTCCCTCCCCAAGAGGCTGTTGTTACGCCTACTTGAAAGGTTGGCTCTTTTTTCTTTTCTTCCCCTTTTGCATGGTTGGATTAATAAAGTTGTATTACTTGGTTAGTTCCTTTTCTGTGTGGAGTTTTCAGTAGTTTGGGGCTTGGCTATTCTATGCCTGGGAAGGACACTCCCCCCCCTCCCCCCCGCCCTGTGATCTGGAAGGCATCCCAAAAGTTTGCACAGCCCTGCCTGGAGCAAGAGGGGGTGTGACTGTGGATAACTTCCCCCACCAGAGAAGAAGATGGACATATTGGATTTATACTCCACCCTTCACTCTGAATCTCAGAGTCTCAGAGCAGCTCACAATCTCCTTTATCTTCCTGCTCCACAACAGGCACCCTGTGAGGTGGGTGGGGCTGAGAGAGCTCTCCCAGAAGCTGCCCTTTCAAGGACAGATATTCAGAGCGGCCTACAATCTCCTTTATCTTCCTCCTCCACAACGGCACCCTGTGAGGTGGGTGAGGCTGAAAGAGCTCTCCCAGAAGCTGCCCTTTCAAGGACAGATATTCTGAGCAGCCTACAATCTCCTTTATCTTCCTCCTCCACAACAGGCACCCTGTGAGGTGGGTGAGGCTGAGAGAGCTCTCCCAGAAGTTGCCCTTTCAAGGACAAAGTCTCAGAGTGGCCTACAATCTTCTTTCCCTTCCTCCCCTACAACAGACACCCACTGAGGTGTGTGGGACTGAGAGGGCTCTCCCAGAAGCTGCCCTTTCAAGGACTGAGTCTCAGAGCGGCCTACAATCGCCTTTCCCTTCCTCCCCCACAACAGACACCCAGTAAGGTGGGTGGGGCTGAGAGGTCTCTCACAGCAACTGCCCTTTCAACGACTGAGTCTCAGAGTGGCCTACAATTTCCTTTCCCTTCCTCCCCCACAACAGACAACCTGTGAGGTAGGTGGGGCTGAGAGGGCTCTCACAGCAGCTGCCCTTTCAAGGACAGAGTCTCAGAGCGGCCTACAATTTCCTTTCCCTTCCTCCCCCACAACAGACAACCTGTGATGTAGGTGGGGCTGAGAGGGCTCTCACAGCAGCTGCCCTTTCAAGGACAGAGTCTCAGAGCGGCCTACAGTCTCCTTTCCCTTCCCCACAACGGACACCCTGTGAGGTAGGTGGGGCTGAGAGAGCTCTCCCAGAAGCTGCCCTTTCAAGGACAGCTGTGCAAGAGCTCTGGCCTTCCCCAATCCTCTACACTTTCCCCTCAGCAAGCTGGGGACTCATTTTACTGACCTCGGAAGGATGGAAGGCTGAGTCAACCTTGGGCCGGCTACTTCAACGCAGCTTCCGCCGGAATCGAACTTAGCTCATGAGCAGGGAGTTCAGACCGCAGTGCTGCAGCTTTACCATTCTGTGCCACGGGGACACCCCCCAAATAGTAGAGGCTGCGGACTTAGAACCTTAACTGTTGCCAAAGCGACTCCAGTTTGAACAAATGGCTGGTGAGCCCATGAAAGGGGACCTTTGCATAACTGAGACTGAAGCTATTCCAAGGGGCTCCGGGGGTGTTGATGAACCTGGTCAATGAGGTGTTGAGAAAATGTTTGTATAAAGTTGTCCTCATTTATTCCAACAACCTCTCCTCGCATGTGAAATTGGTGCGGGAAGTCTTGCAGGCGCTGTTCAAACACAAACTGTTTGCTGAGCTTTCTAAGTGTGAGTTTCACCAAATAGAACTAGACGTCATGGGTTACAGAGTGTTGGGGAATGGTTTGAGGACGGACCCGGAAAAAGTAAAACCTGTGGTTGACTGGCAGCCTCCACAAACGAGGCACCAATTACAGTCATTCTTTTTTGTTTTTACTGTTATTGCATGTTTTACATGTTTTTAGTGTTGTGGGCCACCCTGAGCCTGCTTCGGCGGGGAGGACGGGATAGAAATCCAAATAAATAAATGAATTCTTGGGATTTGCAGTTTTCTATAGAACCTTCATAAAGAAATTTGCCCAGGTGGCCCTCGCTCTAATTACAGACTTGCTGAAAACCAAAGAGCAGGGGCTGGAGTCCAGGAAGCTAGGTGCTGAACTACAGGCATTTGAACAATTAAACAACCTGTTTACTAATGAGCCCATCTTGCAGCATCCTGATCTGCAACTGGTTGACAGATCGCACCCAAAGAGTGCTTGTGAACGGTTCCTCATCCTCTTGGAGAGGAATGCCTCAAGGATCTGTCCTGGGACCTGTTCTTTTCAATATCTTTATAAATGATATGCATGAAGGAATAGAGGGAATGCTCATTAAATTTGCAGATGATACTAAATTGGGAGGGGTTGCAAACAGAAGAAGACAGACAGGATACAAGATGACCTTGACAGGCTGGAAAACGGGGCTAAAATCTATAAAATGAATTTTAACAGGGATAAATGTAAAGTTCTGCATTTAGGTAGGAAAAATCCAATCAATGATTATAGGATGGGGGAGACTTGTCGTAGCAGTAGTCTGTGCGAAAAGGATCTAGGGGTCTTAGTGGATCCTACGCTGAACGTGAGTCAGCAGTGTGATGCGGTGGCTAAAAAGGCAAATGCAATTTTGGGCTGTATCAACAGAAGTCTAGTTTCCAGATCACATGATGTGATGGTATCGCTTTACTCTGCTCTGGTAAGACCTCACCTGGAGTTTTGTGTTCAGTTTTGGGCACCACATTTTAAGAAGGATCTAGACAACCTGGAAGAGGTCCAGAGGAGGGTGACGAAGATGGTGAGGGGTCTGGAGACCGAGTCCTCTGAGGAAAGGTTGAAGGAGCTGGGGATGTTTACCATGGAGGGGAGGTAGCTGAGAGGTAGGCTTCCCAACCCCCCCGCCCTGGCGGGGGACACCCAAATTTGCAGCCCCCGCTCTCTAAAAATCCGGAAAGGGGGGGGGAAGAACATGTGTGTAGGCATCATGAAGTTGTAGAGCTCCTGATCCGTTTGTAAAATGTGTTCCTTTAAGGCTGCGCAGGAAACAGGAAGGGCTTCATTGGAAAGGGTCAGTAATAGTTTCCATGGAGAACGGCCCCTCCCTTTCTTTTGCTTTCAATAATTCTATTATTCTAAACCGGGGGGTGGGATTCCAGGCCACTCCAGCCACTGGAAACAGCCCACCACCCCTTGTGAAATAATCTCTGTGGATTTTATAACAGATCTTCCTCCCTCTAAGGGAAAAACAGTCATTTGGGTAGTGGTGGACACTTTTCCTCAGCAGGAACATTTTATTCTGTGCATGCAGCTACCCATAGCCAGGAGGTGTGTAGAGTTATTTTTAAGGCACATGGCCCGTTTCCATTCGTATAATATCTGACTCAGGGCCTCAGTTCGTTGCCAACTTCTGGAAAACTTTTCTAAACTCACTAACACAGAGCAAGCATGTAACAGTCCATACCCAGGTGTCACACAGCAGGGCCTTCTACCGGCTGCTCTGGTAAGGGTCTGTATGAAGGGCCCAGAGAACCTCACCAACCTTGTCTTCCTTATTAATAAAAACCTCCTAATCGTGACCGAGAAGACATGAGGACCCAAGGAGTATAACAACAACAGTTTATTTACAGTGCTCAAATAAGAAGTGGGTAAAACAGTGAAATATATATACAGTAAAGGTTGTTGCAAATAAAGAAAAGCCCTGAAGCGTTTAGCTAGAGAGTCCCTGCTCTAATATCAAAACTCACCCCCTTGGGGAAGGGATCTCTCCTGCAGCCTCTTCCAGAGAGCCCTCCTCTATCTGCAGCCTCTCTAGACAGAGAACCTCTCTGTCTGCAGCTTCTCCAGGAAAGAACGCCCTTCCCTGTCTGTGCTTGGCCCTTTTATGCTCTCCTCCCAGGTCCCACCCCTTTGTGGGCTAGTTTCCCTCCAAAACCCCTTTGCCACCCAATCAGAAGTGATCCTGGGAAATATAGGCTTTCCCCAGTAACTCCTAAACAGGCTTCTCTGGGGCCTGCAGGCCTCCCTAGGTGCAGGATCATGACACAAGATTATAACTGAAAGCCTGAGCCTGGAGTTCAGTTTCATTAAGACGTAGTCTTGGGCCTGTAACTTCTCTCCATCCATTGAGTAAGCCTTTCTGTGATTACATTCAAGTTGTTGGTCCTTGATGGAGGCTGTGGAGAACCTGACAATCCCGTCTCCTTTAGCCTGGAGGCGTCCGCAGGAGGGAGGAACCTCAGAACTGCTCAGAGTGTCCCAAGAGCTTGAAGCACAGATCCCATTTCCATGTTCTTCAGGGATTCCATATGTGGCGGAAACATTCCTATAGCAGCTGGTTCAGGAAAAGGTTTTCTTCAGGCCCCAGGTGTTGGAAATTCGGAAGGGCTCTGAAAATAATTTCACAAATTTAAGAGAACTCTTGAAATGAACTGGATGGTTGCTTAACCAGGAAGGGTGTTTTATTGAAAGAGAAATAGTATTAAAGTGCTGCCTAAATTGGGAGAAGTTGCAATAGTAATAAAACATACAGAACCAAAAGCACCCTGGAAGCAAACATGCAAGATGAGAGGAAATGGGGGGAGGTCCAGGAGTCCACGGAGAAGAGGCTGTGAGGAGAACCGGTGCTTCACGGAGTAGAAGGTGGAGAGAGCTGAAACGAATTTGGGTGTGAACTGTCATTAGGCGCCCAGGACAGCCACACAGCACTGGAGGTTGCGTCGGTCCAGATATATCCCAAAATGGCGCAAACAATGATGTGGAGTTTAGGCAAAGCAAGACAAACACTGTGTACCAAGTGTTGCAATATAAGCGCAAAGCACTCTTTTCCTCACTCACTTTGTAACTGTCATTCTAAATGTCCTCAGGTGAAAGTGAAACTTTGTGTTGGGAGAACGCTGAATGGTGTTCCCAGGAAGATACAAAGACATGGTGATGTTTTGCATTGGTGTGGTTGAACGGGTTTCCTGGTCTCAACAGAAACTGTTTCCTGTTGCCACAAGTACACAGCCTGGCTTCACGGTTTACTCCGGAGAAGGGAAAAGGACCAAGGAAGGCTGGCGAGTGCAGTCACACTTCTCTATGTCTTTCAAAGTCAACTTTCCTTTGGTCTGCCCTGTTAAGGAACAATGACAGAGATGTGAGGTGGGGAAACTTTCCTGTTCTTTCTTTTTCTGCTAAAGCATTCGCCATTTCTAATGATTACGTGTTTCCTAAAATTAATAATGAAAAGGTTCCTTCCATCGCCAACACACTATTAGGTTAGCGTGGCAGTTCACAAACTGAAATGAATGTTGTTCAAGTAAGGGGGGTGCCAGAGACACGTCCTTGAAGAGCTGTCATCTAAAGCAGTGTTTCCCATTTGCAGGCTCGTGACCTGGTACCCCCTCCGCGCTGCTGGCCCCTACCTGGAGGGGAACAAACACCTCCCCAGCACTGCACAGAGATCTTGTTTGGTTTTTTTTATCTCACTACATATGCTAAACCCACTTCCACCAAGTAGGGCGATAGATCCACAGTATAGATCCACTCAAAGTTGAACTTGTGGATCTTCTAACAAAAATCTTTCATTGAAATCTGCCTCCGCTCCTGAGGACTGGAAGGTAGCAAATGTCACCCCCATCTTTAAAAAGGGTTCCAGAGGAGATCCGGGAAATTACAGGCCAGTCAGTCTGACTTCAATACCGGGAAAGTTGGTAGAAAGCATTATCAAAGACAGAATGAGTAGGCACATTGATGAACACGGGTTATTGAGGAAGACTCAGCATGGGTTCTGCAAGGGAAGATCTTGCCTCACTAACCTGTTACATTTCTTTGAGGGGGTGAACAAACATGTGGACAAAGGAAACCCGATAGATGTTGTTTACCTTGACTTCCAGAAAGCTTTTGATAAAGTTCCTCATCAAAGGCTCCTTAGAAAGCTTGAGAGTCATGGAGTAAAAGGACAGGTCCTCTTGTGGATCAAAAACTGGCTGAGTAATAGGAAGCAGAGAGTGAGTATAAATGGGCAGTCTTCGCAGTGGAGGACGGTAAGCAGTGGGATGCCGCAGGGCTCGGTACTGGGTCCCATGCTCTTTAACTTGTTCATAAATGATTTAGAGTTGGGAGTGAGCAGTGAAGTGGCCAAGTTTGCGGATGACACTAAATTGTTCAGGGTGGTGAGAACCAAAGAGGACTGTGAGGAACTCCAAAGGGATCTGTTGAGGCTGGGTGAGTGGGCGTCAACGTGGCAGATGCGGTTCAATGTGGCCAAGTGCAAAGTAATGCACATCGGGGCCAAGAATCCCAGCTACAAATACAAGTTGATGGGGTGTGAACTGGCAGAGACTGACCATGAGAGAGATCTTGGGGTCGTGGTAGAGAACTCACTGAAAATGTCAAGACAGTGTGCGTCTGCAATAAAAAAGGCCAACGCCGTGCTGGGAATTATTAGGAAGGGAATTGAAAACAAATCAGCCAGTATCATAATGCCCCTGTATAAATCGATGGTGCGGTCTCATTTGGAGTATGTGTGCAGTTCTCGTTGCCGCACCTCAAAAAGGATATTATAGCATTGGAGAAAGTCCAGAAAAGGGCAATGAGAATGATTACAGGTCTGGAACACTTTCCTTATGAAGAAAGCTTGAAACGCTTGGGACTCTTTAGCTTGGAGAAACGTCAACTGCGGGGCGACATGATAGAGGTTTACAAGATAATGCATGGGATGGAGAAAGTAGAGAAAGAAGTACTTTTCTCCCTTTCTCACAATACAAGAACTTGTGGGCATTTGATGAAATTGCTGAGCAGACAGGTTAAAACAGATAAAAGGAAGTCCTTCTTCACCCAAAGGGTGATTAACATGTGGAATTCACTGCCACAGGAGGTGGTGGCGGCTGCAAGCATAGCCACCTTCAAGAGGGGTTTAGATAAAAATATGGAGCAGAGGTCCATCAGTGGCTATTAGCCACTGTGTGTATATATATATATAATTTTTTTTTTTTTTTGCCACTGTGTGACACAGAGTGTTGGACTGGATGGGCCATTGGCCTGATCTAACATGGCTTCTCTTATGTTCTTAAGTTCTTATTCTAATGTATGTCTCTTTTAGGATAGTGTATCAGAATAATGCTTCTGTATCAAACTAGGGATACTGGCTGTTTATCTCATGACATATACTACACCCATCTTCCACTATATTTTAATGTATTTTTTCCTAATGGCAAACTAGAATGATGTATATATTCATGTTGCATGTTAAAAGGTAAATCAGTTGGACAGGGAAAACTTCTGGGAAAGAAATGCCTTCTTTTTTACCCAGGTTTTTTAGCAATAGAATAATGAAGAGGCATTCTCACATTCTGACATGTTCCTGTGTGATGGTTTCCCACGCTCAGGCAACCCAGAGCAAAGGTTTTCTGAATTTGTTAATTTTGCTATTCTGCTATTGGATTTTAACTTTGTACCACTCGGCATTCCAAGCCCCACCAGCTCTATGTGGCTCTGCTTACTGTCCCTCATTCCTCGCCTGAAGAAGCGGCAGGCACACCGAAGCTGACCTTCGGAATAGAACTAAGGTGGGTTTCCGGTTCCGGGGGGGCGGTGCGGCAGCGTTCTGAGAGAGCTCCTCAGGACGAGCCGAAATTCCAACCTTTAGGGGGGCCTTAGGGTCTGCACGACTTCCAGTCGGAGGAGGGAGTGCGTAAGAAGAGTGCGGTGAATAGTGGGGGCCTGAATTGGGAGCCTCCAAGTGTTCTACCTGTCTTCAAAACACCGAGGTTGGAAACGCGTGAAGCGAATTAGCCCCACCCACCGGATTAAGGAGGTGAACTGTGGACGGCGATGGAGGAGAGCTTGATGGTGTAGAGTATCGCAGTTGGACATTTTCTCAGAGGGGATTTTCTTGTTTGTCTTTCTGCGGCACTTTGTTCGTTCTGGCCTGTGGGAGGCTGTGTCTGTCGGCGCAAAGACCAGAAGAGGAGAGTCGGGGAGGCGAGATAAGCCCGGACGAGGCGACCTGGAAGCTCAGGTGAAAGAGGGCGGAGGGGAAGGCGCCCACGCTGACCGGTGTGGGCCAGAGAGAAGGGGCGGCTGAAGCTTGAAAGCCCTGAAACTTGCGAGGAGTTCCTAGGACCGGACAATAGCACTTTTGTTTTGTGCTGGGAATTGTTTGGGAGAATGACTGTCTAATGACTGTCTAATGTGGGAACCCCCGAGGAGACGACACCACGGAGTGTAAAGAGTTAAAAGAGCTGGTTGGAGAGACGATTTCCTACGCCCGTCGCATCTCACGCCAGGGGGAGAAAACAGCAGACTTATAATCGGCGTTAAACTGTAGGCTGCTGAGTAGAATTTGACTGCATAAAGACAGAGCTTTGCAAGAGACATTAGGCAAACCCGGCGGTGTTTGAAGGAAGACAGCTACTGATTGATGGGTCTTGAAAGAGCTGAAGACTTGGAGGCTTGAAGCCCCATTCGAGCTGGGTGTTTATTTTTTGTGCGGTTTGACTCTCCTGGCTAACTGCTTCAGAGCCGACACACTGAGCTTGAGCAGAGCGGATAAAGGGAAAGAGGGGGTGGGCAGGAAAGTTTAGAGAATCAACTTGGCGTCTGAGGCTTTCTACTGAGGGGGGGGGATAGTGCCCATTGTATATCTAGAGCAGTTAACAGTCTAAGAGATAAATCCTACAATGGGGTACATTAACTAAAGCTTAACTACTGTGGTAAATTTTTGCAGAGCTTCTGAATATATGGTCTGGTATAAGAAATAAGATATAAGAAAATAAGGAAAGCTATTTAGTGAACAGTACAAAGATAATGTCTCAGGCAGGGAAGGTGAAATTTTCGCCAGGTCAACCCAAGGCGGTTGGAGCAGCTCTATCACAGGATGCACTAAAAGACATACAAGTTAATTTTTTAGAGGCCTTAAATCAAATGAAGGAAACTTTAACAAAACAGATGGAGGGAGTTGTAGCTAAAATGGACAGTCTTGATGAGAAATTTGGAGAAACAAGAAATGATATAACTGAAGTAGTAAAAGTAACCAAATCTATTGATGGTAAACTTAAACTATTGGAAGGTAGAATAGAAGAACTTGAAGGAAATCAGGATAAGTTAGAGACAAAGAACATGCAAATGGAAATGGGGCAAGCTGAATATGTTTTAAGGTTCCTAAATATACCAGAGGAAAAGAATGAAAATTTGGTATTCTTAATGACTGAGGCGTTTGCAGAACTTTTGTCAATAGAACAGACTGAAATCGAAAAAGAAATAGATTGGGTTTATAGAGTCAGCACCACTCACGCCAGAAGGAATGGTCTTAACAGAGAGGTCCATGTGAGATTTGTTCGCAGGATGGTAAAAGAAAGGGTTTGGCGGGAAGCCAGAGATCAGCAGTTAACGATAAAAGGAATTAAGATAAAGGTGATGAAAGATATTCCATGGCTGATTAGATCAAAGAGAAAAGGCTATAGGCATTTGGCTCTGGCTTTACAGAGAAAAGGAATCTCTTATAGGTGGTTGGTGCCTGAGGGTATGATATTTACCTATTTAAATAACAGATTTAGGATAGACTCATCTGCTAGAATGGAGGAGTTTCTCAAAACGCATAGTAATAATTGGCAAAAAGGGAAATCAAGGGGGGACCAGTTTGAGACGCAGTTAGTACTAATAGACCCATCTAAAGAACATCAGTTACGGGATTTAGAAGAAAGGGAAGAGGGAGAGGTCCCTCAAGCCGAAGACTCAAAAAGGGAGACAAGGTTACAGAAAAAGAAAAAGAACCCAAGAGACTAAGTAAGAAAATAATATGTCACTCAGTTTAAAGATTATCTCGGTTAATGTGAATGGTCTAAACTCGCCCAGAAAAAGGAGAAGAGTTTTTTTGCAATTAACTAAACTTAAGGCAGACATTGTGTGTGTTCAAGAGACCCACATGAGGAAAAAAGATGACTTCCTTTTACATAATAAAAAACTTGGTAAAGCTGTAATTACCTCGGAGGAGGTTAAGAGAAAGAGAGGGTTGGTGACTTACGTCAAAGAAGGTGTGCATGCGGAGTTAATTTTTGAGGGCAAAGAGGCTAGAATACAAGGTATTGAAATAATAAAGGACACAAAAAAGTTTCTTCTGGTTAATCTGTACGCACCAAATGAGAATCAAAGATCGTTTTTTAAAGAACTATATCTAAAAGTAGGTAATGCTCAGTACGAGAATGTTTGCATTATAGGAGACTTTAACGCTGTGGAAAACCCTGATTTAGATCGAAGTTTTGGAAGTGATAGAAAGAAATCTAAGAAAAACAGGAGTAATATCTTACCTGAATACTTTCTAAGATTAGCGGATGAATTCGCGTTAGTAGATGTTTGGCGCACTCTTAATCCCAAGAAAAGAGATTATACGTTCTTCTCAAGTAGACATGCGTCTTGGTCAAGGATTGACTCAATTTGGATCTCAACAGGGTTAATGAAACTGGTACGAGAAACGGATATCCTCCCCTCTACAATAGCAGATCATTCCCCTGTCTTGCTAGTACTAAACTCAGGAAGAAGGAATACAGGTTGGAGAATGAGTATAAATTTGTTGAAGGAGAAGAACTTTATTCGATATATAGGGGAGGAAATGAAGTTTTTTTTTAAAATAAACACACAGAAGGACATTTCGCCGATAACAACTTGGGAAGCAAGCAAAGCCTACTTTAGGGGGCTGGTTATTAGCTATAATGCAAAAAAACGGCGTGAGGAGAAGTATAGCGTACAAAAATGGACAGATCTAATTAAAAGTAAAGAAACACTGTTAAAGGTAAACCCCTCTTTGAAGGAGCTTAGATCGGAGATCAGAAATTTACAACATAAGGTACAACTACTTTACTTAGAACAAATGGAGGCGAAGATAGCGTACTCTAAAGCATACTTTTTTGACAATGCAAACAAACCGGGTAAGTGGTTAGCCTATAGGGTTAGGAAGGAGAGAGAAAAGAAATTGATTAAAACATTAAAGGACAAGAATGGACAGAATACCTCGAATTTGCAGGAAATGAAAGATATAGTGCAAGAGTTTTACAAAAATTTATATAGCAATGAGGAGAGAAATGAGGAAGAACAAAGGGAGTATATTTTGAATAAAAATAAGATAAAACTAACTGGTGAACAGAGAGATTTATTATCAGCCCCGATAGCAATGGTCGAAATCGTAGAGGCTTGGAATAAAATTAAAGGTAATAAGGCAGCGGGACCCGATGGCATACCCCCGGAATATTACATAACTTTCAAGGAAACTTTGATAGATCCCTTCAAAGGTTTACTAGAGGAGGTGTGGAACAAGGCCATAATTCCAGAATCATGGCAGCACAGTAATGTGGTGCTTATCCCAAAACCCGGCAGAGAAACTGATGATATAGTGAATTATCGTCCTATATCACTATTAAATATAGACTACAAAATATTTGCCACAATTCTTTCAAATAGATTCAAAATGATTATGAGGGAGATTATACATCCCGATCAAACAGGGTTCTTACCCGGAAGATATCTCCGGACAAACACGAGAATGTTATTTAACTTTTTGGAGTATGCCGAGCTTAAAAATGATAAACAATTGGTTTTGTTATTTCTCGATGCGGAGAAAGCATTTGATAATGCAGATTGGAGTTTTATGTTGGAATTATTAGAGAAATCCAATTTTGGAGATATATTTGTAAATAATGTTCGGAGGATATATGATAAACAATACGCAAGGATAATAATTAACGGAGATTTAACGGAGGAAATATGTCTAAGAAAAGGAACGAGACAAGGATGTCCTCTGTCTCCATTATTATTTATTTTCACGTTGGAAATACTACTGCAAACTATAAGGCAAGATAAGAGAGTTGAAGGCATAAATATCAGAAAGGAAAACTATAAAGTGTTAAGTTATGCAGATGATATGGTTTTTGTTTTACAAAATCCTTTGGAATCGATGGAGCAGGTTTTAAATCATTTAGCAGAATATGGTCGGGTAGCCGGCTTAAAGATTAATATTAATAAGTCAAAATTTGTATCTAAAAATATGTCGGATCAAGAAATTTTAGAGCTGGAAAGGAGATCAGGATTTCAAAGGGTTAGAAAAATAAGATATTTGGGTTTGATAATATCAGAAAAATGCAGTACAATTTACGAAGATAATTTTGAACCTCTTCTGAAAGAGATAGCTACTTTGTTTAAAAAATGGGAAAATCTGAAAATATCATTTATGGGACGTGTGGCGTTGATGAAAATGATAATCCTTCCCAAGGTTTTATTTTTGTTTCAAACGGCAAATTTTGCCGTAAAGGATGTTTTCTTTGCAAGGCTAAATCACTTATCCAAAAATTTTGTATGGCAGGGGAAAAAACCAAGAATTAGCTGGAAAAACTTAATAGATAGGAAAGAAAATGGAGGCCTCGGTCTTCCGGACTTTGAAATTTACCATACGGCCTGTGCAATATTATGGTTGAAGGACTGGGTTTTGCTAGAAGACACTCGGCTGTTAACAATTGAAGGCGTTGATCTACAAGCGGGTTGGCACGCCAATATGTGGTATACTCAAAAACCCCAAAGTTATTTTCAAAGACACCTAGTTCGTAAAACCTTACTGAAAATATGGCTGAAAATAAAAAGAAAAATCTATGATAAAACACCGCGGTGGATATCTCCGGTGGAGGCTACAATGCGCCCACAATTGTGGTCTCCAGAGAAAATAATAAGATATACGGATATTTTAGACGAAAGTGACAGAATCAGAAAGAAGGAGGATATAGAAGCTAGAGGGTTTTTATTGGATTGGTGGACAATGACCCAAGTGTTAGCCAAGTTCAATACGGATAAAATCAAGGGATTTACAAAATCAAATTTTGACTTTGATACAATAATAACAGCTAGAACTGGAAGATTAATTAAGAAAATGTATAATTACCTCCTTCATATAAAATTGGAGGAGGAGACTGTTAAGCATGTAATGATAAAATGGGCTGAGAACTTACAATTTAGTATCACGTTAGAACAATGGGAGATTTTATGGAAGAACAATTTCAAGATAATAAAACCAACAAATTTGCGAGAAAATTTTATAAAGCTTTTCTATAGATGGCACATCACTCCGACCTTACTTAATAAAATCAACAAAGCAATTTCACCTATTTGTTGGAAATGCGAAGTAACAGTAGGAACGTACTTTCATTTATGGTGGTCCTGTAGTGTGTCCAAAAAATACTGGAAGGAAATTCACAAAATTCTAGTGGATATACTCAAGGTAAACTTCCCTCTCAAGCCAGAGTTCATGCTGTTATCATTAGTTAGAGATCTGATACCAAGGGAGGATGAATTTATCACTATATATATAGTAACGGTGGCTAGAATTTTATTTGCCCAGTACTGGAAATCTAAACTTATACCAGAGAGAGAAGAAATTTTGCAAAAAATTTTAAATGTGGTGGAAATGGACATACTAGCCAACATGATTAAAGGCAACACGAAGGAAAAAGCAAAGGGAAGATGGGAAAAGGTTTATTTATGGTTAGAAAATAATTAAAAAGAAATAAGAAGTTGATAATATTATTTCTAGTAATTCATAAGTTATTGTACTCAAAATGCTTAACTGTCTGTAACGGTGGATAACAGTCGATCCTAGTTTATTTACCACAGTTCTACCTCATCCGGAATTCAAAAGGAAGTGACAAGAAGTCAGAAATGTTAGATTGTTAAGTTTAAAAATGTTATAGATGATTTGTCTGTACTCAACCATTTTTTTTTTCTTATAGAACTGTATGTAATGATGGGTTAAATAAACTGAAAAATTGAAAAAAAAAAAAAAAAAAAAAAAAAAAAGGAATAGAACTAAGGTGGTCTTAAAGGTGCAAAGGACCCCTTTTTTGTTGCCAGCCCCTCCTCCTTCCAGCGGGGGGGGGGGAGAACTGCATTTCCCAGAAGGCCTTGCAAGCCCCAGTCAAGCCAGCCCCGCCTTTTCCAGGGGTGGGAGGGGGCAGCACGAGCAGCCCCCCCTCCTCCCCTCCCCTCCCCCGCCTGCCGGGGCAGGATCCGGCTCCGGCACCTTTGCAGCAACAGGAGGAGGAGGGCAGGTGAGCGGAGGGGGGGGCGTGCAAGAGGGAGGGGCGGGGGGAGGAGAGGCTCAGCTCCTTCTGCAGCCTCGGCGGGGCGGCCGGGCTGATCCGGGGCCGCTTCTCTTTCTGGGAGGGGGGGCGGTTGGGAGGTTTCTCTTGCTTCTTTTGCAGCCCCCGCCCCCAGGGCTTGCAAGGCCCAGCAAGACTGCGGCTCCCGCTGCTGTGCTTTCCCCTCAGCCCCCAAGGAGGTCTCCGGGTTGCAAAAGGGTCTGAAGGGGCCTTCTCGGGGGGCAGCCCCCTTCCCCCTCCCTCTTGCACGCCCAGCAGGAACTCATTTGCATATTAGGCCATACCCCTTCTTTTTGCATGGTTGGATTAATAAAGTTGTATTACTTAGTTCCTTTTCTGTGTGGAGTTTTCAGTAGTTTGGGGCTTGGCCATTCTACGCCTGGGAAGGACACTCCACCCATCCCCCCGCCCCGTGATCTGAAAGGCATCCCAAAAGTTTGCATAGCCCTACCTGGAGGGAGAGGGGGGGGGGTGACCTAACCACTGTGGATGACTTCCCCCACCAGAGAAGAAGATGGAGATATTGGATTTGTACTCTGCCTGAATCTCAGAGCAGCTCACAATCTCCTTTATCTTCCTCCTCCTTAACAGGCACCCTGTGAGGTGGGTGAGGCTGAGAGAGCTCTTACAGCAGCTGCCCTTTCAAGGACAACTTCTGCCAGAGCTATGGCTGACCCAAGGCCATTCCAGCAGGTGCAAGTGGAGGAGGGGGGGAATCAAACCCGGTTCTCCCAGATAAGAGAGCTCTGGCTGACCCAAGGCCATTCCAGCAGCTGCAAGTGGAGGAGTGGGGAATCAAACCCGTTTCTCCCAGATAAGAGAGCTCTGGCTGACCCAAGGCCATTCCAGCAGGTGCAAGTGGAGGAGGGGGGAATCAAACCCGCTTCTCCCAGATAAGAGAGCTCTGGCTGACCCAAGGCCATTCCAGCAGCTGCAAGTGGAGGAGTGGGGAATCAAACCCGTTTCTCCCAGATAAGAGAGCTCTGGCTGACCCAAGGACATTCCAGCAGGTGCAAGTGGAGGAGGGGGGAATCAAACCCGCTTCTCCCAGATAAGAGAGCTCTGGCTGACCCAAGGCCATTCCAGCAGCTGCAAGTGGAGGAGTGGGGAATCAAACCCGTTTCTCCCAGATAAGAGAGCTCTGGCTGACCCAAGGACATTCCAGCAGGTGCAAGTGGAGGAGTGGGGAATCAAACCCAGTTCTCCCAGATAAGAGTCCGCACGCTTAACCACTACACCAAACTGAAGGAGAATGAACCACGGAAACAGTTGTAGGAGGGTTTTTTTTTTTTTTTTGACAAATCTGCGTTTGGAGAAAGCTGCATAGCTGTGGAGCTGCAGGTGAGAAGGGACAATGTGGCATATCACCAGTTTTCTGAGCCACTTTTAATTGGATGTACATTTCTACATTTATGACTTCATTGTTGATGTGTTGTTAGCACGGGGATCTATTTGGCCATAAATTGTAGAGCTGGAAGGGACCTCCCAGGTCATTGAGCCCAATCCCCTGCACACTGCAGGAACTTCATAAATACCCCCCCCCCTCCACACCCCCAGTGCCCCTCCACCCTGCCCAGAAGGTGGCAAAATCCTCCAGAATCTCCTTCCAAAGGGGAGAAAACTGCTGACCTCAATGTGACAATCAGCCTTTCACTGGACACAGAAACAGCAATGCTGTCATAGAATCATAGCATCCTAGAATTGGAAGGGACCTCCAGGGTCATCTAGTCCAATCCCCTCCACAATGCAGGAAACTCGCAAACACCTCCCCCTAAGTTCACAGGATCCTCATTGCTGTCAGATGGCCATCTAGCCTCTGTTTCTAAACCTCCAAGGAAGGAGAGCCCACCACCTCCCAAGGAGGAAGCCTGTTCCACTGAGGAATCGCTCTAACGGTCAGGAAGTTCTTCCTAATGTTGAACCGGAAACTCTTTTGATTTAATTTCAACCCATTGGTTCTGGTCCTACCTTCTGGGGCCACAGAAAACAATTCCACACCATCCTCCGTATGACAGCCCTTCAAGTCCTTGAAGATGGTGATCCTATCACCTCTCAGCCGCCTCCTCTCCAGGCTAAACATCCCCAGCTCCTTCAGCCTTTCCTCAGAGGACTTGGTCTCCATATGTCAAGTCTGCAGATTCAATAACGAGTCGATTTAGATACAAAGAAGCTAGTTTATTGATACTGGATGCTTGTGGCCTGAGCCAGGGTTTAAAGAGACGAAAACCATACAGTAAATACATTGCATATAAAGATCATTTCAAAAGCATTCCTACGGGCAGGAAAATTGTGCAGGGGACATTCACACATAGATGTTACTAGTACATTCTCATGTTGATTAGGCGTAGTGGCCTTGATGTTTTACTAGGCTCCTACGACTCCCACAGGCCTGGGCTGAGAAGGTTCAGATAAGACTTTTCACACATCACCATTTCAAAGCAGGGAGAGCTTCTAAAGAAAGGGAGGGGGGAACAGTAGAGAGGCACTAGCAGCATTTGGTTCTACTTTGGTTCTACCCAACATGCTCTCTGGTTGAGCCAGAGTTTTATTCAGACTTGACACCAGACCCCTCACCATCTTCGTCGCCCTCCTCTGGACCTGTTCCAGCTTGTCTAGATCCTTCTTAAAATGCGGTGCACAAAACTGTACACAATAGTCCAGGTGAGGTCTTACCAGAGCAAAGACATGAACATCAGATGTTCAAGAGCCTTAAGACAAGGCAGGTAGGAAGGAAGGAAGGAAGGAAGGAAGGAAGGAAGGAAGGAAGGAAGGAAGGAAGGAAGGAAGGAAGGAAGGAAGGAAAATAGATGGGGGGAGAGGTGTAAAGAAAGAAACTTTAATTTTAATTGCATTCTCTAAGCTGCTGGCTGACTTGGCTTGGCGAAGTGACTTAAAGCAATAAATGCCTTCTCCAAGCCAGCCAATGCGGGGAGGGGCGCTTCAAGAGCCACACAAGGTGCGTGAAAGAGCACAGGTGGCTCCTGAACCTCAGTTTGGCCACTTCTGTTCTGGGCCCTCCATCTCTTCCTGCGGAGAAGCCCTGAGGATCAGGCAGCCTGAAGGAGAAGGCCTTCGGTTTGCTAGGGGGAGAAATAGAACAAAGGATAGGATGAGTTTAATCAGGCCAGTTTATGTTCACAGAGATAGAGGCAAGGTTTAGAGTAACACAGAAAGTCTCTGCAAAAAAAAAGTTAAAGCAGAAACCTCTGGAAACAAAGCTGAGAGCCAGTTTGGTGTAGTGGTTAAGTGTGCGGACTCTTATCTGGGAGAACCAGGTTTGATTCCCCACTCCTCCACTTACACCTGCGGGCATGGCCTTGGGTCAGCCATAGCTCTGGCAGAGGTTGTCCTTGAAAGGGCAGCTGCTGTGAGAGCCCTCTCAGCCCCACCCACCTCACAGGGTGTCTGTTGTGGGGGAGGAAGATAATGGAGATTGTGAGCCGATCTGAGACTCTTGAGTGGAGGGCGGAATATAAATCCAATGTCGTCTTCTTCTTCTGATATATTTCTGGGGTCAAACATGCAGGTTAATATACTAGACAGTCTTTTTGCAGAAAAGAAGCCCAAGTTCATGCAGATTTCTGAATTTGTATTTCTTGGTGACTTTCAGTATATAATCAACGGAGTATGACAGAATAGTAAAATTATCTGGTAGGGAGTGGTTTAGAATGGGAAATGGTACAAATTTAAGATCCAGTGACGGAATAGTAAAATTAAGAAATTGAGCAAACCTTTGATCTGAGTCGCATGAGCATGCAAAAGCAATAAAACAGTAATATGTCAAAATGTAAGAATGTCTGTTAATGACTATATTGTATTAAGCCTGGTCAAAAGGAAGGTATTTATATCTCAAAAGGTCTCCCATCCAACTATTATTATCCCATTAATATACTAGACAGTGTTTTTACAATCAGGGTCAATTCCCCCCCCCCCCATTTAATTGGTTTAGAGGAAGAGAAGCCCAAGTTCATGCAGATTTCTGGATTTGTATTTCTTGGAGACTCTCAGTGTATAATCAACGGAGTGGGAGTTGTGATGCTTTTCTTCTTGAAAGGACAGGAACGGTTGTTCACACGGGCCGTGTTCCCCTCTTCCAGAGCTCCCCGGTGTCTCTTGAAGAGGTGGCCATGTTCTTCACGGAGGAGGAATGGGCCCTGCTGGATCCAGGCCAAAGAAAACTCTTCTGGGAAGTGATGGAGGAAACGTATGAGATGGCCGCCTCTCTGAGTGAGGCTCTTTCCCCTTTTATTATGAACACGGCAGAGCAGGGAGGGGGTGGCATCTTCCTTTGACCCTCTTGGTGTTTCGAACCCACTTCCCCACCTTTTCCTTTTTGACCTCGTGGGGTAAGGCTTCCCCTTGGGGGCAAGATGTTCTTAGGGTGGTGACTGTAGAGCTTTTGGGTTGCTCCTGTGAGATGAGTTTTGTATTGAGCCTGAAGAGGACAGAGATCATAAAACAAGAAGGAAGACTTATTCATATGCACAGGAAGCTGCCCCACAAAACCACAAATGAGCAAAGAAATTTTCTTTCCACATTCTAAAGTGCCTCACTTTTTAAAATTCTGTCTGGGTGTTGCTGTTGCAGGAGACTACATTTCCCAGGAGGACTTGCGAGCGCCAGAGAGATCAGCCCTGCCTTTCCTAGGTGCCCTGGGGGCAGTTTTCCCTCCAGATGGAAATAAAAATATATGGAGTATGCCCTTCCCCGGGGCCTCTCTCCTTTCGTGCTTCCCCTGGCTGGAGGGAGAACTTGGCCTTTGCTCGTCTGCAGGAAAGGTGAGTGTGACGGAACCGGCCCGATTCTGCCTTCAGACCCGGTCCCGTCAGCTCCCTATTGAGTCGCCAACTCCTGGAGGGAGCTATTTCTCCTCCGGCCACTTGGGCTCGCTGCCACCACCTGCTCAGTCTAGGGGTTCAGATTGAGAAAGAAAATAAAAAAACAAAAACTGTTCCATGTAAAAGTTTAGCACAGCTCCTGAATAGCAACTAGAGGACAAACAAAGGTGGATTTAAACGCATCTGCTCATCCCTGGTGTAAACTGGCCCTACCTTGTGAATGACTGCCTTGGGGCCACCCCCACAGGCAGGAGCCCAGGCTACCAACCTCTCTCCTTCAGCGCCAGCTGCAGACTGGCCTTTTCCTGCCTAACTCAAATAAAAAGAACAAAAAAACTTCCTGCCCCTCTGGGAGGCTTTCCCCCTAGAATTGCTGGTTTAGCTCTGGAAGGGAGGGGGTGGAGTGAATGGATGATCAAGAGGGCCATATTTTCCTCTTCCAGAGCTCTCCCGTGTCCTTTGCGGGGGTTGCCGTCTTCTTCACAGAAGAGGAATGGGCCCTTCTGGATCCAGGCCAAAGAAAACTCTACTGGGCTGTTATGGAGGAAATGTTGGAGACCGCGGCCTCTCTGGGTAAGGATCTTTTCTGCTTTGTTATAATCGCAGAAGAGGAGGGAGGGAGGGGAAACTTCCTTTGACAGTCTTTAATTCCAGGGCACAATTTCATGTCCTGTAGAGGAAAGAGCATGCTTGAGATCGTTCAGCTCCTGAAAAAGAAAGCATAGCATATTTTCACTCTGCAAAGAGAAACCTGTTGATGAAGCGGGCTCTGACCGGGAGAGATGGACCCTATCCATCTGGGTTCCTGCTAGGACATCCCCACGGCTACTGTTTCCTTCTTCAGTCTTTCTGTTTTGAGGCCAGTGGCTCTCTTCCTTGGACTGAGTGGGGCTGAGGGGAGGAGGGAGGAAAAGCCCCACGGATTGGACCAGGCCAGACAAGGGGCTTCTGTTCTGCGTCTCCAAAGTCCCTGATTCCTCAATAACATAAGAGAAGCCCTGTTGGATCAGGCCAATGGCCCATGCAGTCCAACCCTCTGTGTCACAAAAGAACATAAGAGAAGCCCTGCTGGATCAGGCCAATGGCCCATCCAGTCCAGGGCTTCTCTTATGTTCTTATGTGACACAGAGCGTCACAGGGCTGCTTATGTTCTTATGTAACACAGAGTGTTGGACTGCAGGGGCCACTGGCCTGACCCAACAGGGCTTCTCTTATGTTCTTATGTGACACAGAGTGTTGGACTGGAGGGGCCCCTGGCCTGATCCAACAGGGCTTCTCTTATGTTCTTCTGTGACACAGAGTGTTGGACTGGATGGGCCACTGGCCTGATCCAACAGGGCTTCTCTTATGTTCTTATGTGACACAGAGTGCTGGACTGGATGGGCCACTGGCCTGATCCAACATGGCTTCTCTTATGTTCTTCTGTGACACAGAGTGTTGGACTGGAGGGGCCCCTGGCCTGATCCAACATGACTTCTCTTATGCTATTATGTGACACAGAGTGCTGGACTGGATGGGCCACTTGCCTGATCCAAGATGGCTTCTCTTATGTTCTTAAGAGTGGCAGGCAGCCAGTCCTGGGTGAGCCCCGCAAGTCATAGAATCATAGAGCCGGAAGGGGCCAGACAGACCAGTTCCTGGCTCTGACTGCTGCTGGGCCCAGCCCAGGGGAGTTGCACTTCAAAGGCTGGAGCAGCCCTTTCGAGGCCCTGTCGCCTGCCTCAGCCAGAGCTTGAAGGCAGACAATATTGAGTGGTGGATTTGCGAAGACCACTGAAGGCCTTTGTTTCTTATGGGACAGGCACTGCTTCTATTATTTTGGGGGGTTGAAACCCCCTATGTTCTCCCCACCTCTCCGATTCTTCTGCAAGTCTAGATCATTTTCCAGGTTTCTAGGATTATCTATTTTGTCCACATATCCAGTCTCTCGATTTAAGTATTCTAATTAGCTCCTCCTTCCCTTGGTCACCCCTTTCTAACTTTTCCAGGTCATCCTGGTGTGTGTTTAGATTAGGGGTGTCAAAGTCATTTGTTACGTGGGCCGGACCTGATAGAAATGAGACCTTGTAAGGCCTGGCCAGGTGTGTCATCAAATGTAATGCCAGGTAGTAGAGATATAAACTTAGCACTCACTGGTCTTAAAGGTGCTTTCTTTGAATCTCTCCTGTGCGATCCAGGAAACTCGACAAAGGAAGTTGTGGCTCTTTCCTTCCTTCCCCAAGGGACCAGGAGGGGAGGATTCTCAGCCAATAGAAAGGGGAGAGGCTTGGTTCAGTAACTCTGCTGTGCTATTGAGAGATGTTGATGTTTATGTTTGATTCGATTCATTCCCCACCCTCCCCGCCAAGATGCTATCCCTCCATCCCCCTCCTCCCCAAGGAAGGAGCCTCAGCCGATGGAGAAAATGGAGGCTTTGCTCTGTAGCTCCTGGGCAATTGAACAAGCCTGGCAAAGCAAGTTGTGCTGCAGAAGGAAGCGAGAGGGAGAAGAGAGCAGATGACAGCCAGTTGCTTGGGGGCCTGATAGGAGCCCTCTGGGGTTTGACACCCTGGTTTAGGTACTGCTGAGGTTTTTGCAAGCCCTTGGCTCTGGTTATAGAAAGCACTATTGACTACTGACCTTACCTACTAACTGGTGTTTTGTAACTTTTTCATTCATATATGATTTTGGTCTCTCTTTTGCAGTTGCAGATGTGTTTGAGAAGAAATCAGGAGGGAGAGTTGTGGGAAAAGACAACAACATACAAGTGGAAGCACAATCTGGGGGTCAAGCGGTACCCAAGAGACATTGCAGAAAGAACAGGGAACAAAGACAGAAGCAAAGGAAAGAATTGGAGGCCTGTCAGAGCAGAAAGAAGCCTGAGGTCTCAGCCCAAGATGAAACACAGAAGAGAAAGGAAAGGTCTAATGGTACCATGAACCAGAAGGGGTCCAGCTGCCAATTCAGTACTAAAACATCTCAGAAAGTTCCAGCATTCTTGAATAGGCATAAATGTGTGGAATGTGGAAAGTGCTTCCATTGGAGTAGCTCACTAATTGTCCATCAAAGGGTTCACACAGGGGAGAAGCCGTATAAATGCTTGGAGTGTGGAAAGTGCTTCTCTTATTATAGCAACCTAAAAGCACATCAAAATATTCATACTGGGGAGAAACCATATAAATGCTTGGAGTGTGGAAAGTGCTTCTCTCAAAGCAGCCAATATAGGAGACATCAAAAGTATCACACAGGAGAGAAGCCATACAAATGTTCACAGTGTGGAAAGTGCTATTCCCAGATTAGCCACCTAAGAATACATCAAAAGAGTCATACTTGGGAGAAGGCATATAAATGCTTGGAGTGTGGAAAGTGCTTCTCTCTCAGTGGCAGCCTAACTGCACATAAGAAGATTCATACTGGGGAGAAGGCATTCAAATGCTTAGAGTGTGGAAAGAGTTTCTCTCGGAATGGCCAACTAAGGTCACATCAAAAGATTCATACTAGGGAGAAGCCACATAAATGCTTGGAATGTGGGAAGTGCTTCTCTCAGAATGGCACCCTAAAAGCACATCAAAAGAGCCATACAGGGGAGAAGCCATATAAATGCTTGGAGTGTGGAAAGCGATTCTCCCGGAATGGCGGCTTGACTGCACATAAGAAGATTCATACTGCGGAGAAGCCATTCAAATGCTTAGAGTGTGGAAAATGCTTCTCTCTCAATGGCAGCCTAACTGCACATCAAAAGATTCATACTGGGGAGAAGCCATATAAATGCTTGGAGTGTGGAAAGCGCTTCTCCCGGAATATCGGCTTGACTATACATCAAAATATTCATACTGGGGAGAAGCCATTCAAATGTTTTGAGTGTGGAAAGTGCTTCTCTCTCAATTGCAACCTAACTGCACATAAGAAGATTCATACTGGGGAGAAGTCATTCAAATGCTTGGATTGCAGAAAATGCTTCT
Organism: Heteronotia binoei; assembly: GCF_032191835.1. Lineage (NCBI taxonomy): Eukaryota > Metazoa > Chordata > Lepidosauria > Squamata > Gekkonidae > Heteronotia > Heteronotia binoei. The sequence goes on from NC_083227.1 coordinate 608,831, forward strand.
CTTGGAATAGCACCCTAAAAGAACATAAAAAGATACATACTGGGGAGAAGCCATTTAAATGCTTGGAATGTGGGAAGAGCTTCTCTCGGAATGGCCAACTAAGGTCACATCAAAAGATTCATACTGGGGAGGAGCCATTCAAATGCTTGGAATGTGGAAAGTGCTTCTCTCAGTATAATACCCTAAAAACACATGAAAAGATTCATACTGGGGAGAAGCCATATAAATGCTTTGAGTGTGGAAAGTGCTTCTCCCAGACTGGCACCTTGACTGCACATCAAAAGATTCATACTGGGAAGAAGCCATTCAAATGCTTAGAGTGTGGAAAGTGCTTCTCTCTCAATGGCAGCCTAACTGCACATAAGAAGATTCATACTGGGGAGAAGCCATTCAAATGCTTAAAGTGTGGAAAGTGCTTCTCTCTCAATTGCAGCCTAACTGCACATCAAAAGATTCATACTAGGGAGAAGCCATTTAAGTGCTTGGAGTGTGGGAAGTGCTTCTCCTTTAATGGCAGCCTAACAGCACATCATAAGATTCATACAGGGGAGAAACCACATAAATGCTTGGAGTGTGGGAAGTGCTTCTCCTTTAGTGGCAGCCTAAGAGCACATCAAAAGATTCATACAGGGGAGAAACCACATAAATGCTTGGAGTGTGGGAAGTGCTTCTCCTTTAATGGCAACCTAAGAGTACATCAAAAGATTCATACTGGGGAGAAGCCATATAAATGTTTTGAGTGTGGAAAGTGTTTCTCCCAGACTGGCTCCTTGACAGCACATCAAAAGATTCATACTGGGGAGAAGCCATTCAAATGTTTTGAGTGTGGAAAGTGCTTCTCTCTCAATTGCAACCTAACTGCACATAAGAAGATTCATACTGGGAAGAAGCCATACAAATGCTTGGAGTGTGGAAAGTGCTTTTCTCGGAATGACCACCTAACTACACACCAAAGGTTTCATACTGGGGAGAAGCCATATAAATGCGTTGAGTGTGGAAAGTGCTTCTCCCAGATAGGCGGCTTGACTGTACATCAAAAGATTCATACTGGGGAGAAGCCATATAAATGCTTTGAGTGTGGAAAGTGCTTCTCTCTCAATTGCAGCCTAACTGCACATCAAAAGATTCATACTGGGGAGACGCCATTTAAATGCTTAGAGTGCGGAAAGTACTTCTCTCGAAATTACACCTTAAGAGCACATCAGAAGATTCATACTGGGGAGAAGCCATATAAATGCTTTGAGTGTGGAAAGTGCTTCTCCCAGACTGGCAGCCTAACTGCACATAAGAAGATTCATATTGGGGAGAAGCCATATAAATGCTTTGAGTGTGGAAAGTGCTTCTTCCAGACTGGCAGCCTAACTGCACATCAAAAAATTCATATCGGGGAGAAGCCATTCAAATGCTTGGAGTGTGGAAAGTGCTTCTCTCGGAATGACACCCTAAGAACACATCAGAAGGTTCATACTGGGGAGAAGCCATATAAATGCTTTGAGTGTGGAAAGTGCTTCTCCCAAAGTGGCCACCTAAGGTCACATCAAAAGATTCATCTTGGGGACCTCCGGTGAGGAATGAGGGTGGGGTGAATTGAGGAACGACACGGTCAAGAGTCCAGTCTGGAGGCTGCCTTAGTCTGTCCCCCGCTGGTGTCCCCCCTCCCCAAACACCTGCCCAGCAGAGCAGGGGAGATCCTCCTCTTCCTCCACTTCTTCCTCTCCTCCTCCTCTTCTACTTCCTCCTCTGCTTCCTCTTCTCTTCCTCCTCCTCCTCTTCTACTTCCTCCTCTTCTTCCTCTCCTCCTCCTCCTCTTCTACTTCCTCCTCTTCTTCCTCTCCTCCTCCTCCTCTCCTTCCTCTTCCTCCTCATTTTCCTCTTCTCTTCTTCCTCCTCCTCCTCTTCTTCTTCCTCAATTCTTCAGTGGAAGACACTTCCTCCTTGGGAGGTGATGGGCTCTCCTTCCTTGGAGGTTTTTCAACAGAGGCTGGATGGCCACCTGACAGCTAGGAAGATCCTGTGAACTTGGGGGGGGGGGGGTGTTTGTGAGTTTCCTGCATTTTGCAGGGGGTTAGACTAGATGACCTTGGAGGTCCAACTCTCTGATTCTATGCCTTGGAAGCCCAGAAGTGTCCCACGTTTCCTGCTTAATGGGAAAATGCTGTTCAAACAGCATTTTGAACAGCCTAACTGTACATCAAAAGTTTCATACTGGTGAGAAGCCTTTTAAATGCTTGGAGTGCGGAAAGTGCTTCTTCCAGAATGGCAGACTGGCTGCACATCAAAAGATTCATACTGAAGGGAAGCCATATAAATGCTTAGAGTGTGGAAAGTGCTTCTCGGAATGACACCCTAAGAGCACATCAAACGATTCATACTGGGGAGAAGCCACATAAATGCTTGGAGTGTGGAAAGTGCTTCTCCCAGACTGGCGGCTTGACTGTACATCAAAAGATTCATACTGGGGAGAAGCCACATAAATGCTTGGAGTGTGGGAAGAGCTTCTCTCGGAATGGCCAACTATGATCACATAAAAAGATTCATACTGGGGAGAAGCCACATAAATGCTTGGAGTGTGGAAAGTGCTTCTCCCAGACTGGCGGCTTGACTGTACATCAAAAGATTCATACTGGGGAGAAGCCATTCAAATGCTTAGAGTGTGGAAAGCGCTTCTCTCGGAGTGACTACAAACCTAAGGTTTCATACTGGGGAGAAGCCATATAAATTTTCAGTGTTAAGTGCTTCTCTCGGAACGACACCCTAAAATTACATCAAAAGATTCATACTGCCAGCAGAAGTAATAAAAATAACAGCTGAAACTAGTGAAGAGAGAGGGTTGTCATACAATCAATTACTAAAAATACAAAGTGGCAAAATAGAATTGAAAACTACTGAGGAGCTGAATAACAGATATGATTGGTTTCAAATGCAACAAATAAAAAGCCTGGTGAAAAATGATATTAAAACTGAAGGAATAAGACATGAGCAAACAGAAATGGAAAAAGTTCTGCTTGGAGAGAATGAAAAATTAATTTCAAAAATATATAAGTTCCTGTTAAAATGGTCTACGGAAGATAAGGTAGTAAAATCTCAAATGATTAAGTGGGCAATCAATGTAAATAAAGAAATACAGATGGACACAAGGGAGTATCTTTGGAAGAACTCTATGAAATTATCAACATGTCAGAGTATAAAAGAAAATTGTTTTAAGATGATGTACAGGTGGTATATGATTCCTAAAAAATTGGCAGAGATGAATAAAAAGATGCCAGACAGATGTTGGAAATGTAAAAGACATGAAGGTTCTTTTTACCATATGTGGTGGACTTGTGAAAGAGCGAAAAAGTATTGGCAGATGATTCAACAAGAAATTTCAAGGATCTTGGGATATGAATTCAAGAAAGTAGCAGAGACTTTCCTATTGGGATTACAAATGGAAAAATTTCCAAAAAAAGATAGAACTTTGATCTGGTACTTGCTTTCAGCGGCTAGGACATTGTATGCGCAGTTATGGAAGCAAGAAAAAACACCAGAAAAATGGGATTGGATTGTAAAAGTTATAACATGGAGTGAGGTGGACAAACTAACAAGAATCTTAAGAGACTATCATTTGGAAGTGTATAGAAAGGAGTGGAAAAAGTTTAGATGTTATGTAGAAGAAGAATGGAATATAAAAGGACATTGGACAATTTTTTAATAATGATTAAGTACCAGAAAAAAGTAGAATACGAATATAGGTTCTTATGGTTTAAGGGTAACTTTAAATGTTAGTATTTTAAGTATATACGTAACTTCGGCGGGAGTCAAGTAACAGGGGGAGGGGGGACTAGAAAATAGCATATGGGATAGAGAAAAAGAAGGTATTAATGGATATTGTCACCATATGTTATCAATAAAATTGTGTTTTACTAAAAAAGATTCATACTGGAGAGAAGCCTTATAAATGCTTGGAGTGTGGAAAGTGCTTCCAAAGTGACCAACTATGGTCACATCAAAAGATTCACACAGGGGAGAAGCCACATAAATGCTTGGAGTGTGGGAAGTGCTTCTCCCTTAATGGCAGCCTAAGAGCACATCAAAAGATTCATCGCGGGGACTTCTGGTGAGGAATGAGGGTGGGCTGAATTGAGGAACGACACGGTCAAGAGTCCAGTTTGGAGGAATCCCCCAGCTGTTGATTGGTCTCTCTGGGTCTTAAGAGATGGTGAAAAGCTGGCTCCTTTTGTCCAGCATCAGGAGCTCCCCGGGTTTTCCTACAGAGTCCTTGTTTTAGCCCTCAGGCTAGAGTCCTGGAGATGTGAGATTTATGATCCAGCTCAGAGATTTATGATCCTGCCAAAGTCTTTTTTTGGGGGGGGGGGGGGGCGGGGAATGAAGCCTGTCCTTCCCATCCTAAACGTCAAAGAAATTCTCTACCATTCTTGATAAGAAGTGACTTTCATCTCCAGCGAAGCTGCCCGTCTCTCAGACATGTCGGTGGGAAAAAATAAACCTCTCTCTTACAGCACTTTCCATGTAGTTGGTTTTCTCAGACACTGGTGCAAGAAGCATTTGAACAAGAAAATGTTATTGAGGAATTCTGAAAATGAAACTTTGGCTTACCTGAAGGTTTCTTCTCTTCGGTGGGGCGAAATCATCCCGTTATTTTTCCCTCCCCAAGAGGTTGTTGTTACGCCTACTCGAAAGGTTGGCTCATTTTTCTTTTCTTCCCCTTTTTCATGGTTGGATTAATAAAGTTGTATTACTTGGTTAGTTCCTTTTCTGTGTGGAGTTTTCAGTAGTTTGGGGCTTGGCTATTCTATGCCTGAAACGGACACTCCCCCCCCCCTCCCGTTGTCTGGAAGGCATCCCAAAAAGTTTGCACAGCCCTGCCTGGAGCAAGAGGAGATGTGACCTAAGCACTGTGGATGGCTTTCCCCACCAGAGAAGAAGATGATATTGGATTTATACTCTGCCCTTCACTCTGAATCTCAGAGTCTCAATACAGCTCACAATATCCTTTACCTTCCTCCCCTACATCAGACACCCTGTGAAATAGGTGGGGCTGAGAGAGCCCTCACAGAAGCTGCCCTTTCAAGGACAACGCCTGTGTGAGCTATGGCTAACCCAAAGCCATTCCAGCAGGTGCCAGGTGGAGGAGTGGGGAATCTAAGCCGGTTCTCCCAGATAAGAGTCCACACACTTAACCACTACACCAAACTGAAGGAGAATGAACCAGGGAAACAGCTGTAGCCCCCCCCCCCCTTCAACAAATCTGCATTTGGAGAAAGTTGCATAGCTGTGGAGCTGTAGGTGAGAAGTGACAGCGTGGGATATCACCAGTTTTCTGAGAGGCTTTTAATTGGATGGACATTTCTACATTTATGAATTAATTGCTGACGTGTTGTTACCATGGGGATCTATTTGGCCATAGATCCACTCCCACTCGGTATCAGCTCTGCAGCATATGATGTCCTGCTTTGCAGAGGCTGCCAAGCTATTCGGCCTAGAAGTTAGTCTGAAGAAGACAGAAGTTCTCCACCAGCCTGCACCCCAGGAAGATTATCACCCTCCCTGCATCACTGTGGGTGAATCAGTTCTGAAGACAGTCCAGCAGTTCAGCTACCTGGGGTGCATCATCTCCTCAGATGCTAAGATCGACAAGGAGATTGACAACAGGCTGGCAAAGGCAAACCGTGCCTTTGGCCGACTGCACAAAAGAGTGGAGCAACAAGCATCTGAAAAAAGGCACAAAGATCAATGTTTACAAAGCGGTTGTGATGACAACCCTCATCTACGGCTCCAAATCGTGGGTTTTATACCATCATCACCTGCGACTCCTTCAGCGCTTTCATCAGCGCTGCCTTCGCATCATCCTTAACATCCACTGGAGTGACTTTTGTGACCAACACTGAAGTCCTCAAGAGGGCAGAGGTTACAAGCATCGAGGCACTGCTGTTGAAGATGCAGCTGCGCTGGGCAGGGCATATTTCTAGGATGGAAAACCACCGCCTTCCCAAGATTGCTCTGTATGGCGATCTTTCCACTGGCTATCGAAATAGAGGTACAAGGACTCCTTGAAGAAATCCCTTGGCACCTGTCACATCAACCATCACCAGTGGTCTGACCTAGCCTCAGATCACAAAGCATGGAGGCACACCATCCACCAGGCTGTCTCTTCCTTTGAGAACGCATGCATAGCTGGTCTTAAGGACAAAAGGAGATTGAGGAAGAATCGCACTGCTACAGCACCAACCCCAAATCAGACTTTTCCCTGCAGCCACTGTGGCCGGATCTGCCTGTCCCGCATTGGTCTTGTCAGCCACCAGCGAGCCTGCAGCAGATGTGGACTACTGCACCCTTCTTAAACCTTCGTTCGCGAAGTCAAGCCGAGAGAGCGAGAGAGAGAGATTTGGTCATAAATTGTAGAGCTGGAAGGGACCTCCCAGGTCATTGAGCCCAATCCCCTGCACAGTGCAGGAACTTCACAAATACCTCCCCCCCTCAACACCCCAAGTGCCCCTCCTCCCTGCCCAGAAGATGGCAAAATCCTCCGGGATCCCCTGCCTAAGGGGAGAAAAATTGCTGACTGACTTCAGTGTGACAATCTGCATTTCGCTGGACACAGAAACAGCAATGCTGCCCTAGAATCATAGAATCCTAGAGCTGGAAGGCTAGATGGCCACCTGACAGCAATGAAGATCCTGTGAATTTAGGGGGAGGTGTTTGTGAGTTTCCTGCCTTGTGCAGGGGGTTGGACTAGATGGCCCTGGAGGTCCCTTCCAACTCTAGGATTCTATGTATAATCTCTCTAGTATTTAATGCAGAGCAAGATATCATGTCAGTTTCACAGTATATAACACACTAAAAAATACACCATATTCACATATGAGATTTAAAGTCCGTGCTATGATATCTCACAATTCAACACTTGCAGCACTTGGTCTCATGTTTGCTGTAGATGAGATGATGATGTGACTTCTGAATGACTACTACCAGGCTTCCTCGGGAGGTGTGGGCTCTCCTTCCTGGGAGGTTTTTCAGCAGAGGCTGGATGGCCATCTGACAGCAATGAAGATCTGTGAATTTAGGGGGAGGTGTTTGTGGGTTTCCTGCATTGTGCAGGGGGTTGGACTAGATGACCCTGGAGGTCCCTTCCAACTCTAGGATTCTATGATCGTTAGAGCGGTTCCTCAGTGGAACTGGCTTCCTCAGGAGGTGGTGGGCTCTCCTTCCTTGGAGGTTTTTAAACAGAGGCTGATGGCCATCTGACAGCGATGCTGATCCTGTGAATTTAGGAAGAGGTATTTATGAGTTTCCTACATTGTGTAGGTCACTGGACTAGATGGCCCTGGAGGTCCCTTCCAACTCTTTGATTCTATGAACTTCCTGACCTAAACTTCTGAGTTGTGATAGCTGGGGAACTGCTCTTTGTTTGGTTGAGTGGGTAAAGGTGAAAGAGATTAAGAGTGATTGCTGCTGATTGCTTAGGAGTGCCTCTGCTCCACCCTCTTTGCATTTTAAGCTGCGCCTTGCCAAAGGCTGAGCACATCTCACAGAGGTCTGACAGGAGCAGAACAGAGCAGAGCAGCTCTCATAGCTGAGACAGCTGGAGAAGTTGCTGAGAATTTCTGAGTTTTGAAAGACTTCATTCTGAGGTTTGTGGGGCTGCCTAAAATTCTGAGTTGTGATAACTGGGGAACTGCTCTTTGTTTGGTTGAGTGGGCTAAAGGTGAAAGAGATTGAGAGTGATTGCTGCTGATTGCTTAGGAGTGCCTCTGCTCCACCTTCTTTGCATTTTAAGCTGCGCCTTGCCAAAGGGCTCTTGGCCTGTGGCTCTTCGCCTGGGGGCTCCCTAAGGACCAGGAACCCAGATTCCTGATTTCCTTGTTCTCCCAATAAGGTAAGTAGACCCTCCAGAAGGGGAGCCACTTAAACAAACAGCATTTAAAGAGGACTGTATATATATTTATTGAAGATAGAATGCCAGCAGGGGGTTGGGGGCTTTCCAGTGTTTTGCACTGAGTGTCACATGTACGACTATCTGCCCAAAGGACAGAAGTCTTGGGTGTGTGCTCGATGCAAGGAGCTCCTGGTCCTCAGGGAACGAGTTCGTACCCTTGAGGCCGAGGTGACTGCCCTGGAGAAGCAGAGACGTTCAGTTAGGCACTTGGGGAAGACTCTCGGGGGCGTATTAGATGAGCCCCGCTCTGAACGTAGCAGCCCTGTTGCTGCCAGAGAGCGTGAGGGTCGAGAGGGAACAGGGCACCGTGCTGAGGATAAGGGGAATGCGCCCTCAGAAGGGACCTCTTCTTCGGTTGGTGAGCAGGAATCCTTTCGCGCCAAGGAACCATCCCTGGGCAGGGGGAGAGGGGGGGTCTTGGTAGCTGGTGATTCGATCCTTAGACAAGTAGACAGCTGGGTGGCAAAACCGCGTACTGACCGTATGGTGACTTGCCTGCCTGGTGAGAAGGTAGCGGACATTAGGTGTGGAGTAGATAGGCTGATAGACAGTGCTGGGGAGGAGCCTGTGGTCGTGGTGCATGTTGGCACCAACGATGTGGGGAAATGTAGTCGTGAGGTCCTGGAGAAAAAATTTAGGCTGCTAGGTGGGAGACTTAAGGCCAGGACCTCCAAGGTAGCCTTCTCAGAAGTGCTACCTGTTCCACGTGCAGGGCAGGAGAGACGGGCACAAATTAGAAGTCTCAATGTGTGGATGAGACGTTGGTGTAGGGAGGAAGGTTTAAGTTTGCTAGGCACTGGGATGCTTTCTGGAGCAAGTGGGAGTTGTACAAAAGAGACGGTCTCCACTTGTCCCCAGATGGAAACAGGCTGCTGGTGCTTAAAATCAGAAACGTGGCAGAGCAGTTTTTAAACTAAATCTTGGGGGAAAGCCGACAGGAGAGGAGGAGGTCCTACAACTGATGGACGAATTAAAAACTTATAAGTCACCGGGTCCGGATGGCATACATCCGAGAGTGCTGAAAGAACTCAAGGTTGAACTTGTGGATCTTCTAACAAAAATCTGTAATCTTTCATTGAAATCTGCCTCTGTTCCTGAGGACTGGAAGGTAGCAAATGTCACCACCATCTTTAAAAAGGGTTCCAGACGAGATCCGGGAAATTACAGGCCAGTCAGTCTGACTTCAATACCGGGGAAGTTGATAGAAACCATTATCAAGGACAGAATGAGTAGGCACATTGATGGACACGGTTTATTGAGGAAGACTCAGCATGAGTTCTGTAAGGGAAGATCTTGCCTCACTAACATGTTACATTTCTTTGAGGGGGTGAACAAACATGTGGACAAAGGAGAACCGATAGATGTTGTTTACCTTGACTTCCAGAAAGCTTTTGATAAAGTTCCTCATCAAAGGCTCCTTAGAAAGCTTGAGAGTCATGGAGTAAAAGGACAGGTCCTCTTGTGGATCAAAAACTGGCTGAGTAATAGGAAGCAGAGAGTGAGTATAAATGGGCAGTCTTCGCAGTGGAGGACGGTAAGCAGTGGGGTGCCGCAGGGCTCGGTACGGGGTCCCATGCTCTTTAACTTGTTCATAAATGATTTAGAGTTGGGAGTGAGCAGTGAAGTGGCCAAGTTTGCGGATGACACTAAATTGTTGAGGATTGTGAGGAACTCCAAAGGGACCTGTTGAGGCTGGGTGAGTGGGCGTCAACGTGGCAGATGCGGTTCAATGTGGCCAAGTCAAAGTAATGCACATTGGGGCCAAGAATCCCAGCTACAAATACAAGTTGATGGGGTGTGAACTGGCAGAGACTGACCAAGAGAGAGATCTTGGGGTCGTGGTAGATAACTCACTGAAAATGTCAAGACAGGGTGCATTTGCAATAAAAAAGGCCAACGCCATGCTGGGAATTATTAGGAAGGGAATTGAAAACAAATCAGCCAGTATCATAATCCCCCTGTATAAATCGATGGCGCGGTCTCATTTGGAGTACTGTGTACAGTTCTGGTCGCCGCACCTCAAAAAGGATATTATAGCATTGGAGAAAGTCCAGAAAAGGGCAACTAGAATGATTAAAGGGCTGGAACACTTTCCCTATGAAGAAAGGTTGAAACGCTTGGGACTCTTTAGCTTGGAGAAACATCGACTGCAGGGTGACATGATAGAGGTTTACAAGATAATGCATGGGATGGAGAAAGTAGAGAAAGAAGTACTTTTCTCCCTTTCTCACAATACAAGAACTCGTGGGCATTCGATGAAATTGCTGAGCAGACAGGTTAAAATGGATAAAAGGAAGTACTTCTTCACCCAAAAGGTGATTAACATGTGGAATTCACTGCCACAGGAGGTGGTGGCGGCCACAAGCATAGCCACCTTCAAGAGGGGTTTAGATAAAAATATGGAGCAGAGGTCCATCAGTGGCTATTAGCCACAGTGGGTGTGTGTGTATATATATATAATTTTTTTTTTGCCATTGTGTGACACAGAGTGTTGGACTGGATGGGCCATTGGCCTGATCTAACATGGCTTCTGTTATGTTCTTATGTTCTTAGAGTGATTCCTCAGTGGAACAGGCTTCCTCCTTGGGAGGTGGTGGGCTCTCCTTCCTTGGAGGTTTTTAAACAGAGGCTAGATGGCCATCTGACAGCAATGAGGATCCTGTGAATTTAGGGCAGGCGTTTGTGAGTTTTCTGCCTGGTGCAGGGGGCTGGACTAGATGACCCTGGAGGTCCCTTCCCCCTCTAGGATTCCAGCCCTAGATCTCGCCTGGACTCATCAGACCTGGAGGGGAGGGGGCAGGCCCGTAGCCAGGGGGGGCATATTAAAGAGTCAGGGGGCGCTTAACAGGTCCCCTCCCCTGGCCAGCGTGGCTCTGACCCCGGGCGCCTGACCTTCCTTTCTGCCCTCCCCTGCCAGCACAAGCCCCTGGGGGCTAGCAGAGGTGGGAGGGGTACCCAGTGGCAGCCATTGCAAGGCCTGGGGGGAGCAGCGGCTACTCCAAGGTGCCCCTCCCATGCCATTTAAACATGGGGAGAAGGAGGGGGGGCAGTCCCTCAGCTGTTACACCCATGGTGGGGGAGGGGGGAGGTCAGGGGCACCCCACAGCAAGTCAGGGGGCGGGGCCTCCGCAGCCCCCTCCCCAATAGCTACAGGCCTGGGACGGGATGCTTCGCTTTCCCAGCTCCAGCCAGTAGGGGGGGGGGTATTGAGGAAGAGGAAGAGGAGAAGGAGGTGGGCACTTCCATCTCCCCCCTTATCATGGGGAGGTGCCTCACTCTGTCCCCCCTCAGTGTCTCCCCCTCCCCAACTACCTGCCCAGAAGAGCGGGGGAGACCCTTCTTCTCCTGCACTTCTACTTCCTCTCCTCTTCCTCCTCCTTTTCTTCCTCCTTCTCCTCTTCCTCCTCCTTCTCTTCTTCCTCAGTGGAACAGGTTTCCTCCTTGGGAGGTGGTGGGCTCTCCTTTCTTGGAGGTGTTTAAACAGAGGCTGGATGGCCTTCTGACAGCAATGAGGATCCTGTGAATTTAGAGGGAGGGGTTTGTGGGTTTCCTGCATTGTGCAGGGGGCTGGACTAGATGACCTCGGAGGTCCCTTCCAACTCTCTGATTCTATGACTTGGAAGCCCAGAAGTGTCCCACGTTTCCTGGTTAATGGGAAAATGCTGTTCAGACACGACAAATGCGATCTTTCACCAGGGTTAGCAAGAGCAAGAAACTTGCGCGGCATATTCCGGGAGGGGCATCTAACTTATCCCTCCCAGATATTCACTTCCATACAGGTGAGCTTGCTGCAGCGCCAAGCCCAGGTGAGGGAGAGGAGGAGGAGGAGGAGATGCAAGGCAGAAGGCCAGCCAGGGCAAGGGGCTGCAGGAGCTCCCCGGGAGAGAGTTGGCAACCATCTCCCCCCCCAGCCTCTCTTGCCAGCCCCTCCTCCTCCTTCCAGCTGGGGGGGGGGAGAGAACTGCATTTCCCAGAAGGCCTTGCAAGCCCCAGTCAAGTCAGCCCCGCCTTTTCCAGGGGTGGGAGGGGGAGAAGGAAATGGGGGCAATTTCTCCTCCCCCTCCTGCTGGGGGCAGGATCCGGCTCCGGCACCTTTGCAGCAACAGGAGGAGGAGGGCAGGTGAGCGGAGGGGGGGGGGTGCAAGAGGGAGGGCCGGGGGGAGGAGAGGCTCAGCTCCTTCTGCAGCCTTGGAGGGGCGGCCGGGCTGATCCGGGGCCGCTTCTCTTTCTGCACTTCCCTGCGGAGGAGCCCTGAGGATCAGGCAGCCTGGAAGGAGCGGGCCTCGGGGTTGCAAGGGGGGGAAATAGAACAAAGTATAGGAGGAGTTTAATTAGGCCAGTTTATGTTCACAGAGCTAGAGGTAAGTTTTAGAGCAGTGCAGAAAGTCTCTGCAAAAAAAACCCAACAGTTACAGCAGAAACCTCTGGAAACACAATGTTGATGTATTTCTGGGGTCAAACATGCAGATTAATATACTAGATCCAAGTAGTCAGCTGTGTTGGTCTGAAGTAGTAGAACAAAATAGGAGTGAAGTGGCACCTTGAAGACCAACTTAGTTTTATTCAGAATGTCAGCTTTCTCTAAGCACACTTCTGACTTCCTCAGACGAGGAATCCGGCACACTGAGCAAAGCCGCACAGAGCTGGTAGTCAGTGGGTCAGAATGCAAAATGGCACAAATTTAAGATCCAATGACAGAATAGTAAAATTGAGCAAACCTTTGACCTGAGTAGCAAGAGCATGCAAAAGCAATAAAATGTAAGAATTAGCAATATGTCAAAATATGAGAATGCCTGTTAATAACTATATTGTATTAAGCCTGGTCAAAAGGAAGGTATTTATATCTCAAAAGATTTCCCATCCAACTATTATTATCCCATTAATATACTAGACAGTCTTTTTACAGTCAGGGTCAATTTCCCCCCCATTTAATTAGTCTAGACGAAGAGAAGCCCAAGTTCATGCAGATTTCTGGATTTGTATTTCTTGGAAACTTTCAGTATATAATCAAGGGAGTGGGCGATGGGATGCTTTTCTTCTTGAAAGGACAGGAACGGTTGTTCACACGGGCCGTGTTCCCCTCTTCCAGAGCTCCCCGGTGTCCCTTGAGGAGGCGGCCATGTTCTTCACGGAGGAGGAATGGGCCCTGCTGGATCCAGGCCAAAGAAAACTCTTCTGGGAAGTGATGGAGGAAACGTACGAGACGGCCGCCTTTCTGAGTGAGGCTTTTTCCCCTTTTATTATGAACGCAGCAGAGCAGGGAGGGGGCGCCATCTTCCTTTGACCCTCTTGGTGTTTGGAACCCACTTCCCCACCTTTCCCTTTTTGTCCTTGTGGTGTAAGGCTTCCCCTCAGGGATGAGATGTTTGGGGAGGGACAGTAGCTCAGTGGCAGAGCATCTGCTTGGTAAGCAGAAGGTCCCAGGTTCAATCCCCGGCATCTCCAACTCAAAAGGGTCCAGGAAAATCGGAGTGCAAAACCTCAGCTGGAGACCCTGGAGAGCTGCTGCCGGTCTGAGTAGACCAGACTGACTTTGAGGGACCCAGGGGGGTCTGATTCAGTAGAAGGCAGCTTCAGAGGTTCTTTGGGTCACTGCTGGGAGGGAGGCTTTGTGTTGAGCTGAAGAGGACAGAGATCATGGAAAGGGGGTGAGAAAACAAGAAGGAAGACTGATTCATATGCACAGGAAGCTGCCCCACAAAACCACAAATGAGCAAAGAAATTTTCTTTCCACATTCTAAAGTGCCTCACATTGTAAATTCTGTCTGGGTGTTGCTGTTGCAGGAGACTACATTTCCCAGGAGGACTTGCGAGCGCCAGAGAGATCAACCCTGCCTTTTCTAGGTGCCCCGGGGGCAGTTTTCCCTCCAGATGGAAATAAAAATGTATGGAGTATGCCCTTCCCCGGGGCCTCTCTCCTTTCGTGCTTCCCCTGGCTGGAGGGAGAGCTTGGCCTTTGCTCGTCTGCAGGAAAGGTGGGTTTAGGGTTTCATCCCCAACTCTTGGGCAGGAACAGGGGAGGGGAGAGAAACATGCAGGGAGAGCAGTGGAAGAGGAGGAGGTGGCCGGAAGGAGCCTGAGAAAGGGACAGAGAGAGAGAGAGAGAGGCAGACAGAGAGAAAGAGACAGAGGCAGAGAGAGAGACAGAGGCAGAGACAGAGAGAGGCAAAGAGAGACAGAGAGAGAAGCTTCCTGGCCAAGATCCGTGGGGTGGGGTAGAGGGTGGGGGGTGGGTTACTTGTGCTTTCACCCCCTTGAATATGTTCCCTACAGCCAGCCTGGGGTTCTTCTTATCCTTAACTCCTACATGGACCCCCGGTCTGACCCAGCAGGGCTCATTGTCTGGTTCGATGCAGTGGTTAAGTGTGTGGACTCTAATCTGGAGAACCTGGTTTGATTCCCCCCTCCTCCTCCACATGCAGGCAGCTGGGTGGTGTCACGTTCTCAGGGTGCAGGCAGGCAGGAGTCCACAGCCAGTCCAAGGTCAAAGTCCAGGAAGTCAAGCAGGAGCCAAGTCACCAATGCAGAATCACAAACCGGAATCAGAAGTCAATGTCCAAAAGCCACAAGGTCAGGGTGCCAAGGAAATCAAGCAGGTCAGGAATCAGGAAGGAGCGTGGATGCAAGCCAGAGAAGAAGAAGACGAAGAATAAGATTTTGGATTTTTATCCTGCCCTATACTCTGAATCTCAGAGTCTCAGAGCAGTCACAATGTCCTCTACCTTCCCCCCCCCCCCCCCGACAACAAACACCCTGTGAGATAGGTGGGGCTGAGAGGGCTCTCACAGCAGCTGCCCTTTCAAGGACAACTCCTGCGATAGTTCTGCTTGACCCAAGGCCATCTCAGCAGGTGCAAGTGGAGGAGTGGGGAATCAAACCCAGTTCTTCCAGATGAGAGTCCGTGCACTTAACCACTACACCAAACTGAAAACAATATAATAACTGAAAAAGAAACTTGCTCTGTTTTTCTTGCCTTTGGTTTGATGTGTTGGATTCTATAATCAATTGATTGGCCAATGAGATTGTTTCTTGAGTGGTCAGAGAGCTGATCGAGAGGGCCATATTTTCCTCTTCCAGAGCTCCCCCGTGTCCTTTGCGGGGGTCACCGTCTTCTTCACAGAAGAGGAATGGGCCCTTCTGGATCCAGGCCAAAGAAAACTCTACTGGGCTGTTATGGAGGAAATGTTGGAGACCGCAGCCTCTCTGGGTAAGGATCTTTTCTGCTTTGTTATAATCGCGGAAGAGGAGGGAGGGAGGGAGGGAAAACTTCCTTTGACAGTCTTTCATTCCAGGGCACACTTTCATGTCCTGTAGAGGAAAGAGAACGCTTGGGATCTTTCAGTGCCTGAAAAAGAAAGCATAGCATATTTTCACGCTGCAAAGAGAAACCTGTTGATGAAGCGGGCTCTGATCGGGAGAGATGGACAATATCCAGTTGGGTTCCTGCTAGGAGAGCCCCATGGCCGGGGGTGGGATTCTAGCAGGAGCTTCTTTGCATATTAGGCCACACCCTCCTGATGTAGCCGGTCCTCCAAGAGCTTACAAAAAAGAGCCTTGTGAGCTCCAGGAGGATTGGCTATGTGGTGGAACCGGCCCGATTCTGCCTTCAGACCCGGTCCCGTCAACTCCCTATTGAGTCGCCAACTCCTGGAAGGAGCTATTTCTCCTCCGGCCACTTGGGCTCGCTGCCACCACCTGCTCAGTCTAGGGGTTCAGATTGAGAGGAACAGGACTCCCAATCCCCCTCTCCGGCTCTGAGGCCAGGCCTCAAGGCCCTCTGCCACCCTGTACTTGGGTATCACAGAGACCACAGCACTTCTTCGGGGAACCCCTGGAGGATTGGCACCTTATCCAACTGCCCCCTTCTTAAAGCAGCGTGGTCTAAGGCGGTTGGGGATCTATGTGGTACAGAGTTTGACTGCCAGCATTCAAAACAGTAAAAATATTTAATTAAAAGAGAAAAAGAAAAGAAAAGAAAAATAAAACCAAAAACAGTTGCATATAAAAAGTTAGCACAGCACAGCACCCGCACAGCAAACAGCATGTCAAATACAATGTGGTTTTAAACGCATCCTACTGTCCCTGGTCTAAACTTGCCCGCCTTGGGGATGACTTACTTGGTCTGACTGCCTGGGGGCCTCACAGGCAGGAGCCCCCATGCTCACAACCTCCCCCTTCGAGCGCCAGTTGAGGACTGCCTTCTCTTCCTGCTAACTCCAATACAAAGAACAAAAGAACTTCCTGCCGCTCTAGGAGGCTTTCCCCCTAGAGTTGCTGGTTTGGCTCTGGAAGGGAGGGGGGGTTGGAGGGAGGCTAGGCCAAAGCCTGCTTAGCAGTTTCATGTTCCCTCCCAACTAAGATGGCGTTTCTCCACAGGCTACATCCGGGGGTGTGGCCTAATATGCAAAGCAGCTCCTGCTAGAACCCCACCCCTGTCTACGGTTCCTGTTTCCTTCTTCAGTCCTTCTGTTCTGAGGCAGAGTGGCTCTTTCTGGGGCTGAGTGGGGAGGAAAGGCCCCACTGCTTGGACCAGGCCAGAGAAGGGCCTTTGCTCAGTGGCAGAGCTTCTGATCTGCATCCCTAATTCAGTCCATGGCCTTTGAAGAAGGAGTTTAAAGAGGAGAAACTTCGTTTGTAGGGTTGAGAAAGCCACTTCCCCCTAGAGCGGAATGGGCTGGGCTTCTTGGGAGGCTGGAGGGGGACAGGAGAGCGACTGGGGGATGGGGAACCAGGCAAGAGACCCTGCAGCCGCCTCCCAGGGGACTCAGGAGGTGGGAGTGCTCTTCCTTGTAGCGTTCTGCTCTTCCTCGGGCAGTTCGGAGCAGGTCCCAGTGAGAGCTGAGCCAGGCACAGAGCAGCCTGCAGCCTCTTTAGCCTCAGAGAATCTGAGGACACGAATGAAAAGCAGATGAATCGGTCTGGGGGGGGGGGGATCCCATCTCTGCTCTGCATTCTGCAGTTCAGGGAATTCCATCTGGAAGGAGGGCGTGAACTTTGGCCTCTTTTAACTTGGACAGGAGCCCTCTTGCCTCCCTCCCCCTGAGAAACCAAGAACGCAGAACTTCTGCGTGTTGAGCTGCAGCGTGAAACAACATCAATTCCTGCACCTCCCACTTGCCCTTTGCTTCAGACCACGAGAGGAGGGCTGCTGGGGCAGCTCATGGAGTCCAGCATCCTGTTTCCTCCAGCTGCCCTGGAGAGTCCACCAAAGAGGGCACGGAGGCCCCGGCCTTCCCCGGCTCTTGTATCCCAGGGTTGCCTGCCTCTGCCCATGGAGGCCCCCTCAGTCACCAGGGCTGTAGCCCTTTGGGCATTTCCCCCAGATCCGAACTCTTCTCTCTCTTCTCCACCCTGCAGCTCACAGGACTCATAGATCTCCTGGTGACTTCTGCCTGGCACAAACAGGCCGCCTTCGCTTCCGTTGCAAAGACCAGAGTTATTTGGTCCCTTCCTCCCACCGGGGAGGCAGAGCAGTTTACGTCATTTTCACTCCTTCGTTTCCTCTGGGCAACAGCCCTGTGAGGTAGGCCAGGCTGAGATGGTGTGAGTGGCCCAAGGTCAACTCAGGAAGCACCCGTGGAAGGAAGAGTTCAGGTGGGCATTCAAAGCAGGTCACAGAATCCTGGAGTCAGAAGGGGCTGTAGAGGACATCTAGTCCAGCCCAGAGCATCCCTAGCAAGTGTTTGCCCAGCTGCTGCTTAAACACTGCCAGTGTATGTGTGTGAGGGGGCCCTTGGGAGCTGATCCCACTTTGAACAACCATTACTGGAAAGAAGTTCTCCTTCATATCCTGCAGATACTTTCCCCCTCTTAATTTAAGCACATTCTTGTGAGTCCTCTCCCCTGTTGCCCACAGGAAAAGCAGCTCCCTGCCCTCGTCGAAGGGACAGCAGCCATTCGGAGACTTCGAGAGAGCCATCCTGTCTCCCCTCCACCTCCTCTTCTCTAGAGTGAACCTTCCCACAGCCCTCAGCCTTCCCTCCTTGGAGGGCTTCTTGGTCTCCAGGGTCTCTTGAGTCCCTGGTTGAGACCCCCCCACCCCTCCACCACAGCGGGCCTGCTAGCTCAGAGGAGGGGACTTTTCCCACCCTCCGTGTCTGTGGAGCCTCCTGGCTTCTCATAGGTACACCTTGGCTTCCGTTTCAAAGATCACATCAAGTCATCACATTTGCTGATGACTTTGAAAAAGAACTTCATGTTTCAAATGCAGGAAGGATTTGGGGGGTACATTGAGAGATCTTGGGGTCGTGGTAGATAACTCACTGAAAATGTCAAGGCAGTGCGATTGCAATAAAAAAGGCCAACACCATGCTGGGAATTATTAGGAAGGGAATTGAAAACAAATCAGCCGGTATCATAATGCCCCTGTATAAATCGATGGTGCGGTCTCATTTGGAGTACTGTGTGCAGTTCTGGTCGCCGCACCTCAAAAAGGATATTATAGCATTGGAGAAAGTCCAGAAAAGGGCAACTAGAATGATTAAAGGGTTGGAACACCTTCCCTATGAAGAAAGGTTGAAATGCTTGGGGCTCTTTAGCTTGGAGAAACTTTGACTGCAGGGTGACATGACAGAGGTTTACAAGATTATGCATGGGATGGAGAAAGTAGAGAAATAAGCACTTTTCTCCCTTTCTCACAATACAAGAACTCATGGGCATTCAATGAAATTGCTGAGCAGTCATGTTAGAACAGATAAAAGGAAGTCCTTCATCACCCAAAGGGTAATTAACATGTGGAATTCACTGCCACAGGAAGTGGTGGTGGCTACAGGCATAGCCAGCTTCAAGAGGGGATTGGATAAAAATATGGAGCAGAGGTCCATCAGTGGCTATTAGCCACAGTATATTATTGGAACTGTCTGGGGCAGTGATGCTCTGTATTCTGGGTGCTTGTGGGGCACAGTGGAAGGGCTTCTAGCCCCACGTGTGAACCTCCTTTTTTTTTTTTGCCATTGTGTGACACAGAGTGTTGGACTGGAGGGGCCATTGGCCTGATCCAACATGGCTTCTCTTATGTTCTTATATGACACAGAGTGTTGGACTGGAAGGGCCATTGGCCTGATCCAACAGGGCTTTTCTTATGTGACACAGAGTGTTGGACTGGATGGGCCACTGGCCTGATCCAACAGGGCTTCTCTTATGTTCTTCTGTGACACAGAGTGTTGGACTGGATGGGCCATTGGCCTGATCCAACAGGGCTTCTCTTATGTTCTTCTGTGACACAGAGTGTTGGACTGGAGGGGCCACTGGCCTGATCCAACATGGCTTCTCTTATGTTCTTATGTGACACAGAGTGTTGGACTGGAGGGGCCATTGGCCTGATCCAACATGGCTTCTCTTATGTTCTTATATGACACAGAGTGTTGTACTGGAGGGGCCACTGGCCTGATCCAACAGGGCTTCTCTTCTGTTCTTATGTGACACAGAGTGTTGGACTGGAGGGGCCATTGGCCTGATCCAACAGGGCTTCTCCTGAAGGCCTTTGTATCTTAGGGGACAGGCACTGCTTCTATTATTTTAGGGTATTGAAACCCCCTGTGTTCTCCCAACCTCTCCAATTCTTCTGCAAGACTAGATCATTTTCCAGGTTTTAGGATTATCTATCTTGTCTGTCCACATCTCCAATATCTGGATTTAAGTGTTCTAATCTTTGGATTTGACCGTTCCATATTTTTATTCTTTTTTATTTAATCAACATATTTCAACAAAATTCAAGATTTTTAAAGCATTCCTTTTCCTGTTCTGTTTTATGTGTTGCCTAAACGTCCACTAGAAACCTTATTAACCTGAATGGGAGCTCAAGAGCAAAGTTCTGTAAGAGTGGAAAGAAAGAAATCACCTCCTCCTTCCCTTGGTCACCCCTTTCTAATTTTTCCCGATCATCCTGGTGTGTGTTTAGATTAGGGGTGTCAAACTCATTTGTTACGTGGGCCGGACCTGATAGAAATGAGACCTTGTCAGGCCGGCCAAGTGTGTCATAAAATGTAATGCCAGGTAGCAGAGATATAAACTTAACACTCACTGGTCTTAAAGGTGCTTTCTTTGAATCTCTCCTGTGAGATCCAGGGAACTCGACAAAGGAAGCTGTGGCTCTTTCCTTCCTTCCCCAGGGGACCAGGAGCGGGAGGATTCTCAGCCAATAGAAAGGAGAGAGGCTTGGCTCAGTAACTCTGCTGTGCAATTGAGAGATGTTGATGTTTATGTTTGATTCAATTCATACCCCACCCTCCCCACCAAGATACTATCCCTCCTCCCCAAGGAAGGAGCCTCAGCCCATGGAGAAAATGGAGGCTTTGCTATGTAGCTCCCGGGCAGTTGAACAAGCCTGGCAAAGCAAGTTGTGCTGCAGAAGGAAGCGAGAGGGAGAAGAGAGCAGATGACAGCCAGTTGCTTGGGGGTCTGATAGGAGCCCTCTGGGGTTTGACACCCCTGGTTTAGGTATTGCTGAGGTTTTTGCAAGCCCTTGGCTCTGGTTATAGAAAGCACCATTGACTACTGACCTTACCTGCTAACTGGTATTTTGTAACTTTTTCATTCATATATGATTTTGGTCTCTCTTTTGCAGTTGCAGATGTGTTTGAGAAGGAATCAGGAGGGAGATTTGTGGGAAAAGACAACAACATACAAGTGGATGCACAATCTGGGGGTCAAGTGGTACCCGAGAGACATTGCAGAAAGAACAGGGAATGGAAACAGAAGCAAAGAAAAGAATTGGAGGCCTGTCAGAGCAGAAAGAAGCCTGAGGTCTCAGCCCAAGATGAAACACGGAAGAGAAAGAAAAGGTCTAATGGTACCATGAACCAGAAGGGGTCCAGCTGCCAATTCAGTGCTAAGACATCTCATAAAGTTCCAGCATTCTTGAAAAGGCATAAATGTGTGGAATGTGGGAAGTGCTTCCATTGGAGTAGTTCACTAACTGTCCATCAAAGGGTTCACACAGGGGAGAAGCCGTATAACTGCTTGGAGTGTGGAAAGTGCTTCTCTTATTATAGCAACCTAAAAGCACATCAAAATATTCATACTGGGGAGAAGCCATATAACTGCTTGGAGTGTGGAAAGTGCTTCTCTCAGATCAGCCAGCTAAGGAGACATCGAAAGTGTCACACAGGGGAGAAGCCATACAAATGTTCACAGTGTGGAAAGTGCTATTCCCAGATTAGCCATCTAAGAATACATCAAAAGAGTCATACTGGGGAGAAGCCATATAAATGCTTGGAGTGTGGAAAGTGTTTCTCTTGGAATGCTCAGCTAACTGCACATCAAAAGTTTCATACTGGGGAGAAGCCATATATATGTTTAGAATGTGGAAAGCGCTTTTCTCAGAGAAACAACCTAAGGATACATGAAAAGATTCATACTGGGGAAAAGCCATATAAATGCTTGAAGTGTGGAAAGTGCTTCTCTCAGAATGGCTCCCTAAAAGCACATCAAAAGATTCATACTGGGGAGAAGCCATATAAATGCTCTGAGTGTGGAATGTGCTTCTCCCAGAATGGCAACCTGACTGCCCATCAAAAGATTCATACTTGGGAGAAGCCATTCAAATGCTTGAAGTGTGGAAAGTGCTTCTCTCGGAATGACACCCTAAAAACACATCAAATGGTTCATACTGGGGAGAAGCCATTTAAATGCTTGGAGTGCGGAAAGTGCTTCTCCCAGACTGGCAGCTTGACTGCACATCAAACAATTCATACTGGGGAGAAGCCATTCAAATGCTTGGAGTGCGGAAAGTGCTTCTCTCGGAATGGCATCCTAAAAGCACATCAAAAGATTCATACTGGAGAAAAGCCATATAAATGCTTGGAGTGTGGAAAGTGCTTCTCTCGGAGTGACAACCTAAAAGAACATCAGAGGATTCATACTGGGGAGAAGCCATATATATGCACTGAGTGTGGAAAATGCTTCTCCCTCAATGGCAGCCTAATTGTACATCAGAAGGTTCATACTGGGGAGACACCATATAACTGCTTAGAGTGTGGAAAGGGATTCTCTCAGAGCAGCCACCTAAGGAGACATCGAAAGGTTCACACAGGGGAGAAGCCATACAAATGTTTAGAGTGTGGAAAATACTTTTCTCAGAGTAGCTACCTAAAGATACATCAAAAGTGTCATTCTGGGGAGAAGCCATATAAATGCTTAGAGTGTGAAAAGTGCTTCTCCCAGAATAACAGCCTAACTGCACATCAAAAGATTCATACCAAGGAAAAGCCATATAAATGCTGTGAGTGTGGAAAGTGCTTCTCCCACAATGGCAGCTTGAATGCACATCAAAAGATTCATACTGGGGAGAAGCCATTTAAATGCTTGGAGTGTGGAAAGTGCTTCTCTCGGAATGACAACTTAAAAGAACATCAAAAGATTCATACTGGGGAGAAGCCATATAAATGCTTGGAGTGTGGAAAGTGCTTCTCTCGGAATGACACCCTAAAAGCACATCAAAAGAGTCATACTGGGGAGAAGTCATATAAATGCTTGGAGTGCGGAAAGTTTTTTTCCCGGAATGACATCTTAAAAGCACATCAAAATATTCATACTGGGGAGAAGCCATATAAATGCGTGAAGTGTGGAAAGTGCTTCACCCAGGATAGCAGTTTAAGGTCACATCAAAATATTCATACTGGGGAGAAGCCATTTAAATGTTTGGAGTGTGGAAAGTGCTTTTCTCGGAATGACTTTTTAAAAGCACATCAAAATATTCATACTGGGGAGAAGCCATATAAATGCTTGGAGTGTGGAAAGTGCTTCTCCCAAAGTGGCCACCTAAGGTCACATCAAAAGATTCACACAGGGGAGAAGCCACATAAATGCTTGGAGTGTGGGAAGTGCTTCTCCCTTAATGGCAGCCTAAGAGCACATCAGAAGATTCATCGTGGGGACTTCTGGTGAGGAATGAGGGTGGGCTGAATTGAGGAACGACACGCACCAGTTTGGAGGAATCCCCCAGCTGTTGATTGATCTCTCTGGGTCTTAAGAGATGGTGAAAAGCTCGCTCCTTTTGTCCAGCGTCAGGAGCTCCCCGAGTTTTCCTACAGAGTCCTTGTTTTAGCTCAAGTCTAGAGCCCTGGAGATGTGAGATTTACGATCCAGCTCAGAGCCCTGCCAAAGTCTTTTTGGGGGGTGATGGGGAATGAAGCCTGTCCCTTCCTTCCATCCTAAACTTCGAAGGAATGCTCAACTGCTCTTGATAAGGAGTGACTTTCATCTCCAGCGAAGCAGCCCGTCTCTCAGACATGTCGGTGGGGAAAAATAAACCTCTCTCTTACAGCACTTTCCATGTAGTTGGTTTTCTCAGACTCTGGTGCAAGAAGTATTTTAACAAGAAAATGTTATTGAGGAATTCTGAAAACGAAATATTGGCTTACCTGAAGGTTTCTTCTCTTCGGTGGAGTGAAATCATCCAATTATTTTTCCCACCCTGAGAGGCTGTTGTTACGCCTACTTGAAAGGTTGGCTCTTTTTTCTTTTCTTCCCCTTTTGCATGGTTGGATTAATAAAGTTGTATTACTTGGTTAAGTTCCTTTTCTGTGTGGAGTTTTCAGTAGTTTGGGACTTGGCTATTCTATGTCTGGGAAGGACACTCCCCCCCCGCCCCACGATCTGGAAGGCATCCCAAAAGTTTGCACAGCCCTGCCTGGTGGGAGAGTGGGTGGGACCTAACCACTGTGGATGACTTCCCCCACCGGAGAAGAAGATGGTGATATTGGATTTATACTCCACCCTTCGCTCTGAATCTGAGTCTCAGAGCGGCTCACAATCTCCTTTATCTTCCTGCTCCACAACAGGCACCCTGTGAGGTGGGTGGGGCTGAGAGAGCTCTCGCAGAAGCTGCCCTTTCAAGGACTTGAAGATGGTGATCCTATCACCTCTCAGCCGCCTCCTCTCCAGGCTAAACATCCCCAGCTTCTTCAGCCTTTCCTCATAGGACTTGGTCTCCAGACCCCTCACCATCTTTGTCACCCTCCTCTGGACCCGTTCCAGCTTGTCTATATCCTTCTTAAAATGTGGTGCCCAAAACTGAACACAAGACTCCAGGTGAGGTCTTACCAGAGCAGAGCAAAGTGATACCATCACATCACGTGATCTGGACACTACTGTTGATACAGACCAAAATTGCATTTGCCTTTTTAGCCACCGCATCACACTGTTTACTCATGTTCAGCGTATGGTCCACTAAGACCTCAAGATCTCTGGAGACACTTATATACATGTTGTTAGGAAGACTTGGATGAGACACTCCTAGAACAGATTTCTTTGAACATAAAGAACCCTTTTTGTTTTTAGAATCTCTCACTAGCCTAAACTCATACTGAGCTTTAACTTTCCAAACTTTCTCTCTACAAGCAGTCATTATTTGTTTATATTCATCCTTGGTCATCTCCTTCCAGTTCATAATGAGTCTTTATATATAGAATCCTAGAGTTGGAAGGGACCTCCAGGGTCATCTAGTCCAACCCCCTGCACAATGCAGGAAACTCACAAACACCTCCCCCTAAATTCACAGGATCCTCATTGCTGTCAGGTGGCCATCTAGCTTCTGTTTCAAAACTTCCCAGGGAGAGCCCACCACCTCCCGAGGAGGAAGCCTCTTCCACTGAGGAACCGCTCTCAGGGTCAGGAATCCTAGAGTTGGAAGGGACCTCCAGGTTCATCTAGTCCAACCCCCTGCACAATGCAGGAAACTCACAAACACCTCCCCCTAAATATATATTTCTCAAGTCTTTTGAGAACTGCTTATGGAGTCACCTTGGCTTCTTTAGGCTTCTTCCATTTTTCTTCTCATAAGAATTGCTTGGGATTGTGCCTTCAATATTTGGCTTTTAAGAAACTTCCACCCCTCTTGAACCCCCATCAAAAATATTTCTGACCATGGGATTTTACCCAGCATAGTTTTCATAGTTCATAAAGTATGTTGAAGATTGCCTTTCTGAAGTCCAACCTATACATCTTGACTATGTACAGCTTTTCCCTTCCCCAATTCCAAAATTACGTAGTCACAACTACCCAGGGTGCCCACCAGAGCCGGATCTAGGGGAGGGCAAGAGGGGCTGCCTGCCCCCGGCACCATCGGGGGTGTGCGTGTGTGCCAAATTGCCCCCCCCTACGTTTTTTTCCTCCCTGGGTCTGTGTGTACAGATCCAGGGAGCAGAAAGTCATGGCATCGCTCCTTGAAACTGAGGAGGGTGCAAATGCAGCAGACCGGGGGAGAAAGCGAGGGCATCCCAGCGGTGTCCTCGAAGCCGAGGGCAAACACCGCTCCCCCCCTTTCTCCTCCTTGGGTCTGTGTGCATTCCTGGCAGCCCAGTGGCACCTTAAGACCAACAAAGTTGCGACAGGATAAAAGCCGGAACGAGCCGGAATGGGCATCAAACAATGTAGACTGTCACGAAAAACACTGGGATGCATCAGAGACACTCCAGAACACACCTGTTCCGGCCCATTCCGGGATGTTCTAGAGGCATTTTGGCCCGGAACGGGGTAATAAGGATGTGCGAGTTCCGCTTTTTCTGTTCTAGAATATTGTGATGCATCCCAGTGTTTTTTGTGGCAGCTAACATTAACCGTTTTCGCATACAGCTCACCTCGGAGTGACGACCCTCTTCACTGCACAGCATCTGGTCGGATTTCCCACCATCTGCGCCGGAGGAGCAGTTAGAGCCGCGGCTTCTGCACCGCAAATGGAAATCGCTAAAACCCAGTTTCCGTTTGCGACGCAGTTTCCGTTTGCGGGCTGTTCCGGCTTTTACCCTGTCCCTCATTTGACAGGCAATGTCTTTGCAAAGGTCCCATTGAAGGAAGTGCCTTGCCCAAACAGAAGAATACTCCCTCTACGCTGTGGAGTCTCGTGAGCAAACATTCTACTTTGTGATCTACTAGCGATAAAGCGGTGAGCTCCTGCATCAATTAGTTTGCTCTGGGGCCATTTTTCCTGAGCTAAGACAAAACTGTGTGAGCTGAAGGCTAAAAAACTGTGAGCTAGCTCACGCTAACTCAGCTTGGAGGGGACACATTACATAACTGAAGCAAAGCATGAGCTCTTCTACAGTGGTGTAATTACATAGTCCTGTGCATACTTACAAGGCTAAGTACCACTACATTAATTTACTGATTGATTGATTGATTCAACTTAATGAATCGCCCTATCCCAGCTAGTGCCGGGCTCTGGGCAATGTACAACAATAGATAACAAATATATACATTTAGAATTGATTTAGGGGAGGGACGGTGGCTCAGTGGTAGAGCATCTGCTTGGTAAGTAGAAGGTCCCAGGTTCAATCCCCGGCATCTCCAACCAAACAGGGTCCAGGCAAGGAGGTGTGAAAAACCTCAGCTTGAGACCCTGGAGAGCCATGAATGGGGCTGTGGCTCAGTGGTAGAGCATCTGCTTGGGAAGCAGAAGGTCCCAGGTTCAATCCCCGGCATCTCCAACCAAACAGGGTCCAGGCAAGGAGGTGTGAAGAACCTCCGCTTGAGACCCTGGAGAGCCATGAATGGGGCTGTGGCTCAGTGGTAGACCATCTGCTTGGTGAGCAGAAGGTCCCAGGTTCAATCCCCGGCATCTCCAAC
The DNA here is from genome assembly GCF_032191835.1 of Heteronotia binoei. Taxonomy (NCBI): domain Eukaryota; kingdom Metazoa; phylum Chordata; class Lepidosauria; order Squamata; family Gekkonidae; genus Heteronotia; species Heteronotia binoei. The sequence continues at coordinate 635,331 of NC_083227.1, forward strand.
TCAAAAGGGTCCAGGCAAGTAGGTGTGAAAAACCTCAGCTTGAGACCCTGGAGAGCTGCTGCCAGTCTGAGTAGACAAGACTGACTTTGATGGACCAAAGGTCTGATTCAGTAGAAGGCCGCTTCATATGTCCATATGTTCATACAGTTATTCCATCGTCACTGAAAAAGCCAAAGAACAAATAATTCATTCGTTTGTTGTTTTTTTCCTCTGGAGTTAGTTTTATTATACGTCTATATTTTAAAAATTGCTCATATACATCTCTCTCTCTCTCGACAGCCTGGTGGATGGATATATATATACATATATACAAAGAAAAAACATAAGGGGCGCCATTTTTTACTCCCCCCCCCTCAAAAATATGTAGATCTGGCCGTGAAATGACCAGAGACAGAATGACAGATTCATACATCATGTAACTTTCCTTGTGCCGAAATACATTTATTCTAGACCCCCCCCCGCAATAAAAAGCCCCCCTTGCACAGTGGAACAAAGCTGAGGGCTAAGACGGTTGCCACCCTCCAGGCGGGGCCTGAAGCTCTCCCGGAATCACAGCTGGCTTCTGGCTGAAAGAGATCTGCCCCCCCCCCCCAGTGGAGAGAATGGCTGTCTTGGGATGGGGGGGGGGACCTCTGTGGCCTTCTTCCCCTCTCAAGTCACCCCCCCCCTCAAAGTGGGCCTTTCCCGGAACCCCCCCTTGCCCAAATGTGCAGCAACTTAACCAGAGTTGTCCCCCCCCCCGTGAAAATGATGACCCCTCCTCCTTCCTTCCCAAGATCTCGAGGCTGACTTCCCCCCCCTGTGCCTTACTTCTGAGGAGACCTCCCAGGAAGCTCTTGCTGCTGCTTCTTTGCAGCCCCCTCCTTTGCCCTGCAAATGCAAACCCTGCCCTCGCCCCCCCCCCCCATTGCCCGGGCTCCGGTGCTGCAGCGGAAGGGAAAAGGCGACCCCCCCTCCAGGAAAAGCTGCAGCCCGGTCCTGGGCAACTCAGTGGGCTCCTCGGGAGTAACTCTGCTGCAGGGGGGCTGGTTTTAAAAGGGGGCTCCTTTGGAAACGGAGGAGGGTCAGATGCATCCCTTTCTCTGCGCCCCCCCCCCCGCCTTGGAGAGAAAAGGCTGCCGGAGCCCCCCCCCCCCCAGCCAGCCAGAAAGTGGCCCCTCCGGGCTGGGGGAGTTTGGGCCAATATCCTTGGGGGGGGGGGAGGCAGAGCCTGGGGGCTTCCGGGAAAGGGATCTGCCCCCCCTCCCAGGGCTTCTTGCCCCCTCCCTGCAAGAGACTCTCCTTCGCTTGCAGCCCCCCCCCCCCCCGAGAGAGAAAGCAGGGGGGGGGAATCTCCGCCTGGAAGGAGGGGAGAGGCTGGGGGGGGACTCGGGGGGGGGCTCTTCCGTGGGCCAGAGAGGCTGACCCCATGCATGCCCCCTCCGGGCTGGGGGTGGTGGAAGGGCTGCCCCTTCGTCCAGGAGGAGGGCGGGAAAGGAAGGGACTCCTCCTCCTGGGGGGCTGTGCAAACCAGAGCATCACCCCAGCAGAGCAGTGGGGGAGGGAGGCCTCCATCCATCCATCCACCCCCCTGCCAGAGGCTCAGAAATTACATCTGCAAGCTCTTTTAGAACCCTTGGATGCAATTTTTCTGGCCCTGAGGACTTAGTTTCATTTAAGGAAACTAGGTGTTTATGTACTACCCCTATACTGATCCTAGGTTGGAACTTCATACCCTCCATATATGTTCTGTTTTTGCCATGTTCAGCACCGTTTCCCTCAAAAGAGAAGACTGAGGACAAGTAAGAATTGAGCAGTTCCGCCCTTTCTTCATTACCTGTTACAATTTCACTTTCTTGCCCTCGCAATGGGCCTACCGTGTCCTTGCTCTTTTTCTTACTCTGAACATAAGAAAAGAACCCTTTTTTGTTGTTTTTAGCATCTTTGGCCAGCCTAAGCTCATACTAAGCTTTAGCTTTCCTAACTTTTTCTCTACAAGCACTGGTGATTTGATTATATTCATCCTTGGTAATAAGGCCCTCCTTCCATTTCCTAAAGGAGTCTTTTTTATTTCTCGAGTCTTTAGAGAGCCCTTTATGGAGCCACTTCGGCTTCTTTAGGCTTTTTCCATTTTTTCTTCTCATAGGAATATGAGTCTCTTACCACACTCCAAGCTTTCAAAGTGTTTCTCTGCTGTGTGGGTTCTTTGATGGTCTTGAAGATGGCTACTCCGACTAAATCTCTTTCCACACTCTGAGCATTCAAAAGGTTTTTCCCCTGTGTGTGGTTTTTTTGTGCTTTTGAAGGTGTGAATTCACACTAAATCTCTTTCCACAGTCTTAGCATTCAAAAGGTCTCTCCCCTGTGTGGGTTCTCTGATGGTCTTGAAGATGGCCATTTGTACTGAATCTCTTTCCACACAATGAGCATTCAAAAGGATTTTTCCATGTGAGGGTTCTCTGATGCTCTTGAAGATGACCACTTGTAATTAATCTCTTCCTACACTCTGAACATTCAAAAAGTTTCTCACCTTTGGGGGTTCTCTGATGTTGGTGAAGATTGCCACTCCAACTGAGTCTCTTTCCACACACTGAGCATTCAAAAGGTTTCTCACCTGTGTGGAATCTTTGATGCCATTGAAGACTGCCACTCTGACTGAATCTCTTTCCACACTCTGAGCATTCAAATGGTTTCTCCCCTGTGTGTGTTCTCTGATGCACTTGAAGATGGCCACTCTGGCAATCTCTTACCACAGTCTGAGGATTCAAAAGGTTTCTCACCTGTGTGGGATCTTTGATGACATTGAAGACTGCCACTCTGACTGAATCTCTTTCCACACTCTGAGCATTCAAATGGTTTCTCCCCTGTGTGTGTTCTCTGATGCACTTGAAGATGGCCACTCTGGCAATCTCTTACCACAGTCTGAGGATTCAAAAGGTTTCTCACCTGTGTGGGATCTTTGATGACATTGAAGACTGCCACTCTGACTGAATCTCTTTCCACACTCTGGGCATTCAAACGGTTTATCACCTGTGTGGGATCTTTGATGCCGTTGAAGATTGGAACGCAGACTGAATCTCTTTCCACACTCTGAGCATTCAAATGGTTTCTCTTCTGTGTGGGTTTTCTGATGGCGTTTAAGATTTCTCCTGTCACTGAATCTCTTTCCACACTCTGAGCATTCAAAAGGTTTTTCACTTCTGTGGGATGTCTGATGCCGTTGAAGATCACCACTCTGACTGCATCTCTTTCCACACTCTGGGCATTCAAACGGTTTCTCACCTGTGTGGGATCTTTGATGCCGTTGAAGACGGTCACTCTGACTGAATCTCTTTCCACACTCTGAGCATTCAAATGGTTTCTCTTCAGTGTGGGTTTTCTGATGGCGTTTAAGATTTCTCCTGTCACTGAATCTCTTTCCACACTCTGAGCATTCAAAAGGTTTTTCACTGCTGTGGGATCTTTGATGCCGTTGAAGACTGCCACTCTGACTGAATCTCTTTCCACACTCTGAGCATTCAAATGGTTTCTCTCCTGTGTGGGATCTTTGATGCCGTTGAAGACGGTTATTCTGACTGAATCTCTTTCCACACTCTGAGCATTCAAAAGGTTTTTCACTTTGGTGGGATCTTTGATGCCACTGAAGACTACCACTCTGACTGAATCTCTTTCCACACTCTAAGCATTCAAATGGTTTCTCACCTGTGTGGGATCTTTGATGCCTTTGAAGACTACCACTCCGACTGAATCTCTTTCCACACTCTAAGCATTCAAAAGGTTTCTCACCTGTGTGGGTTCTCTGATGCCAATGAAGACTATCATTCCGACTGTATCTCTTTCCACACTCTGAGCATTCAAAAAGTTTCTTGCCTCTGTGGGTTTTCTGATGTTGGTGAAGATGGCCACTCTGACTGAATCTCTTTCCACATTCTGAGCATTCAAAAGGTTTCTCACCTGTGTGGGATCTTTGATGCCGTTGAAGTCCGCCACTCTGACGGAATCTCTTTCCACACTCTGAGCATTCAAAAGGTTTCTCCCCTGTGTGGGTTCTTTGATGATACTGAAGACTGCCACACTGACTGAATCTCTTTCCACACTCTGAGCATTCAAATGGTTTCTCACCTGTGTGGGTTCTCTGATGCTGTTGAAGATTGCCATTGCTACTGAATCTCTTTCCACACTCTGAGCATTCAAAACGGTTATCATCTTTGCATATTCTTTGCTGTTGGAGATTTCTACTCTGATTGAATTTCTTTCCACACCGTGGAGGTTTCTCTCCTCTGTGTATTCTTTGCTTCACAGGAAACTGTGATCTATATTTGAAGTACTTTCCACACTGAATGGTTTTACTTGTCTTCATTACATTGTGCTTTGGAAAATGTATCTTACGCTTTCTTCCATCACTCTCCTTAACCCAACAGCTGTCTTTCCTTCTCTTAGGTGTGCTTTTATCCCTGATGTTTCCTCTTATGTCTTCATTATTAACTCTGTCTGGCAATTGCTGATGAAGTTCCTCACCCTCCTCATTCCTCTGACCATCCTCTGCTGGAATAATGGGAGAGAGAGAGAGTGTTAGCAGCTGGTAGGGAAAGTAACATCCAAATTCATCTATTTGACTGCAGTAGGAAAGGACTGACGGCCCTTTATTTATTTATTCATTCATTCATTCATTCTATTAGTGTCCCGCCCTCCCCGCCGAAGCAGACACTGGGTGGCTCACATTAAAAGGTCACAAGACCAATATTATTAGATAAAAATATAAATACAGGTACATCATAAATAAAACAATTAGATAAAACAATGGTAGGTGCTTATAGATCAAATATATTGATGTATTAAAATGTATTAAAGATGGCAGATACTTCCAACTCCATCGGTGTTTAGATTTTATTGTTCAAGTATTTCTGCTGGATGTCCTATAAGAAAAAGATCCCCAGTCACAGTATGGTGTTCGGAGTGGGCCAGATGGATTAGTTTCTGCCTTCCTGTTGCTGTTGATTTTAATTCAAAAATGCCTGGCGGAAGAGCACCGTTTTGCAGGCCCTTTGGCCTCGTCCAGCTAGGCTGACCTTAACAACCCCCCACCTCTCCCCAGAATACTGAGGATTTAAGGACACCACGGCCTTTCAAGAGCCACAGCTGAGGTCTTGCCCAGAAGGAGCTTCTGAAGCTCCAGATTCCAGGCCCAAGAAGGCCTCCCTCCTGCCTCACCCAGCAGGTTTTATTATTCTACCAAACTAAGAGTTGCTTAGAAGTGAAGCAGAAAAGTCCCTGGGCATTCCTTGCTTGTTGCCTTGAGATAACTGCGAAGGAAACCCACTCTCTGCCAGCTCACTTGGGAAGGGAATCCTCTCTGCAGATTCTCTGGAGGAACTCTCGAGCCTTTCTCTGGAGACAGGGCTGTTGTCTCTCTCCACCATAGTCTTTCTGAGTTCTCTCGGGGAGAGAGGGAGAATTCTTAAAGGAGAGAAATCCACGCAGGAGTAACATGTCTCCCAGAAGGACAGAAACCTGGTCAAGATCAAAGCCCACAATCCCAACCAGTATAAGGGGGGAGGGATCATTTCCAGATCACAGCATAGGATGCAGATTCAGATCTGCACTAGAACATGCACAGAGTGCCCAGCACATCGCACTGACTCTGTCTTAACACACATGAACCAGTATCACCCTCTTTCTTGGGTGGCCAAAGGCCGCAGTCATCATCAGCCTTCCAGCACAAAGGAAGATGCGATTCCCTATTGAGCCAAAGCCATTCACTGAGCATTTTACAGTAGAAAAGTGGATTTTCATTAGCAGGAACTAGGAAACGCAAGGAAGGCCACGTACACTTCGAACGATAAACAATTTTCGTACCTCCGGACAGGCTTCCTAGTCTATAAGGTCCAGAAGACACTGCAAAGTATAAGTTGTGATTAGTGCACGTTTTTGGAACCGAGCCGAATATCTAAGACAAAGGGCCTGAAAGATACACCTGGCAATATACACATTCTGGAAAACCAGAAGGTTGCACCCTAATGCCAGGGAGCAGACATCGGGGTGCAGAGCAAGGGGTTCCAAAGGAATTATCCCATCCTGGGGGGATTCCTCTATCCAAGAATAGAGGGGAGGACCCCCTGGACTAATGAAATGTAACAAAATGCCAGAAGCGAGAACTTTGGAACCAAACATCACCCTTCTCCCTTATGTTAAGCGTGGCAGCTTTGTTATTAGAAAGGTATAAAATATTATGTTTTGTGCAGGAAACCTTGAGGAAATTCAGGGACTACGGATGTTTGTTGGTACAGAGAGACAAGCGTTTTCCTCCTGCTTATCAATACGCAGTAAAAGATCTACGGATCACCCCTCTTAGAACTCTGGCTGTTGAGTCTCTGAATGGGGCTGGGGACTCAACTCCTGACACAAGAGCTTTGTGCAACAGCAGTCAGACCATCCAGGGGAAAGGAGTGTTGAAAAGGCAGACCACAGAGAGATGAGGATCTGGCCCCTTCATCCCACCTTTGCCTCAGGCCAGGACACTTTCTCCAGCTTGGGTGATGGCCACAACACTGGCTTCACTTCCCCCTGGGCAAGTAGCGGGACAGGACTCAAAATGGTGTATTTGTTATTCAGTGTTTTGACACAAGCCTCATCACAATGGCAGCAACTCACACCTCTGGCACCGAAGAAAGATCCTTACCCAGAGAGGCCACATTCCCGTAGTTCTCCAGCATGACTTCCCAGTAGAGAACTCTTTGTCCTGGATCCAGCAGGGCCCACTCAGCCTCAGAGAGAGAGACGGACACCTCCTCAAAGGAAAAGGGGCCCTGGAAGAAAAAGCAGATCCCTCCTCTTCAGAGGTCACGCCAGGCAGAGACTGCACAAGGGAGGGATTGTCTGGGAAGGTGCAGGATGTGTGGCTGGGGGTGGGTAGAGGGAGTGGCCTCCAGAGCCTCTCTCACCTGCTAGAGACTGCAGGAGCAGAAGCCCCTCTAAGAAGGAAAGGAGTCCCAGGCTGTCCCCTGCTCAGATCCCCTACCTGGCCTGAAGGCGCAGCAGCCGTTTCCACACCTCTGAAAAGACGACACCTCAACAGCATCTCTCCACTGCCTGTTCCTGAGACAAAGGAGGAAAGAAGGGTGTTTTCCAGGACTGTCTGTTCCACTTGCAGGTTTCAACCCTGCTTCACACACCCGCTTCTCAGGGGTGCAAAACCTCAATCTGTCTACACTTAACAATCTTCTAAATACTTTTTACTAAATTCTGGGAGAGGCAGAAGAGAAGTAACAGGGACCTGTGAGCCTCGGGGATTACAAAAGCTGACAACGTAATTCAGACTTCTGGGAGACCCGTGTCAGGTCGGGGGGGGGGGTGCGGAAGAGGGGTGGAAATAATGCTGAGTGACACGTCACTGTCACGTTTGGCCCAGATGTGACTTGAGCACATCTGGAGAGTCAAGGGTAATATGGATGAATTTTCAGGCAGTATCTACAAACAGCTTTTCAGACAGATGCAACAGCACAACATCAGATCTGCCCCAAGCCCCACCCCAGAGCCCCTGGGGGGAGCCAGGCCACACCCGGTCCCCCCACCCCAGTATCCTGCTTCCCACAGAGGCCCACCAGATGCCCCTATAAGAACTGTTATAGAAGCCAAATTTGTCCCATATTATTGGCCCCAAGAAGGTGTTTTCCAGAGCTCTGCCGCACAGAAGGTGGAAGGTCTTTTTCCTCATTGGGTAGAACTGAAGGAGGGTGAGAGATGAACATTTTTGTTTATGTGAAGAACTGCCTTCCATGAACTTTTCAAATCCCCTTTGAGAGCTATCACAGTTGGTGGACATGGAGTGCCACAAATTCATTCTGTGTTCTGTGAAGAAGAGTTTAATTATTTCCCCTGACCTGAACTGTCTACCCATTTACAGGGTGCCCCAATCACACCCAGGCACAAAAGGCCCTTACCACAGGAGAGGGCATCTTGGGCACGCTCCATGGCCTGCGCCTTCTGCCCTTGCTCCAAGGAAGCTCCTTCCGCCTCAGGGAATGTAGGCTCTTTCTTCACAGATGAGGCCCACATCTGAAAGAGCAGGGAGGGGGGGGGGTTAAGAGATGGGATGGAAAAGAGACCAAGGATTGGATCCTGCCCCACTCCCAGACTCTGCACCCTTCCAGCAGCAGACCTGATGGTGAGTTATCTGGAGGGAGAAGAAATTCTCTAGAAAAAGCGGCGAGGGAGGGAGGGAGGGAGGGAGGGAGGGAGGGAGGGAGGGAGGAAGGAAGGAAGGAAGGAAGGAAGGAAGGAAGGAAGGAAGGAAGGAAGGAAGGAAGGAAGGAAGGAAGGAAGGAAGGAAGGAAGGAAGGAAGGAAGGAAGGAAGGAAGGAAGGAAGGAAGGAAGGAAGGAAGGAAGGAAGGAAGGAAGGAAGGAAGGAATTTTTCCCCTGCTCTTCGCTTTTAGTGTCAGAGCAGTTTAGTAATCTCCTTCCCTTCCTCTCCCCACAACAGACACCCTGAGAGGTAGGTTAGGAGGCTGTTACATCTCCCACTTGGATGATTAACACTTAAGACAAATATCTGGCAGGGAACCTTTAGGATAAGGTCAGCTATTGTTGCTTGAATCAGACACACCTGGAGGGAATCCCCTCACCTGTCCTGCCTGCCTCTTCTCCTCTGCCTGGCTCAGGAGGAAACCTTCGGCCAGGGCCACCGCCTGCGAACTGGTCTCCGGCCCACATCCTCTGACCCAGCCCTGCATTTCCTGGGGCAGGAGAGTCAGGAACTGCTCCAGGATCACCAGGTCCACGATCTGCTTCTTGGTGTGCCTCTCCGGCTCCAGCCACTGGCTGCAAAGTCCATGGAGCTGGCTGCAAACCTCTCGGGGCCCATCAGACTCATGGTAGCTGAATTGCCGGAAACGCTGGCGATATTCCTCTGAGATCGCCGGGAGCTGATTACAGACCTCTGGCTCAGGGCTTTCCCAGAATCCAACACCACTCCCAGCTAGGGTAGGTTTGGGGCCTTTGCTTTCTCTCTTGCCCGTTCCAGGTCCTTCTGGGTCCTGCTCTTCCATCTCCTGCCCCTTCTCTTGAGTCACCTCCGTCTGTGGAAAGATGCCTTCGTTCACTTGTCTCTGAAGAGGAAAGGCTTCTCTCTGGGGGAAGGAGAGAGACAGGCAGTAACATCTCACAAAAATAAATGAGAATGGACACACACTAGCAAAGCCCACAAACCTTCATATGCTCCGGGGACAGATTACAATTGCCCAGGTGGAGATTAAAAAGGGGGGGCTTCTTTTGGTCTGTAAGGTAAAGGTAGTCCCCTGTGGAAGCACCAGTTGTTTCCAACTCTGGGATGACGTCGCATCATAACGTTTTCACGGCAGACTTTTTATGGGGTGGTTTGCCATTGCCTTCCCCAGTCATCTACACTTTCCACCCAACAAGCTGGGGACTCATTTTACTAACCTCAGAAGGATGGAAGGCTGAGTCAACCTGGAGCTGGCTACCTGAACCAGCTTCCGCTGGGATCAAACTCAGGGCGTGAGCAGAGAGCTTGGACTGAAGTACTGCAGCCGACCACTTTGCTATAGAAAAAAAGGGAAGTAGCAGAAATGGACCATCTATCAGTGAGATTAAAGGAAGCGAATGTTCAATTGTGTAAAGATACATGGCAACCGTTGTATGTCTGGTTAAAAATGATGTGAAAACAAAGGTTTTGGTAAAGAGGGCAAGATAAATATGTGAAATAAGAACAAGATGGGGAAAGTTTTGGAAACGTACACAATATGATAGGAAATTTGAATGCTAGATTAATAGTAAATGTATTATACTACGATATGCATTAATCTGGATGTATAGCACAGATGTCTAGACTAATTTAGTTCCACCACTATTCTCCAGTATATGTCAGGCTCTGTAACTCTATCATAATAAAAATTACAGAATACTAACCAAATGGACTCTTCACACTAACCCAAAGCCTTTTGTTGTACTTTAGCTAGCATGCGTATCAAAGGGGGGGACGTTTGAAGTGTTAACTTTGTTTAGGTTGTAAAAGGAGCAAATGAATGCGACCGTTAGTAGATACTGCGGTCGGCCAGCATCTTCCCAGAGGCAAAGAGATAAGCGGAAGCTCTCGTGTGAAAGTTGGCACCTTCACTCCCTGCTGTTTTGAGAATAGTGGCTTTGTTTAGATATTGCTTTGATGTAGATTCCATAAGACTAAGAGACACCCAGTCCCAGGTATTAGTCTCAACTTTTGTATCCAGCTATGAGTTTCCAATAAAGTATACATTGTTTCAATGAATACTGCTTTGAGTCTCCATCTCCTGACAGTATGCTGATATGTTTTGTTTTGTGATTGTACTATTTTTGTTTGTTTGCATGGTATTACGTCTGTATTGTTTTCGGTTGGTTGTATAGTGCTGGTTGGTTATATAGTGTTTTGTATTGTACGTTTTGAATTAATAAATCTATAAAATCGCTTAAAAGAAAAAAAGGGGACTCCTTGAATATAAATATAACTATCAAAACATTTATATGTAACAGGCAAAAACCTTTTGGCCTCTACTTCTGAGTAGACTCTGCTCCTAAGTAATCTAAGATGAAAACATTAATGTGCACAAAAGGCACTTCAATATTCCCAGTCTGCACTAAAATGAATTCAAACCGCCTGCAGAAAAACCAACCAGAGTGCACACAGGCACTTAATGAAGGTTAAGAGTCTGCTATTGACTCCTAAACCAAAACCATGAGAAAACAGCCTGTAATGAATTCTTGCATCCAGACTGCACACAGATACTTGAAGAAACAAATCATCCCCCTTCACAGTCTTGCACGTTCAGTCCACTGTTTTTTCAGCGAGGTGCAGGATAAAGAATTTAGTCCATCCACAGAAAGCCAGTCCACGTTATCTGGTGTCAAACGTTTTGTTGCGTTTTTCAAGACTGATGGCTTTTAAGCGGAACCCAGAAATCCTTCTCTTCCTCACCCTTCAGGGCTACCAAGTGTGCCTGGAGATCTGCCCACCCAAAGCCGCACCGGTGCTCTGCTGGTGTAGGGCAAAGGTTAATCTGGCGCTGGCATAGACTGGGATTGTTCTCGGGGTGGGGTTTGCTTGGGGATGGGGTTCAGTCCCCTTCCTGAGGCCTCTCCCAGTGAGGGCACCAGGGCTGCTGGGAGGAAGAGGACTGGGGGAGGTGAGAGACTCTGCAGAATGCACAAGGTTGCCAACTCCAGGTTAGGAAATTCCTGGCAATTATGGGGGGGGGGCTGGTGCCTGGGGAGGGGAGGGGGGCATCGAGCCCACCCCCCAAAGCAGCCACTTCCTGCCCTCAGACTGATCTCTGGAGTTGTAATTTGAGATGCTCTCCAGCCCCTCCCTGGACACTGGCAACACCACATCAGAGGGATGGGAGGACCAGTCAAAATGTTTGGCATTCTGGCCACCCAGTCAGCATGAAGGAGTCGCCATCAGTCCTCCTACCCACCAAAAGGCAAGTTTTGTATTCCTGCTGGCAGCCCCCTTAGCAGGACCTGAACCCGCCTCCCCTCAGTTTTCTCCCTGTTGTGTTGCTGGGTGGGGGGGACCTTTCCCTCTCCCCCTTGGCAAAAGATGTCTTTCTCTCCACCCAAACCCCGCTGCAGGAGGGAGAATTTGGGGTTGTGTTACAGCTGCCCCTGCCAAGTGAGTTGTGGCGGGAGGGGGCAGGGATGATGTGGCTGCAGCAGCCGTGTGTGTTCTCTTCCGGTGTGTTGAGTGTGCACAACACCGCTGTGGGGGGGGGGGTACTTGGACTCACAGCTGTGGCCCTCCTTGGGGCGTCTACATCTTTCATGCCACAATCCTCACAGCGATGTGTGCCCGTGTGCAACTGGTTCCTGGGTCTGAGGGAGGCTGATGCCAGGGGGTGTGGCCACCCCAGCATGCCCCTCCCCTCTCTGCCAGTCAGAGGGGAGCCCCCTGCTGCAGTCTTCCCTGGCAGTGCCAGCTCTATGGTCCCTGGCAGCACAGCTTGCCCACTTTTCCTCTCCTCCGCAGGGCAGCCCCCAGCCCCACACTAGGCCCCCATCTGGGTCTCAGGAGGGGGCTGTGGCTGATTCCATTGCAGAGAGGAGCTGTGTTTCCTCTAAGCTGCAAAGTCTTGTGAGCAAAAATTCTACTTTGTGAGCTACTGGCATTAAAGCTGTGAGCTATTGCGTGAGCTATTGTGTCTTGGGGGCATTTTTCCTGAGCTAAGGCAGGAATGTGTGAGCTGGAGGCTTAAAACCTGTGAGGGAGCTCACACCAACTCAGTTTAGAGGGAACACTGGGCAGGAGTCCGTCCCCCCCCCCGTGCCCCTTTTTCACCGAAGCCCAGCATTTTTGGGGAGGGGGAGGGGGGCTGCCCATTTTAAAATGCCCAGAGACAGAATGTCAGATTCATACATGGAATTTTGCTTGTGCTGAAAGGCACTGATTTTAGATCCCCCCCACCCAAAAAGAAATCCCCCCTACCCAGTGGAACAAAACTGGTGTCTAAGAGAGTGGCACTCTTGTGTATTCTATTGCAGCCCGTTCAAAAGCGGGGGCTCTGGGCTGGGGAAGTCGCTGGACTCTTGCACTTCTGATCCAGACTTTGGCAGAAGAGTGTTGATAGTTTCTTCTCTTACAACCCTCTGGCTGCAAGAGATCAGCCCCCACCCCACATCAGAAAACGACCGTCCTGGGGGGGGTGTGTGTGTGTTGGGGGGGGGGCTCTCTGGCCTTCCTCCCCTCTCAAGTCCCCCCCCCCCCCGGGCACAAACTTTTCCCTCCCCCCCGCCCAAATGTCCAGCAACTTCCCCAGAGTTGCCCCCCCACCGCTGAAAATGATAACCCCCTCCCCTCCCTCCCTTGCAAGATCTCGAGGCTGCCCCCCCCCGGTGCCTTACTTCTGAGTAGACCTCCCGGGAAGATCTTGCTGCAGCTGCTTCTTTGCAGCCCCCTCCTCCGCCCTGCAAATGCAAACCCCTCCCTCGGCCAACCCCCAGGAAATGCGCCTTCCTCCCCCTCCCCGCCCCATTGCACGGCCTCTCTAGCCGGCAGCTCGGCTCTTTTAACCCTTTGGGTGCTGCAGAGGAAGGGAAAAGGCGACCCGTGCGCAACTCAGTGGGGCTCCTCGGGAGTAACTCTGCTGCAGGGGACTGCGCATTTGCAAACAGACGAGGGTCAGATGATCCATCCCTTTCTCTGCCCCCCTGCAGCCAGCCAGAAAGTGGCCCCCCTGGGCTGGGGGAGTTTGGGCCAATATTGGGGGGGGGGGGGATTGTTTGCAGTAATTAGCCTTGTGCTTTTGTGAACAGCTTTTTGGCAAACCGCCCCTAAAAAGTCTGCCGTGAAAACGTTGTGAAAGCGACGTCACCCCAGTTTGGGAAACGACTGGTGCTTTGCACAGGGGACCTTTCTTTCCCTATTTGCATGGCTTCCTCTTTCATGGCGCAGCGCCTTCTGTACAATGCCACAAACCTCCCTTCCTAAAACAAAGCAATAGACAAGTGCACCTTTAAGACCAACTAAGTTTTCAGACAAAACGGGAATGGCAAGCAGCAGTACTTAATATAAGTGGGCAGTGTGGAATCCTGGGAATGTTTTCTGCAGATTAAAAGAATCACCAATCGGGATCTCTGTTTGGTTTTTTCTTGTTCAGTAGCACAGTCAAGTCTGACTCTTTGCGACCCCATGGGCAAAGTCAGCCAGGCCCTCCTGAAGTCTGCTCAAATTCGTGTTTGTTACATCAGTAACGCTGTCCAGCCATCTCCTCTTTTGCCGCCCCCTTCTTCTTTGGCCTTCTGTCTTTCCCAGCATCAGGGTCTTCTCCAGGGAGGGCTCCCTCCTCATTGGGTGGCCAAAATATTTGAGCTTCAGCTTCAGCATCTGACCTTCCAGGGAACAGTCTGGGTGGATTTCCCTTAGGACTGACTGATTGGATCTCCTTGCAGTCCAAGGGACTCTCAAGAGTCTTCTCCAGCACCACAACTCAAAAGCATCTATTCTTCTGCGCTCAGCCTTCCTTATGGTCCAGCTCTCACAGCCATACGTTACTACTGGGAATACCATCGCTTTGACTATATGGACTTTTGATGGCAGGGTGATGTCCCTACTTTTTATTATACTGCCCAGGTTCACCATAGCTGTCCTCCCAAGGAGCAAATGTCTTTTAATTTCATGGCTACAGTCACCATCTGCAGTGATCTTGGATCCCAGAAATGTGAAGTCTGTCACTACTTCCATATCTTCCCCTTCTATTTGCCACGGTGTGATGGGGCCCGATGCCTTTCTCCCTTTCTCACAACACAAGAACTCGTGGGCATTCAATGAAATTGCTGAGTAGTCAGGTTAAAACGGATAAAAGGAAGTACTTCTTCACCCAAAGAGTGATTAACATGTGGAATTCAGTGCCACAGGAGGTGGTGGTAGCTACAAGCATAGACAGCTTCAAGAGGGTTAGATAAAAATATGGAGCAGAGGTCCATCAGTGGCTATTAGCCACAGTGTGTATATATATGTGTGTGATAGAATAAATAAGGTTTATTAATTCAATGAAAGAGGAGATATAAAACCTAAAGAGGCCCCCACCCTTCCCCAGTTTTTGGCAGTTGAAGCTCTGTGTGTTTTTCTCTGCTACTGGCTTCCTGCCTCCCTCGATGTGGTTTTGTGGTTATGCCATTTCCTACTGCAGTCTCTTAGCAACCCTTTAGTTTTAGGTTTAGAGTTAAAACTTCCTTTTCTGTTTTCTGTTCTTTATACATTGCCTTTCTAGCCAGCATAAGTGACCTTTTTCTGTTTTTCATGAATTAAGCAAGCCAAACTGTTTTTCATGAATTAACATTTCATGAGAAATGTTTTTCATGAATTAAGCAAGCCAAACTGTTATAAATCTATGATATTTAGCATGAAGAGTAGGGTAAGATATGGTACAAACAATTAGCCACTAGGGCAAAATTAGTTTTAGAGCTGTATACTCAGAACTGGGAACTTCAAAGAAAACACATTACTCCTTTCTCACACCCAGAGAGACAGTTGTTTGTTCCCAGGCTCCTTATTTCCCCTCAAGGAGGAATAAGCCCCGCTGTCTTTCTCTGGCCTGCCGGCTCCAAACGGCACCTGCAGATGAGTGGTTTGTGAGTGGTTATCCATCACCCTTCAGTGGTTAGTGCTTGTTTGAAATGCAGAATCACAGGGTTAGTAAAGTTCACAATATGGAGTCGGTTGTGCTAACATGGCTTGTACCGAACTTGGTATATTATTGGCAGTCAGTACAGACCCCGGAGCCCTGGCTGAATGGGCCAATGGCCTGATCCAACATGGCTTCTCTTATGTTCTTATGTGACATAGAGTGTTGGACTGGATGGGCCATTGGCCTGATCCAACAGGGCTTCTCTTCTGTTCTTATGTGACACAGAGTGATGGACAAGATAGGCCATTGGCCTGATCTAACATGGCTTCTCTTATGTAATTATGTGTCACAGAGTGTTGGACTGGAAGGGCCAATGGCCTGATCCAATATGGCTTCTCTTCTGTTCTTATGTGACACAGAGTGTTGGACTGGATGGGCCAATGGCCTCATACAACATGGCTTCTCTTATGTTCTTATGTGACACAGAGTGTTGGACTGGATGGGCCAATGGCCTCATCCAACATGGCTTCTCTTATGTGACACAGAGTGTTGGACTGGATGGGCCATTGGCCTGATACAACAGGGCTTCTCTTATGTTCCTATGTGACAGAGTGTTGGACTGGATGGGCCAATGGCCTGCTCCAACATGGCTTCTCTTCCGTTCTTTTATGACACAGAGTGTTGGACTGGAGGGGCCATTGGCCTGCTCCAACATGGCTTCTCTTATGTTCTTCTGTGACACAAAGTGTTGGACTGGATGGGCCATTGGCCTGCTCCAACATGGCTTCTCTTCTGTTCCTATGTGACACAGAGTGTTGGACTGGATGGGCCACTGGCCTGTGACAACAGGTCTTCTCTTCTGTTCTTATTCATTAGAAGAAGAACAATAAGATGATATTGGATTTATATCCTGCCCTCCACTCCAAAGAGTCTCAGAGCGGCACACAATCTCCTTTACCTTCCTCTCCCACAACAGACACCATGTGAGGTGGGTGGGGATGGAGAGGGCTCTCACAGCAGCTGCCCTTTCATAAGAACATAAGAGAAGCCATGTTAGATCAGGCCAATGGCCCATCCAGTCCAATACTATGTGTCACACAGTGGCAAAATTTTTTTATATATATATATATACATACACTGTGGCTAATAGCCACTGACGGACCTCTGCTCCATATTTTTATCTAAACCCCTCTTGAAGGTGGCTATGCTTGTGGCCGCCACCACCTCTTGTGGCAGTGAATTCCACATGTTAATCACCCTTTGGGTGAAGAAGGACTTCCTTTTATCCGTTTAATCCTGTCTGCTCAGCAATTTCATCAAATGCGCACGAGTTCTTGTATTGTGAGAAAGGGAGAAAAGTACTTCTTTCTCTACTTTCTCCATTCCATGCATTATCTTGTAAACCTCTATCATGTCACCCCGCAGTCGATGTTTCTCCAAGCTAAAGAGTCCCAAGCGTTTCAACCTTTCTTCATAGGTAAAGTGTTCCTTTTTGGACTTTCTCCAATGCTATAATATCCTTTTTGAGGTGCAGCGACCAGAACTTCACACAGTACTCCAAATGAGACCACACCATCGATTTATACAGGGGCATTATGATACTGGCTGATTTGTTTTCTGTTCCCTTCCTAATAATTCTCAGCATGGCGTTGGCCTTTTTTACTGCAAACGCACACTGTCTTGACATTTTCAGTGAGTTATCTACCATGACCCTTAGATCTCTCTCTTGGTCAGTCTCTGCCAGTTCACATCCCATCAACTTGTATTTGTAGCTGGGATTCTTGGCCCCAATGTGCATTACTTTGCACTTGGCCACATTGAACCGCACCTGCAACGTTGACGCCCACTCACCCAGCCTCAATAGATCCCTTTGGAGTTCCTCACAATCCTCTCTGGTTCTCACCACCCTGAACAATTTAGTGTCATCCGCAAACTTGGCCACTTCACTGCTCACTCCCAACTCTAAATCATTTATGAACAAGTTAAAGAGCATGGGACCCAGTACCCAGCCCTGCGGCACCCCACTGCTTACCGTTCTCCACTGCGAAGACTGCCCATTTATACTCACTCTCTGCTTCCTATTACTCAGCCAGTTTTTGATCCACAAGAGGACCTGTCCTTTTACTCCATGACTCTCAAGCTTTCTAAGGAGCTTTTGATGAGGAACTTTATCAAAGCTTGCTGGAAGTCAAGGTAAACAACATCTATCAGGTCTCCTTTGTCCACATGTTTGTTCACCCCCTCAAAGAAATGTAACAGGTTAGTTTGGCAAGATCTTCCCTTACAGAACCCATGCTGAGTCTTCCTCAATAACCCGTGTTCATCAATGTGCCTACTCATTCTGTCCTTGATAATGGTTTCTACCAACTTTCCCGGTTTTGAAGTCAGACTGACTGGCCTGTAATTTCCCGCATCTCCTCTGGAACCCTTTTAAAAGATGGGGGTGACATTTGCTACCTTCCAGTCCTCAGGAACGGAGGCAGATTTCAATGAAAGATTACAGATTTTTGTTAGAAGATCCACAAGTTCAACTTGGAGTTCTTTCAGAACTCTCGGATGTATGCCATCCGGACCCGGTGACTTATTAGTTTTTAATTTGTCTATCAGTTGTAGGACCTCCTCTCTTGTCACCTCAATCTGACTCAGGTCTTTCAACACCCCTTCCAAAATTAGTGGTTCTGGGGTGGGCAAAAAGTTCTCATCTTCCACAGTGAAGTCGGAAGCAAAAAATTCATTCAGCTTCTCAGCCATTTCCCTATCCTCCTTCAGTAATCCTTTTACCCCAAGGTCATCCAAGGGCCCCACTGCCTCCCTGGCTGCTTTCCTACTTCTAATATATTTGAAGAAATTTTTATTGTTGGTCTTTATGTTTTTTGCAATATGCTCCTCATAGTCCCTTTTTGCCTGCCTGATCACAGTCTTGCATTTGATTTGCCACAGCCTGTGTTCCCTTTTACTAATCTCACTTGGACTGGTTTTCCAGCGCTTAAAGGAGTCCTTCTTACCTTTTACAGCTTCCATTACTTTGTTTGTTAACCACGCAGGCCTTTTCTTATGCCTGTTTGTGCCTTTCCTAACTTGTGGTATGTATTTTATCTGAGCTTCTAGGATTATAGTTTTAAATAGCATCCAAGCTTCCCCAAGGGTTTTGACCGTATGTACCTTTCCTTTCAGTTTCCTCCTCACATGCCTCCTCATCTCAGAGAATTTACCCCTTTTAAAGTTAAACGTGGTTGTGGCGGTCTATTTGGTCAACTCCCTATATATACAAACGGTGAAATCAATAACATTATGGTCACTGCTCCCAAGTGGTGCAATCACTTTTACATCTCTCACCAAATCTTGGGCATTACTTAGGACCAAATCCAGGATCGCCCCACCCCTGGTAGGTTCTGAGACCATCTGCTCCATAGCACAGTCATTTACAGCATCAAGAAACTCAATCTCTTTCTCTTGACCAGAACACATATTGACCCAATCAATCTGCGGGTAGTTAAAATTACCTATTATAACACAGTTTTTACGTTTAGCCGCTATCTGTAATCCTTCCATCATATTATAATCGTCCTCTCTCTTTTGATTTGGTGGGCGATAACAAACTCCCATAGTTAAATTTCCTTTTGGGCCCTCTATTTCAACCCAAAGCATTTCTAAAAGTGAATCTAATTCTCTGACCTCAGTCTTACTGGACCGTATATCCTCTCTGACATACAGAGCCACCCCACCTCCAACCCTTCCCTCCCTATCCTTCCGATATAACTTATATCCAGGAATCACCGTGTCCCACTGATTCTCCTCATTCCACCAAGTTTCTGAAATTCCCACAATGTCTATGTTTTCTCCCAACACTAAACATTCCAATTCAGCAAATTTACTTCGAACACTTCTAGCATTTGCATACAAACATGTATAATTTCCCAGGCAAGCTAGGCCCGCCACCTTCCTCCTGCCGCCTCAAGACTCTGGCATACAGTCCATACTGTTTGTCACCATCACAGTGGACAACTCTGGTCTGTTACCTGGTAGAAAAATAGCAGCCAACCCTTCATCTCTTTGAGACGAGTCCTCCCGAACTGGAGACATTTCATCTCCTGTTGGCTTTCCCCCAAGATTTAGTTTAAAAACTGCTCTGCCACCTTTTTGATTTTAAGCGCCAGCAGCCTGGTTCCATCCGGGGAAAGTGGAGACAAGGACAACCTCTGCCAGAGCTATGGCGGACCCGAGGCCATTCCAGTAGGTGCAGGTGGAGGAGGGGGGAATCAAACCCGGTTCTCCCAGATAAGAGTCTGCACACTGAACCACTACACCAAACTGGCTCTCCAATTATAGTAAAGGTTGTTGTATACTTTCTTTTTAAGCTGTTCGTGGATTATTCATAGTAATTCAGGTCACAACAGTTGCTTGGCAGCTTGTCCTGGGGGAGTCCTCCTATCATAGAATCATAGAGTTTCTGGCTCTGATTGCTGCTGGTCCCGGCCCAGGGGAGTTGCACTTCCGAGGCTGCAGCAGCCAGAGCTTGAAGGCAGACAATATTGAGTGGTGGATTTGCAAAGACCCCTGAAGGCCTTTGTTTCTTAGGGGACAGGCACTGCTCCTATTATTTTAGGGTATTGAAACCCCCTATGTTCTCCCAACCTCTCCGATTCTTCTGCAAGTCTAGATCATTTTCCAGGTTTTAGGATTATCTATCTTTTCTGTCCACATCTCTAATATCTGGATTTAAGTGTTCTAATCTTTGGATTTGACCGTTCCATATTTTTATTCTTTTTTATTTAATCAAAATATTTCAACAAAATTCAAGATTTTTTAAGCATTCGTTTTCCTATTCTGTTTTATGTGTTGCCTAAACGTCCACTAGAAACGTTATTAACCTCAATGGGAGCTCCAGAGCAGATAACTGCTGTATAACTGCTTGGAGTGTGGAAAGTGCTTCTCTTATTATAGCAACCTAAAGGCGCAGCAAAATATTCATACTGGGGAGAAGCCATATAGCTGCTTGGAGTGTGAAAAGTGCTTCTCTCAGATCAACCAGCTAAGGAGACATAGAAAGTGTCACACAGGGGAGAAGCCATACAAATGTTCACAGTGTGGAAAGTGTTATTCCCAGTTTAGCCACCTAAGAATACATCAAAAGAGTCATACTGGGGAGAAGCCATATAAATGCTTGGAGTGTGGAAAGTGTTTCTCTTAGAATGTTCAACTAACTGCACATCAAAAGTTTCATACTGGGGAGAAGCCATATATATGTTTAGAATGTGGAAAGCGCTTTTCTCAGAGAAGCAACCTAAGGATACATGAAAAGATTCTTACTGGGGAAAAGCCATATAAATGCTTGAAGTGTGGAAAGTGCTTCTCTCAGAATGGCTCCCTAAAAGCCATCAAAAGATTCATACTGGGGAGAAGCCATATAAATGCTCTGAGTGTGGAATGTGCTTCTTCCAGAATGGCAACCTGACTGCCCATCAAAAGATTGGAAAGAGTGGAAAGAAAGAAATCACCTCCTCCTTCCCTTGGTCACCGCTTTCTTCTTTTCCAAGTCATCCTAGTGTGTGTTTAGATTAGGGGTGTCAAACTCATTTGTTACGTGGGGCAGACCTGATAGAAATGAGACCTTGTCAGGCCGGGCCAGGTGTGTCATCAAATGTAATGCCAGGTAGCAGAGATATAAACTTAGCACTCACTGGTCTTAAAGGTGCTTTCTTTGAATCTCTCCTGAGTAATCCAGGGAACTGGACAAAGGAAACTGTGGCTCTTTCCTTCCTTCCCCAGGGGACCAGGAGGGGGAGGATTCTCAGCCAAAAGAAAGGAGAGAGGCTTGGCTTAGTAACTCTGCTTTGCAATTGAGAGATGTTTATGTTTATGTTTGATTCGATTCATACCCCACCCTCCCCGCCAAGATACTATCCCTCCCCCCCTCCTCCCCAAGGAAGGAGCCTCAGCCAATGGAGAAAATGGAGGCTTTGCTACGTGGCTCCTGGGCAATTGAACAAGCCTGGCAAATCAAGAATACATCAAAAGAGTCATACTGGGGAGAAGCCATATAAATGCTTGGAGTGTGGAAAGTGTTTCTCTTAGAATGTTCAACTAACTGCACATCAACAGTTTCATACTGGGGAGAAGCCATATATATGTTTAGAATGTGGAAAGCGCTTTTCTCAGAGAAGCAACCTAAGGATACATGAAAAGATTCTTACTGGGGAAAAGCCATATAAATGATTGAAGTGTAGAAAGTACTTCTCTCAGAATGGCTCCCTAAAAGCACATCAAAAGATTCATACTGGGGAGAAGCCATATAAATGCTCTGAGTGTGGAATGTGCTTCTTCCAGAATGGCAACCTGACTGCCCATCAAAAGATTCATACTTGGAGTGTGGAAAGTGCTTCTCTCGGAATGACACCCTAAAAACACATCAAATGGTTCATACTGGAGAAAAGCCATATAAATGCTTGGAGTGCAGAAAGTGCTTCTCCCAGACTGGCAGCTTGACTGCACATCAAACAATTCATACTGGGGAGAAGCCATTCAAATGCTTGGAGTGTGGAAAGTGCTTCTCTCGGAATGGCATCCTAAAAGCACATCAAAAGATTCATACTGGAGAGAAGCCATATAAATGCTTGGAGTGTGGAAAGTGCTTCTCTCAGAATGACACCCTAAAAGCACATCAAAAGAGTCATAATGGGGAGAAGTCATAAATGCTTGGAGTACAGAAAGTTTTTTTCCCGGAATGACATCTTAAAAGCACATCCAAATATTCATACTGGGGAGAAGCCATATAAATGCTTGAAGTGTGGAAAGTGCTTCTCCCAGAATAGCAGTTTAAGGTCACATCAGAAGATTCATACTGGGGAGAAGCCATTTAAATGCTTGGAGTGTAGAAAGTGCTTTTCTCGGAATGACTTCTTAAAAGCACATCAAAATATTCATACTGCGGAGAAGCCATATAAATGCTTGGAGTGTGGAAAGTGCTTCTCCCAAAGTGGCCACCTAAGGTCACATCAAAAGATTTGCACAGGGGAGAAGCCACATAAATGCTTGGAGTGTGGGAAGTGCTTCTCCCTTAATGGCAGCCTAAGAGCACATCAAAAGAGGGGGATGGTACGCATGCGCTGAGGAAGCCGGCTGTTTGCTCGTCCTCCCCTTCGGATTGGAATTTTAAATAGCTCAAAAGAATGTAAATAGCCTTTTGGCAAGACTATTTGAGGAAGGAGCTTACTTACGAAGGTCTGAAGAACGTAAGAATTCCTTTCTGGGGTCCCAGAGGGTAAGATAACAACTCTTACTATCAAATTAAGGAGGCAACGCCCAGGCTAATTACTCAGCGTGTTGCGTGTAACTCCATAAGAATTAATAAGTAATTATGGCTAAATCAATTAAAAAGTTATCAGAACAAATGGCTGCTTTCCAGGCTTTAATAATGTCGTCCCAGGACCAGATAAGATCTGAAATTAAGTCAGTGAGAGAAGCAGTTTCAGAATTGGCGGCCAAACTCAAAGACACCCGGAGCATTGCTGTTTCGGCTAACGAGCTTGCCTTATCTAACAAACAGAAAATAGTCCAGCTGAATACGCAGCTTACTGAACTCTCTGACTGTAATAGAAGAGCGAATTTGATTCTAGGTGGAATTTCAGAGGAAATAAATAATAAACTGCTGGAAGGAACTCTTATAGACTGGATGGAGGAGCAAGGAGTTACTCTGCAATCTCAGGACATTGAGAGGGCTCATAGACTGCAAAGGAGACAAGATGGTGGTGCCCCAAGGGAAGTCATAATTAAATTTTCAAGGGAAAAGACTCAGCAGACAGTTTTCAAGACTTTGAAAAAAAAGAAAGACCTTTCTTTTAGAGGAAGGAAAGTTTGGGTGAGGAAAGACTTCTGCCAGGAAACCATCAGAAAGAGAAGGCTAATGAGACCCTTTGGGCAAAAATTATGACAATAAGATTAAATTCTCTTGGGGATACCCTTCCTCAATAATTATTTTTAAAGACGAAAAAAGGTTGGTTGCCCGCAACCCTAAGGAAGCAAGAGATCTCCTTACTCACCTGGGCATCGCCACAGACGACCTGAGAGACCTGAGAGAGAAAGAAGAAGAAGAAACAGTGGATCTCGAAGTGGACCAGGGAGAAGGAAGCTCAAGTAGACAAGAGAAAAGGCCAAGAATGGACTACTAAAGGGAAGTATAAAACAATTTGAGCTAACTTTAGGTAGAAGCTAGAAGGGGAGGGTCGGGGTGCGTACTCCCTGGAAGGTGGAAGACAGGATGATTGCTTCATCCAGAAAGTTGTCTGTGCCACAGGGGAAGGGAATGGGGGGTGGGTTTTTAGTAAGAATTAAAGTAAAATACCCTCAGCCAGTAGGGCCCAAGTTTGTTACAAATAAAGAGAATGGATAGATCTTTAAGAGTGCTTTCACTGAATGTGAATGGCCTAACATCAAATCTTAAGAGATTCAGAGTAATTAAAATGGCTAAAGAACAAAGAATTAATCTGTTGTGCCTACAGGAAACTCACAAAAAAATAAATGATAGAAAACATAAGAACATAAGAGAAGCCATGTTAGATCAGGCCAATGGCCCATCCAGTCCAACATTCTGTGTCACACAGCGGCCAAATATATATATATATATATATATATATATATATATATATATATATATATATATATATATATATATATACACACACACACATTGATAAAACCATTGATAAAAGATATACACACACACACATTGATAAAACCATTGATAAAAGATTTGAGGTGGCAGGTTTTAGCAGAAGCAAGGGGGTCTTCCAAAGCCAGAGGGGTAGCTACATTGATTCGTAAGGATACTAAGGTGGAGGACATTGAAAAATTAGTAGATAAGGAAGGTAGATACCTGTTAGTTAAGTTTAAACTGGAAGCCATAAAAATCACTATAGTAAATGTTTATGCACCAAATAAAAGACAAAGGAAATTCTTAAACTTGGTTTTTAAGAAGATACAACAGTTTTCAGAGGGCGAATTAATTGTAGTGAGTGATTTAAATACGGACATAACCAAGAACAATAGTATTAAGCTAAGAGATTGGGGCTTGAAGGACGCTCATGAGTTTACCGACATGAGACCCAGCCCGACACACATTTCTAGTAGACATAAAACAGCATCCCGCTTAGATTATATAATTTTGGAAAAAAATAATAATATGGCGGTTAAAGAGATCAAGACCCATCCAATTTTGATTTCTGACCATGCCCCTTTAAGTATAGAATTAGAACTAAATCTTCCCTCGACAAACAGACCTTGGAGGTATAACAACCTGGTAATGGCAAAAGAAGAGGATAGGGAATACTTAATGACACAGTTAAAATTATATTTTAAGGAAAATAGAGGCACTGTGTCAACTAATATATTATGGGACACTGCTAAAGCGGTAATAAGGGGCCATTTGGTTAGGAAAGAAAAATACATAAAAAGGGAATGGTATAAAAAAAGGCAAACAAAACTTAATGAATTGGAGGTGTTACAAAAAGAAATAATGGGAAAGTGTAATCCTAGCTTACAGATTAGAATTAAAGAGATTCAAAAATAGTTGGAAGCCCTAGATATGGCAACAATGTGGAAAAAGGAAATAATGGTTAGGAACGATTTCCAGAGGAATAGTATTAATACAGCAAAAAGGTTAGCTAATTATTTGAAAGTTAAAAAGGCAAAACAATCAATTAGGAATATAAATATTAATAATATTACAAATCAAAACTCTAAGGAAATCACTAAGGCATTTGAGGACTTCTATAAAAAGTTATATATGAAAAAGAATATAACGGAGGTGTGGGACGCACCTAAGCTAATCATAGAGGAGGAAGCGAAAGCCTCACTGGGAGCTGAGATTACACTCCAAGAGATAAAGGAAGTAATAAAAGCGCTCAAAAAAGGTAAATCACCAGGGCTGGATGGCTTTACTTCTGACTTTTATAAAGAAATGGTAGAAATTATAGCACCTGAATTGCAGGTAGTTTTTAACGAAGTCTTGGAAGGAAAGAAAGCCCCGGACTCATGGAAGGAAACATAAATAATTTTGATATTAAAGCCCCAGAAAGACCCGGAAGAAGTAGGTTCGTATAGGCCCATTAGTTTACTAAATCAAGATTATAAGATCTTTGCTAAGGTTTTAGCAAATAGACTTAAGAGAGTTATCCTGTCAATTATAAAAGGGGACCAATACGGTTTCATTGAGGGTAGATCTATTGCTCATCCCATTAGAAATATCTTAAATGTACTTAAATGGCCAAAAGAAAAAAATAGCTCTGTTAAAGTTGGATGTTTACAAAGCCTTTGATACTCTCTCACATGAATTCTTGTGGCAAATATTAAAGAAGATAGGTTTAGAGGAACGGTTCTTACACGCCATACAGGAAATATACAACAGTGGTAAGGCAAAAGTTAGAGTCAACACTGACCACTCACAAGCGTTTCCAATTCAAGGGGGGGTAAGACAAGGCTGTCCACTATCCCCGCTCATATTTATAATAGCTATAGAACAATTAGCAGAGCGAATTAGGAATGCGGGGAGAATAGAGGGGTATAAGTCAGGTAATGAAGAAATGAAAATTAATTTATTTGCGGATGATATCATAGTAATTATGTCTAACCCCAAAGACGGAGTTAAAGAGATTAAGATAATTTTAGATGATTTTGAAAAGTGTTCAGGACTAGGAGTGAATATGGCAAAATCAGAAATTTTATACCTTAATGTTAATAGAGAGGAAAAACAGGAAATAAATAGGATTACGAATATAGGAATGGGGGCCAAGAGACTTAAATACCCAGGGATAGTCCTGCAAAAAAATATGGACAAAATGATAAATGAGAACTATGGTAAAATATGGAAGAAAATAGAGAGAGATATGAATAAATGGAATCATAAAATACTAGGGATATCAACGAGAATAAGATCCCTTAAAATGTTCTTGATACCAACGTTAATGTATTTATTCCAAACGTTGCCCTTAGGTTTGAGGAAAAATCAAATTGAACAATGGAATAAAGCAATTAAAGTGTGGATTTTTAATAATAAAAACTATAGGTTTCATAAGAGAATTCTATACAACCATAAATCAGAATTAGGTTGGGGAATCCCAGATTTAAGTAAATATTATGAGGCCTTCCAACTAAGAGTGTTACTAGAACTGAGTGAGGATAAGGTACAGAAGTGGATTAATTTCGAGAATGCAGTTAACAGTGGTATTGGAAGATTTGGTATTTTTCCCACAGTGTCGACAAAAGATCTAAAATTAGCCATAGGGCCCAGAAGAGCATCATTAGAAACCTGGATGAAATGGTACCCACAGTGGCTAGGAAAGCTTTCAAGATGGACCCCCCTAGAAGCTATTGTTAAGGAGGCGCATGCTATAAAATGGTGGGGAAGGCTTAAAAACAAAGGCTATTATAGAGTGGGCGATATGTTTAGGGGTGGTAAACTAAAACCTTTACAGGAAATTACAGAAGATTTAGGTAATCAATACTGGTTAAACATAGCAGGCTTACATAAGATAGTTAAGAAGATCAGTGAAAAGGGAGAGCTTTGGTTAGACGCTCCAATGGAAGAGATATATAAAGTAATGGCCAAACAAAGGAAGGGTCTAGTAGGGTTACTATACAGAAAAATGATTTCAAATAAAGATAAAATAATACTACATTTACAAAAGATTTGGAGTCATGAAGGTCAGTTAACAGAGAGGTTGGCTGGGAAAATCTTGGAAGGACTAGAAGGGATTAAAGTAATCAAATTTAAAGAACTGGAATATAAATTTTTCACAAAATGGTACAAAACACCCACACAAATAGCTAATATATTCCCAGGAATGAGTTCCAAGTGCTGGCATTGCAAACAATTTAAGGGTTGGTTTGCACATATGTGGTGGGAGTGTGAAGAGGTTAAACCCTTCTGGGGGGAAATTATTGAACTTATTTGAAAAGTCTCCAATGTACCATTAACCATTGGCTTTAATATGATGTTGTCAGGTACAATAGGAAGTCCGGCACTAAGTAGACCCACTCAAAACCTTGTCAAGGCAATGTTGTTAGCGGGGAAGGCGGTCATCGCTTTGCGGTGGAAAGATAAAAGTAAATGGTCAATAGAAACCTGGCACAACTATTTGATTACATACAGTCTGACATCGTGGCAACAATTAACAAGGATTCCACGTGGGAAGATAAAGCCAAGGAAATGGAGACCAGATGGAACCCTTACTTAGAATGGATCTCGGGAGTAACAAGGAAGGACATTCAGTGGAAGATCAAGACTTTGTGCCCTTGGCTGAGGGGGAAAGACTAAGAGAAGATGGGGAGGGTTGGGGGGGGGAAGGGTTATTTGTAATTCTAACATTTATATGTTGTAATGGTCAATTTTACAAGAGTCAATAAAACATAAAAATATTTATTAAAAAAAAATTATCACTTCCGTTGTCACAATCCAAAGCGTTTTTCTCTCATCCCCAAATCTTTTGTATTTCGACCATATATTCAGCAAATTTCTTCTTATATAGTGATGTGAAAAAAAAGTCCATCTTATTTTTTTCCATAATACATATATGCATGCCAACCAAAAATATTCCATGACCTTCTAGTGTCAGTAGCTTTCTATTTAATAATGTCATCCATGCTTTGATCCACACCAAATATACTGCATCGTGGTACAACTTTAAATCAGGCAACTGGAAACCTCCCCTTTCTTTTGCATCAGTCAAAATTTTCATTTTAATTCTTAGTTTTTTCCCAGCCCACACAAATTCTGAAATCTTCCTAAATTGTTTGTAATCCTTCACGATTGGGATTGTCTGAAACAAAAACATAATTCTTGGTAGAACATTCATTTTGATTGCAGAAATTCTGCCCAGCAAATACAAGTTCAATTTATTCCATTTTAGCAAATCTCCATCGATCTTACGCCAAAGCTTCTCATATTTGTTTTTATATAGATCTATATTTTTCATAGTGATTTCCACACCCAGGTATTTTACCTTTGAAACAACTTCACAATCTGTTGCATTTTGTAATTCTTCCTGTTGATTCTTTGTCATATTTTTACATAAAATTTTTGATTTTTCTTTATTTAGATAAATTCCTGCCAATTCTCCATACTCTTGTATCTTATGAAGCAGCAATGGTGTTACATATATAGGATTTCATTAATAAACATTACATCATCAGCAA
The DNA here is from genome assembly GCF_032191835.1 of Heteronotia binoei. Lineage (NCBI taxonomy): Eukaryota > Metazoa > Chordata > Lepidosauria > Squamata > Gekkonidae > Heteronotia > Heteronotia binoei. Next base: position 663,610 of record NC_083227.1, read on the forward strand.
ACGCTCTATATTTATAGGAAAAACCTTTCCGTTTCAGTCCCTCTATCTCCTTATCTTCTTGTATTTGCATAAGCAAAATCTCTAGAGTCATTATGAATATCAATGTAGAGGGCAACCTTTTCTCGTACCTTTGTTGATTACCATTTTTTCCGTCGAATCTGCATTTATACAGAATCTTGCTTGTTGTTCAGTATATCTTTCCTTAACCATTCTTATAAAATTTTCTTCTAATCCTAATTTCTCCATCACTGCAAACATAAAGTCCCAATTCACATTATCAAAGGCCTTCTCTGCATCATAATAATAATAATAACTTTTATTTCTATCCCGCCCTCCCCGCCTAGGCGGCTCAGGGCGGCTAACAACAACTTACACATTAACATAAATAATAAAACTTTAAATTTAACAATTAAAATTAAACATAAAAACCAGTCAGTTAAATTAAAATACATGATTTTCATTAGACTAAATATATATGAGTATATCTGGCAGCGATAGAGCTGTTATGGCGCTGGTTCTGCCAGTTTAGGTAGTCTTATGGATGGCGGTTCTTACACCAAGCAACTCAGCAGTCAGTGTCATTATAGGCTTGCCTAAAAAGGGCGGTCTTGCAGGCCCTGCGGAACTGGCCGAGGTCCCGCAGGGCCCGCACCTCCTCCGGAAGCTGGTTCCACAATGCCGGTGCAGCCGCTGAAAAGGCCCGTACTCTAGTATGTTGGAGTTTGACCTCTCTCGGCCCAGGGATGGTCATTTTGTTTTTACCCACTGACCTCAGTGCCCTCTGGGGTTCATATGGGGAGAGACGGTCCCTTAGGTAGGCTGGTCCTCGGCCATATAGGGCTTTAAAGGTGATAACCAACACTTTGTACTGGACTCGGTAGATAATTGGTAGCCAATGCAGTCCACGCAGCCCCGGCCGTATGTGCTCCCATCTCGAGAGCCCTAACAGTAGCCTGGCCGACGCGTTCTGCACCAGCTGTAACTTCCGAGTCCGGCACAGAGGTAGCCCCAAGTAGAGGGCATTACAGTAGTCCAATCTTGAGGTGACCGTTGCATGGATCACTGTTGCGAGGTCCCGGCGCTCCAGGAAGGGGGCCAACTGCCTTGCCCGCTTCAGATGGAAGAATGCTGACTTGGCAGTGGCTGCTATCTGGGCCTCCATTGATAATGAAGGCTCCAGTAAAACACCCAGACTTTTTACCTGGCGCGCTGGTTCCAATGGTGCGCCATCGAAAGTTGGGAGAGCTATTTCCCCTCCCCGAGCGCCACGACCCACACAAAGGACCTCTGTCTTCGCTGGATTCAACTTCAACCCACTCAATCTGAGCCACGTCGCCACAGCCTGTAAGGCCCGATCCAGGTTCCCCGGGGCGGAGCCAGGCCGGCCATCCATTAGCAGATAGAGCTGGGTGTCATCCGCATATTGATGGCAACCCAGCCCAAACCTCCGGACAATCTGGGCAAGGGGGCGCATGTAGATGTTGAACAACATTGGGGAGAGAACTGCTCCCTGAGGCACCCCACAATCAAGTGTGCGCCTCTGGGATCGCTCACCCCCAATGGCCACCCTTTGTCCCCGATCAGAGAGGAAGGAGGAAAGCCATTGTAGGGCCAACCCCCCAACCCCTATGTCGGCGAGGCGGCGCTTTAGCAACTGGTGGTCGACTGTATCAAATGCCGCCGACAGGTCTAATAACATCAGTACCGCAGCGCCGCCCCGATCCAGATGCCGCTGGAGGTCATCTACCAAGGCGACCAGCACTGTCTCCGTCCCATGGCCCGGTCGGAACCCAGACTGGCACGGGTCAAGAACGGAAGCGTCATCTAGGAACCTCTGTAGCTGCAACGCCACTGCCCTCTCAATAATTTTACCTAGAAATGGTAAGTTAGACACCGGACGGTAGTTTGCCAATTCGGCCGGGTCTGCTGTACTTTTTTTTTAAGAGAGGGCGAACCAACGCCTCTTTCAAAGGCGTTGGGAAGTGCCCCTCTACGAGGGATCTATTTATGATGTCCCGTAAAGGACATCTAAGCTCCCTCTGGCAAGATTTAATCAGCCAAGAGGGGCAAGGATCCAAATCGCATGTTGTTGGGCGAGCAGCGGAGAGGATCCCATCGACTTCCTCCAGGTTGAGCGGATCGAAGTGATCCAGGGCCAAGCCCGAAGACAGGCACGGAGCCTCAATTTCACTCACTGTTTCCAAGGTGGTAGGCAGGTCTTGGCGGAGCAGTGAGATTTTATCCGCAAAATATTTCGCAAATGCCTCACAGCCGATCTCCAATTCTCTAATGTTTGGTTTGCCTTGTGGCAATGTTATAAGATCCCCAATTATTCTAAACAATTGTGCTGGGCGCGAATCTGCGGATGCAATCTTGGTTGCAAAGTAATCTTTCTTTGCAGCCTTAACTGCCACCTCATAAGACTTCATAAACGTTCTGTAGGATGTTCTCATTGCTTCGTCCCGAGTATGTCTCCACTGCCTCTCTAGTCGTCTGAGCCCTTGTTTGAGCTGGCGCAGTTCTGAGGTGTACCATGGCGCCAGTCTCGTACGAGGGCGCCGAGGGCGCCGGGGTGCTATTTCGTCGATGGCCCTGGTTAGTCGGTCTTGCCAGATTTCCACAAGGCCATCGAGGGAATTGCTAGTGGGCCAAGGATCCCCCAGGGCCGTTTGGAACCGTTCCGGGTCCATCAGGCCCCGGGGGCGAGCCAAAATAGGCTCTCCGCCCATACAGGGTTGGTGTGGCGTCCCCACACGGGCCTTAAGGGCTAGGTGATCCGACCATGGTACCGCTTCTACCGCGATATCGCTCACCGAAGATACCGCTCATCAGCAAAGAATAATGCCACTTCTTTTTCAGGGTGCTTCTCATAATATTCAACCACATCTATGACAGTTCTAATATTATCTCTAATTTGTCTCCTGGGAAGAAAACCTGCTTGCTCGTCTTTAATAAAATTGTTCAAGTGCTGTTTGAGTCTTTCTGCTAGTATCCTAGCATATATTTTGTAATCATTATTAAGTAATGAAATTGGTCTATAATTTTTTACATTTGTGGTGTCTCTATCTTCTTTCGGTATCAATGAAATTACTGCTTCCTTCCATGTATTTGGCACTTTCCCATCAGTTCTTATTATATTCATCAATTTTTGAAGTTTTGGTACTAATGTCTCTGCGAGGACTTTGTAAAGTTTTGCTGTAAAGCCATCTGGACCCGGTGCTTTTCCCAGTTTCATTGCATTTATTGTTGCTTCAACTTCTGTTTTTCCAATTGGGTCATTTAAGACCTTTTGCATGTTTTCTGTTAAGGGACTTACTTGTATTTTCTGTAAATAAATATTTATTTTACTCTGCTCTACCTTTTGACATTGGAACACCTTAGCACCTCTCCTGTTCTCCAAGAATTCTCAAAAATAATAGCCAGAGGCTCAGAAATTACATCTGCAAGCTCTTTTAGAACCCTTGGATGCAATTCATCTGGCCCTGAGGACTTAGTTTAATTTAAAGAAACTAGGTGTTTATGTACTACCCCTATACTGATCCTAGGTTGGAACTTCATACCCTCCATATATGTTCTGTTTTTGCCATATTCAGCACCGTTTCCCTCAAAAGAGAAGACTGAGGACAAGTAAGAATTGAGCAGTTCCGCCCTTTCTTCATTACCTGTTACAATTTCACTTTCTTGCCCTCGCAATGGGCCTACCATGTCCTTGCTCTTTTTCTTACTCTGAACATAAGAAAAGAACCCTTTTTTGTTGTTTTTAGCATCTTTGGCCAGCCTAAGCTCATACTAAGCTTTAGCTTTCCTAACTTTTTCTCTACAAGCACTGGTGATTTGATTATATTCATCCTTGGTTATAAGGCCCTCCTTCCATTTCCTAAAGGAGTCTTTTTTATTTCTCAAGTCTTTAGAGAGCCCTTTATGGAGCCACTTCGGCTTCTTTAGGCTTTTTCCATTTTTTCTTCTCATAGGAATATGAGTCTTTTACCACACTCCAAGCTTTCAAAAGGTTTCTCTGCTGTGTGGGTTCTTTGATGGTCTTGAAGAGTACTCCCTTCACTGAATCCCTTTCCACACTCTGCGCATTCAAAAGGTTTTTCCCCTGTGTGTGGGTTTTTTGTGCTTTTGAAGGTGTGAATTCATACTAAATCTCTTTCCACAGTCTTAGCATTCAAAAGGTCTCTCCCCTGTGTGGGTTCTCTGATGGTCTTGAAGATGGCCATTTGTACTGAATCTCTTTCCACACAATGAGCATTCAAAAGGTTTTTCCCCTGTGTGGGTTCTTTGATGCTCTTGAAGATGACCACTTGTAATGAATCTCTTCCTACACTCTGAACATTCAAAAAGTTTCTCACCTTTGGGGGTTCTCTGATGTTGGTGAAGATTCCCACTCCAACTGAGTCTCTTTCCACACACTGAGCATTCAAAAGGTTTCTCACCTGTGTGGGATCTTTGATGCCGTTGAAGATTACCACTCCGACTGAATCTCTTTCCACACTCTAAGCATTCAAAAGGTTTTTCCCCTGTGTGGGTTCTATGATGCTCTTGAAGTTTGCGACTCTTACTGAATCTCTTCCCACACTCTGAACATTCAAAAGGTTTTTCCCCTGTGTGGGTTCTATGATGCTCTTGAAGATTACCACTCCGACTGAATCTCTTTCCACACTCTAAGCATTCAAAAGGTTTTTCCCCTGTGTGGGTTCTATGATGCTCTTGAAGTTTGCGACTCTTACTGAATCTCTTCCCACACTCTGAACATTCAAAAGGTTTTTCCCCTGTGTGGGTTCTATGATGCTCTTGAAGACTGGAACTGTGACTGAATCTCTTTCCACACTCTAAGCATTCAAAAGGTTTCTCACCTGTGTGGGATCTTTGATGCTGTTGAAGACTACCACTCCGACTGAATCTTTTCCCACACTCTAAGCATTCAAAAGGTTTCTCACCTGTGTGGGATCTTTGATGCTGTTGAAGACTACCACTCCGATTGAATCTCATTCCACACTCTAAGCATTCAAAAGGTTTCTCACCTGTGTGGGTTCTCTGATGCCAATGAAGACTATCATTCCGACTGTATCTCTTTCCACACTCTGAGCATGCAAAAAGTTTCTTGCCTCTGTGGGTTATCTGATGTTGGTGAAGATGGCCACTGTGACTGAATCTCTTTCCACATTCTGAGCATTCAAAAGGTTTCACACCTGTGTGGGATCTTTGATGCTTTTTAAGTTCGCCACTCTGACAGAATCTCTTTCCACACTCTGAGCATTCAAAAGGTTTCTCCCCTGTGTGGGTTCTTTGATGATACTGAAGACTGCAACTCTGACGGAATCTCTTTCCACACTCTGAGCATTCAAAAGGTTTCTCCCCTGTGTGGGTTCTTTGATGATACTGAAGACTGCCACTCTGACTGAATCTCTTTCCACACTCTGAGCATTCAAATGGTTTCTCACCTGTGTGGGTTCGCTGATGCTGTTGAAGATTGCCACTCTGACTGAATCTCATTCCACACTCTGAGCATTCAAATGGTTTCTCACCTGTGTGGGTTCGCTGATGCCGTTGAAGTTGGGCATTGCTACTGAATCTCTTTCCACACTCTGAGCATTCAAATGGTTTCTCACCTGTGTGGGTTTGCTGATGCTGTTGAAGTTGGCCATTGCTACTGAATCTCTTTCCACACTCTGAGCATTCAAATGGTTTCTCACCTGTGTGGGTTCGCTGATGCCGTTGAAGATGGCTATTGCTACTGAATCTCTTTCCACACTCTGAGCATTCAAATGGTTTCTCACCTGTGTGGGTTCGCTGATGCTGTTGAAGATTGCCACTCTGACTGAATCTCATTCCACACTCTGAGCATTCAAATGGTTTCTCACCTGTGTGGGTTCGCTGATGCCGTTGAAGATGGCCATTGCTACTGAAT